>NC_080570.1:66467187-66827187 GCF_030247185.1 Malaya genurostris | reverse complement strand
CACCAACCTTTTTCGAGCATCTTTCCTCAGATACTAAAGTCCAACATGCTTGAATTAATGGAACCATTCAGAGAAGCAGATGAAGCATCACAACATTTTTCTTGCATCACTGCTCAACAATCAATGCCTTGTGCGGTGTTGCTGAATCCCGAAGGAAGTAAAAACTTTCTTCTCCGAATATTTCCTTACCACAATGAAATGAATGGTAAACGCTGTAAATAGTAGTCCTTATTTATTTACTTCTCTATCGATGAGTAATAACAATAATAATGGTAAATTGCCTTTCATCGATATGACGCGCCAAAGCCTGAACTGCTAAGCCACGGAACAGTTCTTTTTTTGTCCACCGAAACCCCACGAAGGTTAGCTTCATTTAACTTGTTCGAATTTCAATCCCATGAAAACATCTTTTCGTCAACAAGAATTATGCTATGAGTAGCGCCGCATCAGAAGCAATTCTGTTAGGAATATTTTTTGTGGAAATTTCGTAGGATTCACTGTTTCAACAAGTTTTAATAAGTTCAATCACATTTTTCCTACCTAGTTTCTTGCTAAAAACAACCGTGCGAGTATTCTTGAAGTGGTTGATTGCTCTACAGACGAGTAGTCTGCTCACGTTCAAGTGTGTGAGCTTTATTGTGGTTCCAACATTTGGAAACCCTTGACGATGCAAGATTGTTATTCGTTCTTCGTATGAATCCATTCTGAATGAACAAGAGACGTTGTACATCCACTTTCTTGCAGCACGAATACTCTGTCAGCGTGGCTTCAAAACCTGCAGAGTGGTTCGTTTTGCGATATGAATTATAACAAAGCAATCTTTAGAAAATGCATAGCTTTCAAGGGGATCTTACATGATGATAGTTATTATTGCAAAGCAATGTCACTTTTAATGAGCATGTAAGGCAGTAATGATAAAATCTCCATACAAATTTGAAATGTCATTACCTAGTAATCATAAAGAATGACATTACTCGTTCTCGTGCGGGCTTTTGCACTTCTCGAAGACACTCTACACGCAGAGATGTTCCGGTTGTGTAAAACACTAGAACGATTAGTTTCCCCATCAAACCAAAAAAGAATAGTTGTTTCAAACCGAAGATTCATACAAAATATGCTTGATTTAAACTTGAATATGGTTATTCCAAGCAAATGTGTGTTGCTTTAAAAAACAGCGGTTGATTCAAACTCGAGGTATTACTGTCACTATATCAACAAAAAACTCCACAGAATTACCCGGAATTCATTTATTTTTACAATATTTTGTAAAATAATATAATGATAATAATTTAACTTCCAATTCAGTCCAGTGTGTATTATGAATATCGCAGCTACATAAAAGCTGTTTGACTTGTTGATAATTAGTGTTTGCTTATTGTTTTCGTTCGGCATTATCCCAAGCAGTGGCGTATCCAGGGGGGCACTCGTTTACGTTTTAGGGGGCGGCACATCCAAGTTATTCCCGAGTTCAGCTTTTTTTTTTTGCTCACTATACCAACGGTAGGGGCGGCAAATCTTATTTTACCCTTTCCGCCACTGATGTAGGAAAAAATAAATTTGCTTTAAATCAATAGTCAGCTGGAACCATATTGAATAAGGTAGATGCATGGAAAATCGAAAACAGAAATGTACGACATTTTCCAACAATTTCGTTGGTACTGTGTGTCTATAATTTGATGACACAGTAAAGCAATAATTTGCCTGTCATTACCAATGAAGCTGTTAAACGACACTCAAACCGTATGTGAGCATTCCCGTTCAGTAGCATTGCATGCAATTCACTTTAATTGGCTCGTTCCAGTAGCACCGACATTTCGACGAACAATTTGATTGAATCGCTTGTCCGCTAGAAACACTGGTGAAAGTACCGTTGTTGGAAATCCAATATATTAAATCTCTGGTATTAGGACTGATTCGATTACTTCTGATCTGAGTGTCAGCGCGACGATGTGTCTGCCATGATTCACATTCAAATGAGCACGAAATATTAGCGTTGTATTGGGATTATAACTTATTTCGGCCCGTTTTTGTGGGGTCAAAAATTCATTTATTTCAAAATAAAAATAAATAAAAGATTAATCAAAGTATTATCCATCGCTAGTTACTACTTTTTCTCACCTTTCAGGTAAATTTCAAATTCCATTTCGAAAAATGTCTGGTCTTCTTAGGAAATTCAAGTTTGAAGTCAATTTCTACGAAAGAAGTAAACCGTTGACCTGCTAAATCGTGCTGCATCCAACGGAACAACCAGTAATCCACTTGAGCGTTTCCAAATATTTCTCTACGACTTTTGCGACATGAGACCGAGCGTTGTCATGCAGCAATATAACTGTACCATGCCTGGCCGTTCTTCTCGTAATGTACGGCTCAAACGCATCAATTGCAGCCTATACCGGTCGTCCGTTATAGTATCGCCTGGTTGTAGCAACTCATAGTACACAACTCCCTTTTGGTCGCATCAGATCCTCAACATGACATTCAAACCATGAATATTCGGCTTTGGTATTGATGTCGAGGACGAAAGCAACAATTGACCTCAGTAACAATTCGATGTAAAACACGTTTTCTTTGTTGTCTCTCAATTTCAGTTCATAATACACCCAACTGCCTTGCTTTTGAATCATTTCAATGGATTTTAATCGTAGCGTTTAATCGTAGCGTTTCAGCTTCTCCCAATTAAAAAAAAATACATAACTTCCCGCAACTAACTTGATTCTGGACCTGGTTTCTGGAATTGAATTCAGGAACTGAATTCTAGATCTGAATTCTGGAACTGAATTACAAATCGGAAGTAAAACCGAGGTCCCGAATCCAGGTCCAGAATTGAATCCAAAATCCAGGTCTAAAGTACAGTGCCACTATGCAGTTCCGTAGTACAATTCTAGAAAACAGCAGCAGAATCTAGGTCCTGAACTCCTTTCCAGAATTTAGGTCCTTAAACTCCTCCAGAATCTAGGTGTTAAACTTGATTTTCGGCCTGAATTTTGCAACAGAATCTCGAAACTGAACTCTAGAGCTGAATTCTAGACCTGAATTATGAATCTAAATTCCGAACCGGAACTTTAAAATTAAATCTCAGGCTATGTACAGAAAACAGCTGCAGAATCCAAGTCCTGAATTCAGAAGCAGATGCGGGATCCAGATTCAAGTTCAGGAATTTAGTTTCAGTTCACGAATTCAGTTTCAAACCAGAGAAAATTCAACAAGCGCGATAAATTTGTTCTTGGTCCTTCATATATTCGATTTGTACTATGGATCTTTTCGAAACTTTTTAATCGTGCATCGTCCAATCGTTGAGTCTTTATATTTCCAAGATTGGAATCACCTAACCAAGCTGGAGTAACCTGAAAAATGTGTGAGCAGACTTATCTGCTTTCCACTTTTGATATTTTCAATAGATGATGAACCAGCTCGTCTAGAATCTCCATTGAAAAAAGGTGGGTGGATAATGTAAGAGACATAACTGAATGTCATGAATACAAAAAAACTGGCCCGCTTCCTTCACATTTCCAAATATCAATTAGTTGATCGATTGTGTGAATTGTGCAAGCTTTCCCTTTTTTCACTACTAGAATTTGAAACGATGCACTAAAGTATAGATTAGTAACATTAAACAGCTACTATTCTGAAACTGTATATTCTAAACATGGAACAATTCCTTTCTAATTTGCTAATATAGGCTAGGTTTTTGTAGTTTTTTTGGCATTAAAAATGCCTTACTCATCACTATATGGTGCCGGGTGTCAATTAAAAGTTTCAAAAATAGTCGCGTAACCTTTTTGTGTCATAATTTTGAACGTTAATAACTCGGTCATTTGTTGATGGATTGTTATAATTTAACAACTAATCGATTCGGAAACTTTTAACTTAAACATATATGACGACGTCGTTTCAGTATTTCAATAGCATACTATTGAAAAAATGGTTGGAATCGACCTATGTTTTCATCCACCAATCCCTGTTGTACAAAATGACGTCAACTTCTTGTTCGGCATAGGAGACTGATGATTGGATTGTATATGCGTTCACTTGCTAGATTGTCGCTTTTGCATTAGCTAGCTATTAAAGAACCGAATCAGCGTGGTTACCGATTCTTTTGGTATATCCCATATATTTAGAAAATTTTTGGTCGATTTTGCCATTAAAAAGGTCTTACACTTCGCTTCCCGAGGCTAAAAAAAATACAAAACTAACCGCGTAACATTTTTCTGTCATAATTTTGAACGCTTATAACTCAGTCATTTGTTGATGGAGTTATATAATTCAACAACCAATCGATTCGGAAACATTTAACTTAAACTTATGAGATAACGTCATTCGAATATTTCAATTGCATACCATTGAAAAATTGGTTTGAATTGAGTATTTTATTTTGGTTAGCATGGGCGATAGATTTTTCGGATCTAATTTGCAGCGCTTGTTCCTCGATCATTTGTTAATGGATTTTCCTAATTTAAATGATTCCAAAGCTTCAATATTGTAAGCTTAAAAATCTTTTAATTTGTCAACGGATCGGTTTGCATACTTGAATCTCCATTCTCATACGAACAAACGTGACAATGTGACTGAACAAGTTGTTGTCCCACCAGGAATTAAACGCTTCAAAAGATTCAAAATTTAATTCTGAAACTTTTCTAAAAGCGGCCTCTTCGGTTTGGTAGTATAAATGAGTTCCACAGGCTCACATATACAGTACAATTAGATGCAATATCATATAGTATCAAAGATTGTTTGAATAGGAACTCTAGTAGAATTTAGTTAACCGCCAGTTTCAGTTTAATTATTATTTGCTTCAAAGCGTCTGATGGTTACACGCGTTGTAACTATGACAATGTTCATTCATGTGTTAATAATCTCAAGTTACAATATGAACAAAATTTCGGAATTTTGTTGCGTATCCATTCTGTATATTCCTAATATGCCAAAACGAAAATCAATGTAAGTAACTAAATATTTTATGCGGACTGTTTCACAAGTTTTCTTCCTCGTATTGTTGCCATATTATTTACCGACACTTTCCAAAGATTATCGACGATTTGAAGAAGGATTAATAAAATTACACTATTACTGAGTTTACTGGTACAACATTTTTCGTTTAAATAAATAAAATCTTCTCTTGGATCGATTAACTATTTATAAAATTAATAAGTTTGTACGTTTCTCGAAAATTATTATCATAAAAAAAACAGTTTCATTTTTTCAGGTTTAAATGTTTAGGTTGTTTGTATCTAAATTGACCTTTCAAGTAACTTTGAATTCATCATAATTGACTGATCGAAATTGAATAGAATCAATTATCAAGAAAGAATCTAATTGTCAATTTTATCATTCGCTAACAATCTAAGCGTCTAAACTAGAGCAAGTTTGTAATTAGTCAATTGAATAAGTTTTTAGTTTAGTGTATCATCATCATTATCATCTTTATTTTTGTAATAATTATGAAGACGCTAGAAACGTTTTATTTTTAATGTTATTGTGCTCGGTCGTGTCTTGAATACAACCCTCTAATTTTTTTTAAACTATTAACTACGAAGATATCTGACTCTTCATGAAATTTCAGTAACATACAATTGCAATGGCTGTTCTGAGATGTATCGATGATCTTGGTGCAATAATAATTTTAATAATAGTAATAGTAGTAGTAGTAGTTATAATAATAATAATAATAATAATGACAAAAATAATAATAATAATAATAATAATAATAATAATAATAATAATAATAATAATAATAATAATAATAATAATAATAATAATAATATGTTTATTATTATTATTGTTATGAAAATAATACAAATAATAATGGCCAAATGGCTAAATTTCATAAAGAATTTTTAGATAGTGAAATCAAATATTCAAAATATCGTTTGCTCAGCGCGTTTTCAAGCCAATCAACAAGATGGAAAACTATTGGAATATATGAAGAACTTTAATTCCGCTATTTGTAATATTATCACTAGCACTTCACTACTAATTAGTTTTTAAAAATCTGGCATCATCTGTGGATTTTTACGAGGTTAAGAAATTCGTTCCTTTCGCAACATTTAAATCTGTATTTTTAAGTAGAATTAAACTACGGATTAATCTGTATATGTGGCAACACTGTTTCTCACGGCATATTTCTAAATGACACCTATACTAGTATAAAGATGTGTTCTACATCAATACTTTCATTTTCCCATTGCGAGAGCCTTGCCGTCGTAAACTTTTACAACTTCAATTTTTATGAATCTGATGCTTTTGGTAGGAAATGGCAAAAATTCAATTAATTCTGCATTTAGACAGAACTGAAAAGGTTCTTGGCGTGTACAATCGTAAACTCGTCCGAAATTTGACTATGAATTCATTGTGATTTCCAATTGGATAAGAATGAAGATGAAACAATCCATTTCGGGCGGAATCTGTAGGTGCATTTGGAACTCACAATGAATTCCGATTCAGCGCTCCCATTACGACAGGTGACTTCCACTGGCAGAATTTTGGTGTGTGTGTGTGTGTGTGTGTGTGTGTGTGTGTGTGTGTGTGTGTGTGTGTGTGTGTGTGTGTGTGTGTGTGTGTGTGTGTGTGTGTGTGTGTGTGTGTGTGATCTTAGGTGTTGCTCTCCTATATCACGCTTCGACTCACGAAATGATAGAATAAGGTGAAATATTCGACTTTTATACCAATGCAGCACATTTTGTTCTCGTACTTTAAACGCGTTCTGATTGGCTAGTGCTAACATGGGTCAAATCAGACAGGTTTTTCAATAGTGTACTATTGAAACACTTCAATGTTGTTGCAATACACGTTCAAATTGAAAAATTTCGATTCTATTGGTAGTTAGATTATATAAATCCTTCCACAGGTCACTGAGCTAAAAGCTTTCAAATAACGAGAAAGGCAAACAAGCGTCATGCACGTCTCTTTGATACTCGTTGATACCAAACATTTCAGGAAAGTTTCATTTTGAATTATTTAAGATTATGCCACACAACCGAAAATTTTATCATATAATTGTGATCATATTTCCGATGGCATGTAGAAAAAATTATGTTAATACGTTATATACAACAAGCGATATTCACGATCAAAAACTTATCACTCTCTCAGGGGCTAAATTTTGAAAAGACGCCCCATAGTAAAGTAAGTCGAATTCACGACAAAATCCCTGTGTTATTTCCAGGGTTATGTCGTTATTAACAGATCGGCTGAAAAGTTCGTATCGTTTCTATGAGAGGGCGCCACTAGAATTAAATCCATACCATTTTCAGTTAGTACCAACCTTCAAAAAATACGTGTATAAATTTGACAGCTGTCTGATCATTAGTTTGTGAGATATTGCATTTTGAGTGAAGCTACTTTTGTTATTGTGAAAAAATGGAAAAAAGGAATTTCGTGTGTTGATGAAACACTACTTTTTGATGAAAAAAAGTGCCGCCGATACCAAAAAATAGCTTGATGAGTGTTATCCAGACTCTGCACCGAGCGAAGCAACAATTCGTAAGTGGTTTGCAAAATTTCGTACTGGTCATATGAGCACCGAAGACGATGAACGCAGTGGACGTCCAAAAGAGGCTGTTACCGATGAAAACGTGAAAAAAATCCACAAAATGATTTTCAATTACCGTAAAGTGAAGTTGATCGAGATAGCTGACACCCTAACGATATCAAAGGAACGTGTTGGACATATTATTCACGAATATTTGGATATGAAAAAGCTTTGTGCAAAATGGGTGCCGCGTGAGCTCACAATCGATCAAAAACAACAACGAATTGATGATTCTGAGTAGTGTTTGGAGCTGTTATATCGAAATAAAACCGATTTTTTCGTCGATATATAACAATGGACGAAACATGGCTCCATCACTTCACTCCGGAGTCCAATCGACAGTCAGCTGAGTGGACTGCACGCGATGAACCGAACCCAAAGCGTGGAAAGACTCAACAATCGGCCGGTAAGGTTATGGCGTCTGTATTTTGGGATTCGCATGGTATAATTTTCATCGACTACCTTGAAACGGGAAAAACCATCAACAGTGACTATTATAAAGCGTTATTAGAGCGTTTGAAGGACAAAATTTCAAAAAAACGGCCTCATTTGAAGAAGAAAAAAGTTTTGTTTCATCAAGACAATGCACCGTGTCACAAGTCGATGAAAACCATGCTGAAATTGAACGAATTGGGCTTCGAATTGCTCCCTCATCCACCGTATTCTCCAGATTTGGCCCCCAGTGACTTTTTCCTGTTCTCAGACCTCAAGAGAATGCTCGCTGGTAAAAAAATTAGATGCAATGAAGAGGTAATCGCTGAAACTGAGGCCTATTTTGAGGCAAAGGACAAATCTTACTACAAAAATGGTATCGAAAAGTTGGAAGATCGCTATAATCGCTGTATCGCCTCTGATGGCAATTATGTTGAATAATAAAAACGAATTTTGGCAAAAAATGTGTGTTTCTATTAAACGATACGAACTTTTCAGCCGAACTGTTACTGGTTCACTTCTAACGAATGTCTAGATATATTAAAGTAGATATTTATAACCCCACACAATCGTGTACTAGTTTTACAATGAAATAAACTTATTCAGCATTTCTCGATAGCTTTTAATACACCATTCCACAGTTTGAATCTGATGCTTTTGGTAGGAAATGGCAAAAATTCAATTAATTCTGCATTTAGACAGAACTGAAAAGGTTCTTGGCGTGTACAATCGTAAACTCGTCCGAAATTTGACTAAGAATTCATTGTGATTTCCAATTGGATTAGAATGAAGATGAAACAATCCATTTCGGGCGGAATCTGTAGGTGCATTTGGAACTCACAATGAATTCTGATTCAGCGCTCCCATTACGACAGGTGACTTCCACTGGCAGAATTTTGGTGTGTGTGTGTGTGTGTGTGTGTGTGTGTGTGTGTTAGTGTGTGATCTTAGGTGTTGCTCTCCTATATCACGCTTCGACTCACGAAATGATAGAATAAGGTGAAATATTCGACTTTTATATCGATGCAGCACATTTTGTTCTCGTACTTTGAACGCGTTCTGATTGGCTAGTGCTAACATGGGTCAAATCAGACAGGTTTTTCAATAGTGTACTATTGAAACACTTCAATGTTGTTGCAATTTACGTTCAAATTGAAAAATTTCGAATCTTTTGGTAGTTAGATTATATAAATCCTTCCACAGGTCACTGAGCTAAAAGCTTTCAAATAACGAGAAAGGCAAACAAGCGTCATGCACGTCTCTTTGATACTCGTTGATACCAAACATTTCAGGAAAGTTTCATTTTGAATTATTTAAGATTATGCCACACAACCGAAAATTTTATCATATAATTGTGATCATATTTCCGATGGCATGTAGAAAAAATTATGTTAATACGTTATATACAACAAGCGATATTCACGATCAAAAACTTATCACTCTCTCAGGGGCTAAATTTTGAAAAGACGCCCCATAGTAAAGTAAGTCGTATTCACGACCTGTGTTATTTCCAGGGTTATGTCGTTATTACTGGTTCGCTTCAAACGAATGTCTAGATATATTAAAGCAGATATATATGTATCATCGGCATAGAAGAGTCAACATTTCGGAGGTAACAATAGAAAAACGACGTTCAAGAAAATCGAGAATAGCAGCGAGTCAAGATTGCTGCCTTGCGGCACTCCATACCGGCTTGGGAAAACTTTTGGAATAGAAAAACCAATTGTTACACGGAGAGAACGATAAGATCGGAATCACTTAACACTAAACAATGAGATTACCATCTAAAGTACGGGATCTTCACAGTCTTGAAGTGCGAAGAGCGTAAAATTCAAGGATACCAAATGTTTTCAGGAAAAACCATACTACTCGTTATGAATGTAGCTGGCAGCTGACAAACAGAAAACCGTTCACAATAATTCCGAACAACTTTGAGCAAATACACAGATACGTAACTTCACGATAATTAGAGACGTTGTGTGTATCGCCTTTTTTGTGAACTGGGACAGATAGTAGAACTTCCATTGAGAGAGAAACTCACTTTGTCGAGTTGAAAGGTTAAACAGACTCGCTGGTGAATAACTGACAGCATCCGTTTTAGCACAGATGATGTAATGCCGTCGGGTCCAACAGCGAACGACAGTTTGGGCACTGCTGAATAGAAGCATCTGTTCTGTTATAAGAGAAATATTAAAATTAAATACATCACAGTGTACATCAGTAATTGCTTCGTATATTTGAATTGGTGTGGTCTATCGTAAAATGTACGCTTGAAGTCCAACTTATTCTTCTCGTTGCTGTCCGTTCCATCAGCTAGAAATATAGAATGCGGAAGGCCAGTCTCTCTCCTATTTGGATTTACAAAAGACCAGAAACGGTTTCTATGTTCAACAGTTGTTTGAAGTACTGCGAACAAGAACTACAAAAGTGTTCAATGGTAGTATAACGTGAGTATAATTGAGCACAATAAAAATAAGAACATATCTTTATCGTTTGCTGTTATGGTAAACTGTCAGCGAGCAACGAGTCTTCTGGAGTTCTTAAAAAAACAATCGAAAATAAATCGACAAAAGTTTCTCTGGTAACTGTATAAAGTTAATTTGTGATCACCAGCTTAACTCAGTACGAGCATGCCAAACTCAGCACTCACTTTTGAAAACTCGGAGAGTGATTCACAATTCCCTTAAGGGGTTACACCACTGTGGAAAAAAAGAGAAGGACGGCTTGGCGGCATTTCCGTGAAAGTGCTGCATTTTGACGGCCGGAAACATAAGTCAATGTCGTGTCCTTTTCAGTTTGTCTCCATCGCACAAGACATCTTTCTTCGGCAACTGTTCTTGAATCACTTATCGATTTTTATTTTCCATATTTCTAATATCTCTGTCATTGTTTCCAAGTGTAGCTTACTTCGATTCTCTCAGTCGAACATACTCAAGCTGTCATGTTTTCTCGATCGTAAGCATTATAATAAGCATTCCACATTCATTCTTATAATTTCTATAACCATTCTGATATACACTACAGTCAAGTAAATCTTGACCAATCGATTCAAAGATTTTACAGAATATTCTCGATAGTTATCTCCAAAGGGGTACGTAGGGGTTTTTGAAAATAGTGAAAAAAAAAATTTATGATCAATTTTGTAATGAAAAAATGTGGTTTTATTTTCAAAGGGCTGCCATTTTACAGAAAAGCAATTAATTAAAAAACCTCTACGTACCTCTGTGGAGATAACTATCAAGAATATTTTGTAAAATTTTTGAATCGATTGGTCAAGATTTACTTGACTTATTTTTCCGGTCGTCAGAATGCAGCACTGTCGCAGCCGCCAAGCCGCCATTTTGTTTTTAAATTTTTAAAACTGATCATTTTTTTGTACTTAAATATACATATCAAAAAGTGCTTTATACAAAATTCGGATTACTCCATTTTTCGGATCCCAAAATAATTCCCCGAAAAAGTCCTTCTCTTTTTTTTTTTCTACAGTGATGTAACCCCTTAAGAGATAGATAAACGATGCCTTGTACAAGTTTTTAAAATGCGTTAACATGCATCTTTAAGCTGATCAATTGCACACAAGAATGCATCATAAAAATATATTTTGAATCATTACACCATTGCACCAAAGCTACACTAATGCCTGATTCCAATTTTTCAACATTTCCTACAACACTCCCATTAATGAACCTAAAAATAGTCGTTTCAGTACAAGATTTTTCTGAGAAAATGGGTTAAAAAGCACTCTATATTTCGTTATCTTATTTATACAGTTTAAAAGGGTCACGCTAGGCACTTGGTAACTTTATATTGCTTGATTTAAGCTTTCCAAAAATCGCATGTACGTGCATTTGGTCTGCGACCCTCTTTACTATAAGTAGTAAAAGTCAGGCCCGTATCCAGGATTTCGTTTCGGGAGTGACCCTAATCAACAATGAAACATCTAACGTATTTGTGTATCTAATTCTCGGTGCGCCTTTAGTATCTTATATTTCTTAGAAGCATGAGAGCAGATTTAAGAGTAATTCAATTAAACCTAATTCAAATTAAAAAGCATTTCTGAATTCGCATAGAAAATAACAAGCAACATAAGTAAATAATTATATATTTTATGTGTTGAAAGATAAGAACCTTTCTCATATCATTTAGTTCCGTAGTGAGAATTCGATTGCGGAACTACACAGTATTGAGTGTGTAAACCTTCAATTTCAAGAGTGTATTTTTATTCAGTAAGCTCTTCTAGTTTGGAAATTTTGTTGGATATTTTTCCGTTTGGTTTCCGTTGGTAATACATCCGTTTCAGAAGCGTCGGAAAGAGCGGTCAACAATTCCGAAATAGAACTCACCTCGATTTCTCAAATTCAATTGAACAGATTTTCTCAAACTTATATTAAAATGAAGGGTCTTATCTTCATTAGATTCAAATTAATTCAATCGAGATCCAACTTCCAGGTCTGGAAATTTTTTAAATATAAACAAATTTTAGTAGCGTTTAAAAATTGCAAAACAGAAGTCACGTAAGGAGTGTATCGATAAGTAGTTAGAAACATTCAACTAGTTATTATTCTGAAATGGCTTAATTTTTTGCAGGGTGTTTTGCGGTGATGTGTTTGTTTACATGTCAATAACAGCTGCGCAATCGATTGGTTTCGGTACATTTTATCGTTTCAATGATGAGTCGGATTGATCCGGAAACGCGAAAGAAAATTCTGCACACTTGGTGCTCAGAAAGTGGTGTCACGTACAACGAAATGGCAAAACGGGTGAAAGTGCACCACATCAGTGTCCAAAATATTATCGAGAAGTTCAGTAGGACCCTTTCCATGAAGGATTTGCCCCGATCGGGTAGGAAAACGGGTCCCAGCCAGCCCGGCCGGGACTTAAAAGTGGTTGAGTACATCAGCAAAAGCCCATCGGCGTCGACGCAGGATTTAGCCAAGCAGTTAAACCCCAACATCGGGATGATTCAACGGATCAAAGATCGGAACTCCCTGAAAACGTACAAGAAACAGAAGGTGCCGAAAAAGTCCCTGGTACAGCAAGTTCAGGCCAAAACAAGAGCGCGAAAACTGTATAACCGGATTCTACAGAATATAGACGGATATAGACGGATGACGAATATAGACGGATGATCGATGACGAAACCTACGCCAAGGAAGACCCTCGAGCGCTGCCCGGACCGCAATATTATACGAAATCGGTGTACCAGGACCTGGACGACGCTGACACCACGGTGGCGATGGAAAAGTTTGGGCAGAAGATGTTGGTCTGGCAAGCAATTTGTACCTGTGGTTTGCGGTCGTCGATTTTCTTCACGAAGGGCACAATTAACGCCAAGGTGTACGAGGAAGAATGTTTGAAGAAGAGAATGCTGCCACTGTACAGAAAGCATAAGGCTCCTCCTCTCTTCTGGTCGGATTTGGCTTCAGCCCACTACGCCAAATGCGTTCTACAGTGGTTGTTAAAAAATAATGTACAATTCGTGAAAAAGGACATCAACCCACCGAACTGCCCGGATCTTCGGCCAATTGGAAGGTATTGGGCAATTGTCAAGCGGCACTTTCGGAAGGAAGGTACAGTGTCCCAAAACATGCAGGAGTTCAAAAAAAAACTGGACAGCTGCCACCAGGAAAGTCACAAAAGTAACTGTGCAGAAGTTAATGAAGAATGTCAAGTCCAAAATGCGAGCGTTTCACAGAAACTTGGATTTTCTTCATTATAATCAGTGAAATGCATAAAAATGTAATTTTTCTACAATATATCGAAAACTGATGTCAAAATATGTTTGTTTTTTTTTCGCTTTTTTATTCAATAATCTATGTTGCTAACTACTTTTCGATACATTCCTTAGATGTCTCAGAGAGGATTAGGGCAATTTTCACAAGAATAAAATCATGTGATTTCAAAAATTTCTAGGAAGTTTCATTCAAATTTGACTTCTGAAACTGAAACTAACATCGATTTCTTAGAGATGACTTGCGATTTTGGAAAAAATGAGCGCAATGAGATCGTCAAAGTTCGAGGAAACCAAACCGGGCGAATAAGGAGGATGGGATCATTGGGACACTAGTTTTTCAAGGAATTTCATGAACAGTATACCGTTCCGACCCTAGCTTCCCTAGGGCGCTTCGGAGCACTCGTTTCATTGCCGGATAGTCATTCAACAGTTACCAAACGATACCAAAAGTCCAACCGCATCAATACAACCAAAAAATGCTTCCGAAGTCCGCTCGCGTTTGCCTTTTTAGTCCAGCGACTGGATATCTTCAGAATTTTACTCAAATTATCTTTTAACTCGCGCACATTCTCTGTCTAGTCATCCAGCACCATTTCATGTAGTTATGAACCATAATTCATCTCTCATAAAAAATTTTATGATATGAATTATTTTACTCATAAAATTATTAATAGTAGACTTGACCTCATGAGAGACATGTTTCATGATTTCTTAATCATGGTACCGGCAATGGATTTTTATCCGTGTAGACCGTTCAACCCAACTTATAAAAAGAATTAGGGTAAAACGGTATAACATTATTCGTACGGTCATTGAATCTATTTAAATTTACTTTTAAGGGTTTTCTGATTTATACAAATCGGTTTTGGTTAATCACAATTAGCCTCCTTTCGGTAGAAAGTTTAACTGAAGATATTAATAATGGTCCAGTGCAGTCATCTCTACTGTATGTACTTATATTGCTGGAGCTTTCTACGTGATATTGACTCATTATTATATTTCAAAGTCCAACAAGAGAAAAATTTCGGTAAAACGGTACAACAAGCTTACTGCAGTTATTAAAACTGAATGCAGTCGATTTATTACTATTTTTACATCAGAAAAACTCTAATTAGTCTTCTTCAAATGCCTCGGTTTAATATTTAATACTTAAACTCAAGGATGGCTTTTATAGTATCAAAGAACGCTCGCTAGCTGCTCTTCACACGATTCAATCAGTGCGATCAAAGAGATACGGATATCATCGCAGCAACAAAAACCCGGCATGTCCAGAATAACATAGAAGAATAGACACCAGTGCGAGAGCGAAATAAAGTGGAACGAAGAAATCTGTATAAAATGTTCAAAACGACGAATGTGACAATGAGAGATTCTCTTTGTTTACTTTCTCTTTCGATTATTGCGGAATATTCCTGCTTTTTCGGTAATTTCTTCAGTGCAGATTCAAAGATGATAACTTTAGTTATTATTATCGGTAAAAAATACTAGTGAAGGATTGCTAAGAGTACCGTAATAATCGAAAGAGAAAGTAAACAAAGAGAATCTCTCATTGTTACATTCGTCGTTTTGAACATTTCATACAGAAATGTAGAAAAATTCTCTCACGGCTCATGCATTGAGAGACACGATTCACGTAGCTTCTTCTACCGGATTAAAAATGTGGTATACAATATAGATAGCAATATAGCAGCTTCTGTCAAATTTTCGGCAATCACCAACACTGGTTAAACTTGAATACAGTCCTGCACAAAAAGGAAACTAGGAGTAAAATGATCATGATAGCGTTTCGTGCGGTCATTGTAAATAAGAAGAATCGAATTTTCCACATTTTTCTTCCAAAAAGCATTTATTCCACTGTGCAATACTTCCGAGACCATGATTTGGGGGCTGATTGACACGAAATAAGTGTTTTTATCCACTTACCAATCAGAAAAGGAAATTGAAATAGTTTGAACATCAGATTTTTCTCCTGTTTACTTCTATTACAGTAAGGGTTTTTCAACACGCATAACACTGTAACCCAGGAACCGGAAGAAGAATCCTGAAAAAAATCAATAACAGTTTACCTGGGATGACAGCTCGTGATGGAAATAAACGTTAATTGTAAATAGTAGATACAATATACTTTCTTCATAGTAGTTGTCTTCGAAAGCAATGCATGTTTTTAATCTTTTCACTAACTCACAAGGATTATGTCGAAAAAAATGTTCATCTTTTGAAGCGATCTAGCCGTGAAATTATTTCTCAAAATTTTCTTAACTACTGCAGTGCTGCTCAACAAGTTCGTGGAACCAGTACTGTAAAATTTCATTTCATTTCATTCAATTGAAATCGACTATATATGGTCGATCACTTGATTGTGCTGTACTTCATACTCAAAACATACACCGCTCACTGACGCGCTGACTTGAACTTTCAGTTTGTTCAACATAATAAATGAACAGAATGTACTTCATTATATTTCTTTTTCTTTCAATGATTTTTTTCATTCAAGTATTCAATACTTTGGAACATGTATCAATGCATACCAAAAATCGAAAATTATACATTCATCCTAGCTGGCGATAATTGTGAAATCAAATGCAAACCATATTCAAATGACTAGACATTGTTATTCAATTGACGACGAATCCAGTGGATCTCATTTAAGTACGACAACAAAAGTCAATTGAATGAATTGGAATATGACAGTGAAAGGCCAAAAATTTCGTTTTCATCAAATAACTTCATTCGACAAAGAAATTTCACAGTACTGCGTGGAACATCAACGAAAACACGTTGTAGTCGGATGGGGCAATGATTGAGGATTATGTCGGGTGCAGAAAAAGTCCCATCAGAGTGCAGAAATGATGTTTCCGACCACTTTTACAGTGTGTGGGGGACATTGTTGTACTGCAAAATGACGTTTTCATATCTTGAGGAACATTTCAGTCGTTTTTAGAGAAATTCTTGATTCAATTTCTTTGCTGTCAGTAGTTATTACTATGTGGCGTAATCGACATTAATTTGATCATCCCAATTTGCCAACACATACACGCACGCGTATACAAATCATTATTACACTACACTCGATATCCTTCTACCTACTGTAAATATATTTTAGTTCTGATTAGACAATCAAGCCGGATAGTTCACTATTGTCCGAAACTAGTCCGTATATATTCTACATCGGTGCAGCCACACTGGTGACCCCGACGTGATCGTTACGGAAGTTATTCGTTTCGCAAGTTTTTTATTTTATATTTCGAGCCGCATACGCGAAAACTCCGTAGTTTATCTACATCGAACGTAGAAAATCCGACGTGAACCGCGTGTAGAAAATCTGACGCGAACCACAATGCCAAATAACGATGGCGATTCCGCCATCATCAAATCTGAGGATGACGCTAAAGAACCTGCAATCATTGCTAAAATTAATTTCCCGGACTTCGATCGCGACGACATTGAGACATGGTTCATATGTCTGGAAGCAGCATTTAGCGTTAATGTGATCAAAAATGATAAATTCAAGTTCGTGCATTCAGTTATATCAAGGTGTAATGAAACAAACACTAACGATAGATACGATGTCCTCAAATCGATTGCACATTTCCGCCCATCGGAAACACAACGATTGACTAGTTTGCTCTCGGGTATATCTCTAGGAGACCAAAAGCCAAGTGTATTATTGACCGAGATGCGCCGTCTGGGTGGCGCGGGTCGCACCGACAATGTGCTAGCGAACCTGTGGCTGCGAGCACTTCCAAATACTGCTCGATCCATTATCGCTGCTATGCCTACCGCGACACTCGACGAGCAAGCCAAAGTAGCTGATAAAATTTTGGAAGCACCCAGTGAGCAAATTTCTGCTGTGCAGACTATCCCAGAAACATCTACCTCTATATCGTCTCTCGAACAAAGAATCGAAGCTCTATCGCGACGCTTGGAAGAAGCCTTGTCGTTTGATTTTCGTGGACGGGACCGTCACAACAGTCGTCCGCGCTCACGCTCTTGCAGTCGTCGTGATCCAACACCAGGGAGAAGCAAGACACCACGCCGATGGATCTGCTGGTTTCACTACTGACATGGTGCACAAGCTCGGAAGTGTGAGAAGACAAAATTCGGAAACCAAGACGTTAAGTGTATTTTTTTCGATGGAAACATCGAGGTATATACTCGACCGAAGGACAATTAGACCACAACGTTAACGCACACCAACCACCGCCCGCTTCAATTAGCGAACCGTCGTCGAAGCAAAACACCAGCACTAGCCTGAACCAACCTATAAACGTCCAGCGCATCCATATACACGACCTGAAGACGTCAAATCGATTCCTCATCGACACTGAGGCAGATATATCTGTCATACCACCATCATCTAGAGAACGCCTTACACCAACTACATCACATCAACTTTATGCAGCAAACGGTTCCACAATTCAAACATTTGGTACCAAAAGACTCATCGTTGATCTTGGCCTACGAAGACAATTCACGTGGATTTTTGTCATCGCCGATGTCAAATCACCTATAATTGGTGCCGATTTCCTGAAACACTACGATTTACTCGTGGATCTGCGGAGAAACAAGTTGATCGACAACACCACTCGATTGGAAATCGAAAATATCGATGCAGTATCAGAGCCAACTATAACTACATTTGATAAGAGTTCACCATTCGCTTCAATCCTTACAGAATACAAAGACATAACGATCCTGAATATGAAACACAAACCAACAACAGCCAGCACCATGCATCAGATTGTTACCACCGGGCAACCTGTTTTTTGTCGACCACGCCGGTTACCTGTGGACAAATTGAAAGAAGCAAAGGCAGAATTCCAGTTTCTTATGGAGCAGGGGATTTGTCAACCATCTTAAAGTAATTGGGCCAGCCCGCTGCATCTTGTTAAAAAATCGAAAGGTAAGTGGCGACCATGTGGTGACTACCGGAATCTGAATGCCATCACAGTACCAGACCGTTATCCAGTACCACACATTCAAGACTTTTCCAGCATCTTGTACGGTAAGCAAATTTTCTCTTGCATAGATTTGCAACGTGCATACCACCAAATCCCTGTGGCACCCGAAGATGTGCCTAAAACAGCTATCACCACACCTTTCGGGCTCTTTGAATTTAAATATATGACCTTCGGACTGCGCAATGCAGGACAAACTCTCCAAAGGCTCCTACATGCTATCTTTGGTGACCTAGATTTTGTTTACCCTTATATCGACGATTTATGCATAGCTTCAGATAATGTTGAGCAGCATAAGCAACATCTACGAACAGTGTTTGATCGACTGAGACAAAACGGACTCACCATCAACGCTGCGAAATGCCAGATTGGGCAACCTACCGTTGAATTTCTAGGCCATCAAATAACACCAGAGGGAATCAAACCAACACCTAACAAAATGCAAGCAATTCTTAATTTTCCAAGACCAACGATAGCTAAACAGTTAAAAAGATTTCTCGGTACAATTAATTTTTACAGGCGCTTCATTCCACAAGCAGCCGTAAACCAACAAATTTTACAATCGATGATCCCTGGAAATACTCGCAACGATACAACCATTTTAATATGGGACGAGGTTTCGAATAAAGCGTTTGAGGAATGTAAACATGACCTAGCAAACGCAACTCTTCTCGCTCATCCATCGTCAGAAGCAAAACTCGCACTGGATGTCGATGCTTCTAACACAGCTATCGGAGCAGTTCTGTATCAAATCGCTAAAAATGGCCCGCAACCACTAGCATTCTTCTCGCGAAAGTTGAGCGAAAGTCAACAAAAGGCTAGCACATACGACAGAGAACTAATCGCTATGTACGAAGCCATCAAACATTTTCGAGATACACTACAAGCTCGAGAGACGTCACTGCTTTCCACCAGCGTCCGAATAAAGCCAGTCCAACACAACAACGTCGACTCAGCTTTATAAGTGAGTATACTACCGACATTAGGCACGTATCTGGCGAATCCAACAAAGTCGCTGATATGCTAAGTCGCATCGATTCGATTACTACTACTGTGATCGACTATGGTCGTATGGCTGAGTCCCAGAAATCAGATCCAGAACTGAAAGAGTTTTTAAACAATCCTCCAAGCAACACATCAGTAAAACTAAAATTACTCAAATCACCATTAGCAACCACACCCATATACTGCGATGTGTCAACAGAAGCCATCCGTCCGTTCGTTCCACTCGAGTTTCGACAACGAATAATAAAGAAGCTGCATGAAACGTCGCACCCAGGAATTCGTGCCAGCACTCGCTTAGTTTTGGACCGATTCATCTGGCCATCACTACGTCGCGACTGCAAGCAATTTGTTATGCATTGTATTCCGTGCCAGAAATCAAAAATACAACGGCACAATAAAGCACCAATAAGCAGAATTTCGGTACCAGATAACCGATTCGCACACATCCATATGGATTTGATCAGACCTCTTCCACCGTCCGAAGAGAATTTATATTGTCTCACTATTATCGATAAATTCACCAGATGGCCTGAGATCTACCCGTTGCCGAATATGACTGCACACACCGTAGCTCGGGCCTTCGTCGAGGGTTGGATCGCACGATTCGGCGTACCAACAAATATAACAACTGACTGTGGTAGACAATTCGAGTCGGAATTGTTTCGCACACTAACAAAAATGCTAGGAATAACACATCTGCGTACAACGCCTTATCACCCGCAAGCAAACGGTCAGATTGAGCGAACACACCATCAGCTCAAATCAGCGATCATGTGCCATCAACATTCCCGTTGGACCGAAGTTCTACCCATCGTGCTTCTGGGCATGCGATCGTCACTGAAGGAAGATGTGCAAGCAACGGCTGCTGAACTTACTTACGGTACATCACTAAGATTACCCGGACAATTCTTCTCCGACAGTGAAACGAAAAATCCAACCTCAACATTCGTCACCGACCTGAAGGCAATAATGACGAAGTTACGTCCTACGCAGACTGCTAATCATTCCTCGAAAAATTCATTTGTACAAAAGCAGTTATCTACCTGCAGCCACGTTTTCGTGAAGGTAGGATCAATCAAACCTCCTCTCACACAACCGTACGACGGACCGTATAAAGTTATTCGCCGGAAGAAAAAAGTTTTCATTGTAGACGTAAATGGTAAATCTACTGTGATATCTATCGATCGGCTGAAGGCAGCTTTCACACAAGCAGAGGAGATTCATCCACCAGTAGAGCAGTCCAAGATGTCAACTGAGACGAACACCTACCAAACACGCTCTGGACGCCGCGTGAAAATCCCTCGTCAGTATTGGTAAATCTACGGGGGGAGTGATGTGGCGTAATCGACATTAATTTGATCATCCCAATATGCCAACACATACACGCACGCGTATACAAATCATTATTACACTACACTCGATATCCTTCTACCTACTGTAAATATATTTTAGTTCTGATTAGACAATCAAGCCGGATAGTTCACTATTGTCCGAAACTAGTCCGTATATATTCTACATCAGTGCAGCCACAACTATTTAGAAGTTCGTTTTGAGAAGTCAAAATATTGAAAGGGTCACGCACCCTCCCCCCCCCCCCAATATTTTGGCTACTGGAATATTTGAAAATATTTTGTATAATAAAATTTTGTAATTCTTGTTTATAAACCATCATATGCTGATATGGCATGCAGTATATGCTCAAATTCGAAAGCAGCGTTTACTACAAGTTCGAATTTATTTTTATTCATACCAAACTGCATTTTACTCTGTGGACTGTGTTCTTGAGAAGATACTACAAACATCAGACTTCACTAAATTTTATTTTTACGGCCCATTGTTTCACGTTTCTCCAACTTTTAATAATCACTTTCCTCTCTCTGTTGGCTTTATAATAATTTTTTTGTTCAGTTTTGGGTAAGTTATCAATGTGATTTTAATTTTGCATATTTAGCAATTTTTCCAGTGCGTCCACCGGATTCTAACAGTGCTTTAATTTTAAACGGATGCAATACACCGATGTGGGTCAGAAAAAGGCGCATTGATTATACCCCAATTTGGAGCGCGTAAAGTTGATGCTATACAACACCAGTACTGCGCTACAAACAAAAATGGCATAAGGATCGTTATTGTCGAAACAAAATTCATTTGACCATTATTGAATAACACCTGAAAACAGGAAATTTTCCTAAACTACATTTTGTATTAAGCCAATTAATTAAATTCATCTCGTCATCACCTACTCATTTAATTAGAAAAAAAATATTCAAAACACCCGTGTAATATGGCATTAGGGTTCATACTTGTTCTATCATCACTTATGCTACCAGCATAGGG
Organism: Malaya genurostris; assembly: GCF_030247185.1. Classification (NCBI taxonomy): domain Eukaryota; kingdom Metazoa; phylum Arthropoda; class Insecta; order Diptera; family Culicidae; genus Malaya; species Malaya genurostris. Next base: position 66,805,196 of record NC_080570.1, on the reverse strand, counting down.
TGAAAAGTCCCTCGAACGAATTGAAGTATACATTTCCTACTACTTAATTAAAAAACTCATTATCAAAGTTAAGGCCATCCACATAGTGATGAAAAGAAGAGGCGTCGAATCACATAAACAGGAAAAGTGGGTCATCAATGTTGATTGAGGTTAGGGATAACTTGGGATGTTTACGGATTCTGATTGCTACATGAAATGTTATGTGGTGGACTGATGGTGCACTAACATCAAACCAAAGTTTTAGCACAGTTGAAGTTTTGGCCTGAGCAAGTCCTTAATTATTTGTTTAAAAGCGTGCAGAATAATTAATTAGGCTATTAAAATCATTCCAGAAACCTCAACGCTAATACCGAATAATAGTAAAATTCACATGATCATAAAGAGCAGTGATTACTTTGACAAAATTTGGTGCATGTGTCAAATATTTAACTCGCATTCGAATAGGAGCTAAAGAGTAATTTGCAACTTTAGGAAATACAATTTCAGATACCATCACTAAAATAAATTTCCTTGTTGGCGTAGCCTCAGCTGAGATAACACAAGTTGATGGTACAACTTCGAGGCAATTTTACTATTTCTCTACGTTTCAACATAAACCGCGCACTACACATGGAATGGAATCATGGAGTCGCTTGGTACCCTGAGAATTAACAGAGAAGTTACTCAAAACTGTTGCAAATTTTTGCACAAGGAAGTAGTCCGAAAGTGTAACCATAAATATTAATACACAATGCTTTAATCTCACTCGATCGAATGCATTGAGACTGTACATTTTGAACTCAAGCAGTGTTCTAATAACTCAAATAAACGTGTGTCAAAAATTCGAATCATTTTCGAAACAACATTAGTAGATTAGAGTAAAGTGCAAACTGAAAATATCCAAATACTCCTCCATACAAGCACGGCAAAAGTCGGTCAACGGCTTATAGCGAACGGTTGGTTTGTGTACTGATCAAAATAGGCTTGGACTTACCTGACTCACACATACACACATGCATCCACAATAATCCTTCCACCGGTGAGCACTGCATCAGACGATGATAGCGAAAATAATTTGCTTCCGACCCGTTACGCACCGGGATGTTTGGCCTACCGCTAATAAAAGGTAGATGCCACGTGAATTATATGCGGCTTATCGTGATCGGTAGTAACGAAGGTCCGAGCTGAAAGAGCTCGGAAACTGATAACTTTTGCCGTTGTGGCCAATGATGATAGTGAGAAAGGTGAACAGGATGACAGGTGTGATTTATAGATCGCCTAAAAGTATGCGACGGATGTTTGCTCCATTTCTGGTTATAAAATGTCCTGACCCTGGCAGCTTCCTGTGCGTGTCGTTTTCGTTGGTAATGGCATGTGCCGTGTGTTGTCCTGCCATCGGCCACTCGGTCCACAATAGACAATCTGTGAAAAAAAGGGAAGGATAAATGTTAGAAGCAGCAAGGGTTGCGATTGGTACGGACTTATGCTGGTGTTTATTGAGTCCTAAAGCTGAGCTGTTTAGTAAGCTGTTTGCAGCTAAGATATATAATTAAATAGACATTTTAATTTTCTGAACAAACTCGTTGTTTAGATGCACAGCTGAACGATCTGAATTTTATACAAACAAAGACCAATTATCCTCACTGTTCCGTTGTACGTGGCTTGATTTAACAATTTCCGATAAGGAAAAATGGTTGCTTGAACTTATTAGCAAAGTTTTACACCCTAATCCGCTTTCCTCAAGGGAGTGCTACATCGAGGCTACAGAAAGTTCAGAAAGGCAATCCAATTCAAATATGCTTCGTAAGCTACAAAAACCTCGCAATGGAACTGGTTTACCGTCGGGATCCCGTGTGACAAGCTACAACTTGTATGGCTAATTGCTAATCTGTTGGTGGAAACCTGTTCTGATTTAGATATGGAAATTATGTTGAACAAATCGTTTTCGGTAATGCGGACAAAACTTTTGCAACAAAGAGTCGACCGCGTAATTTAAAAACGTGAATAAAATTACGTAAACTTGGGGCATTTGTTACTTTCTTTTTCGTGATTTGCAATCCCACACGGAACGACCGAAATTAGCTCTGCGCCTAATTCGTATTACTGTTTTTGAATTAGTTGATTTTAACAACAAAATTTCCAAAATAACTATAAAATTAGTTAAAATTGAGAATTTACCTTGCTGAAAAAACTCTTATTTTTAGAGAATGTGTTTAGTTGATGAATATCCTGGACACAAACCAGCAATATTTCAATCCAACACGAAATTCTCATTGACAACTAATTTTGTTATTAAAATCAGAAAATTTGTTTCTATTTATCTATCACCATCATTACTGAAGGACAGCACAAAGAAAACAAAACTGAAATGTGTATTATTAACAAGTTTATTAGCCAACAACTCATGAGAAGTGTCAAAGCAAAACAATCTATTAAAAAGCTAAAAAGGTCAGTCTTATTGAAACTGTTTGAAAATTGTTTTTATGTTTTTCGCATGTGTTCGATATATCTTTATTTAAATTTCTAAACCGATATGTAAAAATGTCGTAAACTGTTAGTGGAAATCGTATTTATTCAGAATTTGTGCGCACTTGAAGCGATTGTGCGTAATAATGTTTTTTACGCAGAACAGTGAAGTGAATTTCGAATGTTTCACTCTAATTGTGATGAAGTTTTTTTTTGTATCTTCAAACCTTCCGAGCTGCGCCGTCCGTTGTTCTACTTGTATTCGGTTTTTGTTTTCCGAGTGCTCAAAGTTTTCAGTGAGAATGAAGAAAACAGTGATTTAGAAGAAAAAAAAATCAAAAAGATGTTTATGTTTTGTTTATGTCGTTTTCTCCAATACAACATCGTATTTATGCCTGCCAATATAGAAAAAACAACCGCGTCTGAAATTTTTTCGGCAGTAGTGTGCCATCTAGTGGCTAGTAGTCATTACGGTGTTACCGTTTCGGTGACAGGGCGCCATATAGCTGCAGATTGCAGAAGCCAATTCAACCATTCATATTGGTTGAAAACAACATTTTATTTCTTTAATTCAACTAAAAAATTAGTTGAATGGAAATGAAATGTGCCTTAGCTAAGAAATGACAGCACGTTTAATTTGTGAATTCAACTAAAAAAAATAGTCATTTCAACAAATATTTTATTATTATTAAGGGAATGAGAATAAAAAATCTAGATCAGCAATAGTAAGATTTTTTTAGTTGTCTCAAAAAATAACTAACTAAAATCAGCAAATCAACTAAATTTTTCGCGAAAATGCTGATTTCGGTCGTTCCGTGCACATAAATTTTCTGACTGTGTACAGATTGTATGTTTGCAACACATTTTAACTAGCATAATAGTTACGAACAGGATGATTTTTGTCAGTTTACATTAGCTCAGCAATAATTTTTCAGATACAAACTTGAATTATTATTAACGTGGGTGTGGTGAGCTCAATTCTTCCTCGTTGCGTATGGAATTATCAACCTATGAACATATGCTACCATACTGAGTTTCGCAATTGACCATAAAGAGGCTTTTGAATATCCGAAACTTTTTTAAACGAAAATATTCGCTCTTATTCTCAAATCTATTCCTAATAACGCTAGCAAAAACGATCGAAAAGTCAATATGCCTTATTCAAAATCAAGGTGTTTAATGGCTTACTCTCTGGGCGTATTTGAACAGATACTCAACTGTACTAGCATCTTTGCGGTGAAAACTTTGATCTAACTCTTAGATTCTAATCAAACAAAATAATCATACGAAACCAATTTTGAATCGCTAAATCTTGATTTTGTGCGATAGGGATAGGGATAAAAAAATTCGTTAACTGGACTTTTTGCTGTTTGAAAAACTGGGTGACGAGAATATTTTTGGTTGATATGTTTCTAATAGTTTATGAATGGAAAAGTCTTCCAAAATCCGGGAATCGATGTTCTTCAATTTTATAACACAGAACATTTATTAGTAACTAAAATATATCCGTTACCCTCCATTACATGATCATTTGTTGAATTTGGTTCTGGTGCTGATTCTGCAATTCAGAATAAAAAAAAACTTCTTACAGTGTGAAAAAACTCTAAGATCTTCTGAAAACGATAGATAAAACCATCATTTCTAAATTAATAAGTCCGTGCCATTTGCAATAACTGCTATTGCTCGGACGGTATTCGCATAAGCAGCCAATTTTTCATCACCTTCTCCCTTCTCGATAAATTGCATTTCTCAATTAGTCTTATTACTTTCCGACATGTTTTCCCGGGTACAAGATTCGAGGGTATGGTTCTTGTGAATTGCCTCACGAGATCTCGAAGATCTATTGAGCTTCCTGCGTTTGTAATTTGCATTACGTCATGATACTTATTATCCTGATGCTTGGTCCAGGTGTCATATATGACGTTCGGAAATGATTCGTTTTAATGCAATCCCAAAGTAACATTAAGATTTTTAAGCGTTGCTTAAACTGATCCAATACCTTTTTATAAATATTTCTCGCAAAGTAATCCAGCAATAACTAGTTTAAACTCAGAAATAACTAGTTCAAACTCAGCAAAAGTTTGACTAGCAAAAATTGTTCGCTAGTTTGACTGGCGAAAGGGGTCGCTATATTTGTAAATCGCTCACAAACACTTTTTTTCACGATTTTTCTTTGGAGTGCCTGGTCGTGTCATCGACCACATGTTCAGCGATTACAACTACCTTAGGCTCATTTTGAAGCCAAGAGATGTCCATCTCCTCTGTGTGAAAAAGAGTAAGTATAATTTCTCCCCTCGCACTGACAACGTCAACGAGAGCTCTTCTCTTTCACACATATACACCACTGTTGTATAAAGTGTGCACGTATCATGAGAGCGAGTGTTTATTTTCTTTCAACTCTAGCACTGTATCACACCAAATTGCTAGAAATTCTCTGAGGTGAATGAAGATATTTTCTCAGAAGTGTGCACGCCGGTGAGGACTCTGGCGTACGGTTCGCATAAGAGAAACGTGGGCACGCATATTCAGCAAAAGTGTAATTTATCGTTAAACTTTAGTTTTTCCTTGCTGCGAAAAAGATTGTCATAGCAAGACCATCGTTATCTTCTATAAATTTATAAATTAAATCACAGAAGTGTTCGCTCACTAGCACGCCCCAATGGTCACTTGGGTGTATTTAGGCGAAAACGTGTGAGAGCGTCCCGGGTTGGCGGTTCAATGCATAGGACAGTGGTTTTACAAACCAGTTGTCGCGTATGTTCGACCCCCGACTTGGAAGGATTCATAGTGTCAGTAGAAGCGTAGCACCAGCCATGCAATGGTTCTGTACACTCTGAATCGGCTGCGAAGTATGTTGAAACAGAAGGTCAAATTCCACTACAGGAATGTAATACCAAGGCTTTGCTTTGATTTGCGTGAGAGCATTTCATGCGAAGAGAATATGTTTCACTAGCGCCAGCTGTTTTAACTACAAGCACACACTCAAATTCTGCCTATTGGACACTGAGAAGAAGTGCACTTTCCTATTTGTGTGATGTTTGCTTCTTGCATCCCCTGTGTAGACAAGAATCTTACATCAGCGTGTATCAGTCTGGTGAAATGTCATCATTGTTTGAAGCTACTGTTGGGTCGGTTGGATCAAGTTTGAAAGGCAAATGGCAGACAATCCCGGCTCGGGAGATCTAAAAGCAGAAAAGACGTAAACGATAAACCAATTTATATTGTCCTAACCAGTGTGGCCTACAACATTACTGTGATAGTTTTGAAAGAGTAGAGTACAGTCTACGTTTGTCTATGAGGGGTGAGGGGTTTCATAATTTGTTGTTATTTAAAAAATATGTGAAATTCAGCCAACCCAGCCAAAAAATGTTTTTTGTCTGCATCAGGTATGTGTCTAGCATTGCGGAAGTACACATCAAAGGCTGAGCTCGAGCATGTGATGAATAACTATCACGTAAACAATAAATCATAGTTATTTCGAAAAACTACATACTACAAAAAAATCTTTTAAATTCTCGTACCTTTAGATGCAAATAGATAGAGTTTTACAATTGAGCGATTTCATATAAAACTTATTAACATTAGTAATTAGGACAACCATTAGTTACGTTTCTATCAGACCACAAACACTAAGCTACCCTGCGTCTAATGAATTTTTTTTTTCGCTCTGAAATTTCATGTTTATTTGTCTAAACTCGATGCATAAACATTTCGCAAATTGATTACTGATAATTCGGGATTTTATCATTATGTAATATTTTCATATTTATGTTCATATATTTTGCTGTTTGATCCACTATGTTTAATTCACTTGTATACTGATATGATATACACTTCACAAACTAGATATTTCTAGTGAACATCTTACAATCCAGTTGTAGAATCATGTAAAAAAGATCCTGATTGAGTATTATTCATTTCTTTTATAAAATTGTTACCATACCAAAGAAGGACTGTAACAAAGAATGAACATTTTCGGAATTGTCGAGAAAATCAATTATAAGTGCATTTTGGATACAAATTGAATGACTAAATGAACCGTCTTGAACAACATGTACAAATATGTCTCCCTCATATTAGTCAATTATACATATGTTTAATAACCATACATAGTTAGTGTCTGTTTCACAAACGAAAAAAATGTATCGTAATTATTTCGTGTTTCTATGAGTCGGTTTTGCGCGATACACTTTGTGCGATGATTCGTTCAATTTATGCGGTTGAAATTTTGCGTTTTGGCAGTGAGTTTCACCTTAATGCTCGTTCATACCGAACATTATGAACAATATCAAGTTTGAATTATTTGTGGTAATCTAAAGCAAATCAAAGTCTTGGCATTATATTCCTTTGGTGGAATTTGGCCTTTTTATTTCAACAGATTCTGCAGCCAATTCATAGCGTACATGCATGGCTAGTACTACGATTCTACTGACACTGAGAATTTTTCCAGTTCGGGGTTCGAACATACGACAACTGGCTAAGACTAGCGCCCTATGCATTGAACCACAAACCCGAGCATCTAATATGTAGTTATCTTCTACTACTGAAAATTTAATCATAAATTGCTGAACATATTTCTAGGGTTGTTACGAAAAATTTCAAAATCAAAAGTTGAAAACTAAAACGCGCGATATTCGAGCGAAGCGTTAGACAACTATTTTATGCAGGTGATACTTTCCGCAGTACCTGAATATTCACTTAAATATAATTAAAATATCTGCTAAGTTTGTCATATGAACACAATAAATAAGTCCGCATACATCACGTCACTTCGAGAAACCCCATTAAAACGATTTCAGTTTTATTCTCCATCTTTTCCGATGTCCTTAGATAAGGAGCAAGACTCTTTGCAAGCGTATGAGTAATGTTAACATTATGTGCGGTAAACCAATTGCGGCGCTTCTTTTCCTGATTATAATCAATAAATCTTCCTTATGGTTGAAAAATAAATCAATCAGTTCATTATGCTTAAAATTGCAATTCGAGAAAAGTGTCTTAGTCTAAAACTACTCGGTTTTCCTTAAAACAGCTCGAGAAAAATTATTTCAGTTTTAGCTTACTTCCACTGACACATTTGATTAGCAACAAACACATTTCTATATGGATTTCCTCTTGGAGAAATTATTGCGATATAAAGATTTTTGTAACTTCTATAAGTAAACCCGTAAAATATGAACCTTTAATTTAACACGCGAAAGGCAATGGATATGGAATGTTGTCGTAAAACTATTTATTTTTCCGGAAAACTGCTTTTGTAACAGAAAATGTTTAGTTTTGCTTATTTTGGCTAGCGCAATCTAATACAAATGCAATGATACACTTGCTAACTTTTTTATAAGGGAATAAAATCTACATTCATAAAATGTAAGCAATTTTCCATCGAACGTTGGTGAAAAATTGTTCAAAACTGATATTTCATTCGAAATGTCAGGCTTAACATTCATTTAAGAATAAATTATTGTCAAAAAAATTGTTTGAAACTCAATCCTGCAAGTCACTTTGATAAACTCTGCATATATGAATACATAGATCTATGACATACGTACCAAATAAAATGTACGTAATACACAAATTACCAACACAAGTTAATTTGGTTTACTCTTGATCCTTAATTCTCTGATGTATAGAAAATGTTATAGTAAAAATAAAAATGCTTACATTTGTGATTTTGAAAGAAGTTAAACAGATTTCACCGAAGATAGTTTTTTTTGCTTCGACATCTTTTTGCTCGGCAAACATTTCCTTCTTGGTAAGATAAATTTTAAGGTAGACCACATCAGGATGATCTGATTTGCTCTTTTTAATTTCAGTTTCAATAATAATAGCGCCTTCTTCTGTTATCAGATTTTACTCTGAATTTCTTTCTTTTCTTCCTCATCTTTTATTTATTCTTATCATTTATTTAGATCAGGGAAAAGCCCACCGAAATTAGTTTCTGTCAAACTTGTTCACCAGCAGGCATAAAACCCCCTCATCTTTTGCATCAATAGATCAAAATCATCCAAATGATACATTTCCTTAAATCTAGTGCTTCTATAATAACTAAATCTAATGAGACAGAAACGATTTCTTGATAACATTACGTAATAAATGAAAGTCGAAAGAATTGAAACATTTGTTAAATATGCGGCACATGCTAGCAATGGGTTCGTTATATCCATAATTAGTTCTAACATAGGAAATCCGAAAAAAAATAAAACTACGACATCGAATGTAAAATTGTAACAATTGCAAGCTCTTTGTGCTCTCTAAAATTTAATTTGGTTTCTAGAACACCCAAGTCCTTAACAGACGATGCGCGTTCGAGAACAGTTTGTGGAATATTATAGTCATACTTGAATACAGACTTTTTGCTACTAAATGAGATGACGGAGCATTTAGTGGCATTTAAACCATTTTGAAATATGAAATATGAAAGTCATCGGCGAACGATAGTTTCATGCACTTGATCGAAAAATTTAGATCATTGAGATACAATAAAATTATGAACGGTCCAAGGTGACTTCCTTGAGGAACGCCAGATGTAACAGCACATGGTGAGGTTGTACAGGCTCCTATTTTCACTATCATTTCATTACCAGTTAGATATGATCGAAGACAATTAAAAAATGATCCGTTTAATCGCAGTATACTTAACTTATGTTATATGATGATTGATTTCGTCGAACACAGCAGGGGAAGTTGAAAGCTTTGGCATGGATCCAAGCGGAATCTCAGATATGTAGTCTTCGATACAGCGCACAACGCATCAATTCCACGGTAGTTGGATAGGGTATGTTCACATTGGATTTCTTCCATATTTCAGGAAAAATTCCAGAACACAAAGAACAATTGAAAATTCCAACAAACTGTTAGAACAATTTCTTATCACCACGAATGGAATCCCAGAACTTCTTCTTTTTTTTCTTGTCAGACTTCGCTTCGTAAGCCTGTCAAATTTTGCTTTCAAAATGCGATTTTTATCATACACAAAATTTGTTACCATATTGTTAAAGAATAGCATTTCATATATTACGTTCTTTGCATTATTGAATGTGTTTTCACTGAGACGATATCTTCCATCAGACATCAACATCCTTGAGTGCGAAAATCTTCTTTCGATTACTGCATTGGAATGGGAAAACGCAATCACATATATCGAAAAGTTTTTGCAATTCCTGGTAACAGCTCTGTTCAAATAGCAACTTGTATCACTCGAGATCGAAAAGCATAAAATCGAAATTTTGTCCACTGAAGAAAACATTTGCTAGAACCGCCTTCTAGTAAATTTTAGTTTTATCTAGGTGAAAATTCATCAACCAGCTCGACCAATTGCTGAAACGTTCGCCCATCTTCAATTTTTTATCGTTTCGTAAAACTCACAAGCTTCAAAATTTTGCAAAGAATTTTTTTTATTCGAACAAATGAAATGTGGAATGATATTTTTTGAAATTCGCGCGAAATCCGCGCCAGAGCATCAAAATCTTAGCAGAAACCTAAATCCTAAATCCGCAAAAATCGCGAAATTCCCGAAAACCGCGAAATCTGCGCGACCGTAACAACCCTGTATTTCCGATAATTTGAATCAAAAATTCCGCTACTGCGCTTAATATAACAAGAGATATTTACGATTAAGTTATACCCATTCTTATCCAGAGTGAATTTTGGAAAGGCGTCCCATAGTAAAGTAAAAGTCTATTCGCCCTATGCCGGAACGGCCGATCCAGGACTGTTTTTCTCATCGGCGATGATTGAGCTGCCAGCGTGTACATGTATTGGAATACCGGATCCGGCATTAAATTCATTTGGTTTCCACCGATATTCCTCGCCGAGTTTTTCGCACCGTCGCACAGTGAGAAAAACTGCCGGCAGATCAGTCATCACCGATAAGAAAAAAAACGTCCCGGATAGTTCCGGATCGGCCGTCCCGGCATAGTGCGAACAGACTTTAAGGCGTAGTCACGTCAAAATTGCTTCTAAGATATCGAGAAACATCCGAAACGACCGAAAGTTATAGATTTGCAGTAATCGTTACGTTAAAATCACAGTATCTTGAGAACGGTAGCATTTAGCAAAACTTAAAACCATTTCGATCGAAAATTATACAAAACCTTGTCCAAAAACATTTTAAAATTATTTGAATTTTTTTCAAAAATAATATATGAAAGACTGTAGCTTTTTGATTCATCATATCTTCATTCTGAGCTCGGTGCAAAAAACTTCATCAGTTTTTAGCTACAACATATAAAAAAACAAACAGTTACCTAAAACATTGCCGAAACACCAGATCAATTTAATAAACTGTTTATGAGATATAGCATTTGGAAAATCTTCATGGATTTTTTTCTTATGCTCTTCTCAAAATTAGGGATAGAGTTACAATGTCAAATTGATGATACAAATTGTCTATTTTTGTCATGAACAAACCTTATGTGAAATTTGAGTCAAATCAACAACTACGATAATTAAAATATCCAGAGGAACCACTAAATTCACATAAATTTACGATCCGATCGAAAAAAAACTTTTTTACTTTTTTTTTATAAATATAAAAAATAGGTATAGAATTAGCTCAAACTTTAGAAAAATTTTACGAGGCCCGGAGGGCCGAGTGTCATGTACCAATCGATTCAGCTCGACGAACTGAGAAAATGTCAGTGTGTGTGTCTGTATGTGTGTTGTCAACAAATAGGTCGAGATCTCAGAGATGACTGGAACGATTTTGAACAAACTAGTCGCAAATGAAAGGTATCCCCGTCACCCAGAACCCGTTTTGAGATCGGATGTTTACTTTTTGATTTATACGAAGTTTTATGTCAAAATTTTCAGTTTTCTGCCAATATCTGTCACAATTGACCTTGAAAACAGAATTTGTTTTTGGATTTAGATTCCACACGGTAATAGCTATCCAACAAGCCATAGATTGTTAAAATCCGTCCATTTTTAACGGAGATATCGATATTTTTGTGTAAGCGACTTTTCCCCTTAATCCATTAGTAGGAATTTTGAGCGCTATATGATAATGCAATGCTTGGGAGCAACGTGAAACACGATTTTCTATACTGTTACATACGATTGTTTCTATGTACCACTAAGACTGTGTACAACATCCTTTTTCATGATATTTTGCCTCGGAACGATTCTAGCACGGTGTACGGCATACAATGTAGGGATAATGGCACAGGAACAAATCTCTTCAGTGGGCAATCTAATTCCGCTACGGCTAACACCAACACACCAGAGAATTAAAATTGTCCGTACAGTTCGAACCGGTGTCCACAACAGATTACCTTGGGTAGGGTCTGATTGAGGATCGGATCGATAGACAAATTTTTGTGGTTCTCTCGGCGGTGCTCCAGAACGGATGGACGAAGTTCGATAGCGACTCGGAACGCTGAAACGAACTATACTCGATGGCGACAGGCTCAAAAGCAGCAGCAATCGGAATTCTCACTCAAGCAGCGGATACCAAACCTCAAATGGTGTTCTTTCGGTGGCAGAAAAGAAATTCCAGGTTTAACTCTTTAATTTTATTTCGCGATGTTTACTGTACAATGGTTACAACAATAATGAATTTTAGTGCGTGAAACGATTTCTTATATATTATTTTTCAGTTCGACGTGTGCATTCATTCAGCAAGGATTAAGCCCCACCCCCTTTCAATACAACAACACGAACTGCGTGTTAGCAGAGAATGCTTGCATGGGGAGACTTTCCTGTGCGGACATGAATGGACATGATCAATGCGTGTGAATTTTAGGGAACAGATACAAGCTATTGGATTAAATTTGAGTTCAGTGGGGAATATGGGAACGGGAATGTATAACAAAACAATCATTTTGGGAAAAGACAAGACATGAGTAATTTTTTCCCTGCATTATGCGTTCGGTATCGAACACACGGTTCGTTTTTGGCAACATAATCGTTCGAATACGACATGGGTAAATCAGATGATGGCCAAGATGGCAGCATTTTCGTGTTAAAAACAATTGCATAATTATATGGATTTAAACTACTGACAGTAATGAATGCTGGAAGAACATAATACCCATATACCATTCGAATCAGTTCGTCAAGATCAGCAAAAGTTTGTGTGGAAAATAAATTCACTCAATTTTCTCGGAAATGACTCAATCATTTTCTACAAACTCAGATTCATACGAGAAGTGCTTCCAAACAAAGTTTCTGAATTATGTCTGGATCCGACTTCTGGTTCCTGAGCTACAGGATGATATGTCAAACGAAATTAAAATAGTGTAACTCATTTTTCTCATAGATGGCTGAACCGATCTAAAATTCAAATGAAATCTAAGAACCATCTAAGAAGCAAATAAAAGGTCTTAAGATTCTATAAAGCATCTTGCTTTTTAGTCAGTCTGCACTGGTTTTCGAACATTTCGAATCAAATGTAAACTATACAAATCCTAAGGTGAATTTAACTAACTTCGGCTACACTGATTTTGAATTCCGGTTCCAATATCAAATCGTTTTCTCAAAAAATTGAATTTCAAATACAAAAATTCAAATTAAAGGATTTATGGTCCCATGCAAAATTAATGAATTTTATCCGATTCTGGAATTACAGGGTGATGAGTTTTTAAAATTCAAGCCGATATAGAAGATGACAATTCTAAAAAGCTTCAAAGTTGGACTGAAAGCTATTGCAATTTCGTCATATTTATTTTTTGGCCATACGAATCGTTTTGGGTTATGCTAGTCCCTGAATACCGGCTCTGGAAGTACCGTAAATAACCGTAAACTCTAAACTGAAACTTTCTTCGACAACTCATGGAATGTTCAATCGATTGTCACACGTTTAGATTCAAATTCGATCCGATTTGCAGCTTCGATATTACATGGTATTGAGTGATTAAAATCACAAATTGCCGCTTAAAACGACGGTCATTAAAATAATGTCATGAGAACTAAAACACCGAAGAACATTCATTTAAAAAACTCCTGCAGATTGATAAAAAAAGGTATCATCTCACTGCTAGGTGGATTAAACACGTTTTTTCTTTATAACTAACTCTGCTAAAATTTCCAAGTGAATATACATTGGAATTTATTTTGCATGTTAAAGGATTTGATATTCTGCATTACCCAATAAACCCGGACCCGGGTTAGTGGTTCAATGTATACGACCTAGTTTACAAGCCAGTTGTCATATGTTCGAGCCCCGACCTGGGAGGATTCATAAAGCCAGTAGGATCGTAGTACTAGCCATGCAATGATTCTGTACGCTAAGAATCGGCTGCGAAGTCTGTTGAAACAGAAAGGCCAAATTCCACAAAAGGGATGTAATGCCAAGACTTGCTTTTACCCAATAAAATACGGCATGCTGATTTGCGCCATGTGCAAATTTCTTTTTTTCTAAAAGCGTAGTTCGATTTGTACTCACTTTCGCTTATTTTGTTCGAATGTCAAAAAATAATATTGATTCTACTCTGTTTTAGAAAAATTGATTGTATAAGCAATTACAGGTTTTCGATGTTTTTTTTCAAAGTGGACAATAAATGTCGATTAGATTTCTTCTTGTCAAGTGGTGATAGAAAATTTTTTGTTTCGTCCAAGGTAAGTTAGAAGTTGTTCGACGTAAATATTTACTCACTCGGGCTAATTCTCCCTTTTCTAGCAATGAGTGAATGTTACTCAGAATATGACGGATGCCATCTTTTCTCAATGATGAGAAAAGCTAACTTTACTCACTACTTGCTTGCGAAAGTACGTGAATTTTTTTATAGAGATTTAAATCTTAAGGTCATTCGCTTTTTCGGCCCAAAAAAGCTTTCTGACCCTACTTGCGAGGTTGGTGATCGAACCCAAGTGGGCTGCGTGAAAGTCATCGACTAACCCATCACGCTATACCCGTCCCTACACACTTAAAAAAATCCCTGTGATTCTACATCTTATTAGATGGAGCGTCGCAGTTCACGCAAATTCACGTGGAAGAACTTTCAATATTGTGTCTAAAACTCCATGACATGAAATTCGTTGAAATAAAAAAAATAATACTGATAGCAACCGTCGCGACTTGAGCCGAGAATCATTGGATCGCATGTACGTCTGTTAAACGACTGAGCCACAGAAGCGTACATCTGCTTGGTTGATAAAAGGTGCATTTGAATTCATACAGTCGCACCAGCTAGCATAATGCAAGTTTCAGTCGAAACCAGTAAAATTCAATACAAATGAAATTTTCCGTCATTTGACGAATTAGGTCTTTATGAATTACATCGTATGAAGAATTAAGTCACCTGAATTATTCAAATTTTTTTGGTGTGTATATATATATATAACTATGTATATATATATATATATATATATATATATATATATATATATATATATATATATATATATATATATATATATATATATATATATATATATATATATATATATATATATATATATATATATATATATATATATATATATATATATATATATATATATATATATATATATATAACTATGTAACTATAGTTAATGAAATTGTATTCACTTTAGAGTAACATCGAACGAGCGTGTTGATTCTATTCCATTATAGCTCTGTTATCAAAATTATTCAGTATTTGATGATCACATTAGAAATTTTCCCAAGCGTCGAGTCTCACCGAAATACTCATGCTTCTTCCATTGATTTCACAGTAAACCCAAACGCCATTTGCTGGTAAATGAATGTGTAACTCTGCCAACCCTTTCGAAACGAAGTGAAAATAGCATATAAAAATTCTACACACTTATGACGGGTACTCATTCAACAATTCCCTAACCCAACCAAATATGGCCTGTTTTTCTTTTTCAAATGCATTGTTCACAACTAGTGAATTGCTAAATTGTGTGCTTTATTACGGTCAAAATGGAAATGAGTAATGTGCAGAAGACGAAACAAAACAAAATATTCGCTCACATGGAAATCATGGACCCTTGCTGAAATGATGAAAAAGAGTCATTCGACCATCTCAAGAGTACAGAAAAGGTTTTTTATGTGGAAAGGCGGCAGAGGTTGCTTCGGGCAATTTCACCGGAAATCCCAACCTATCAACTCGTGATGTAGAAGAGAAAAAAACATGGTTGTTTAACCAGAAGGTCAAGGTGAAAGTTCGATTACATGCATGCGTGGTTCAGACCATTCCAACCCAAGACGGACTCCAGGCACTAAGAAGGTCTATACGTTAACAAGTTACTGTTATCGTGTGGTGAATTAATGACATACACACTTGGAAAAAATAGTGTATTTTCACGTGTTTTTAGACCGACATATTCGAACATCGAAAATAATACACTTCAACAGTTTGTTCATGCATTTTGATTTATTTTTATGTGTAAAAGCTTGTAATTTTACTTTCCTGCGTAAAAAGCCCTAAAATTTAACGAATTGTGTTTTTTTATTGGTGTAATCGACCCCGGCTTTAACCAGTTGGTCATTCACCGGTGAAATGGTGGTTTTGTAAATTGTTGATTAGCGCCATTTGTAACTTTTATAATTTTTTACTGTGTACATCAAAGCACACTCATACTGCAAACTCGGGTAAATTCAAACATCAAAACGAGAACAAATCAAAATTGAGATCTTAATTTGATTTCGACTCATAAATTTCTTAATTGGAACCAAATTATGTTATCATTTTGCGTTGCATTACATGCGTCCATATTGTATATCGATGTATTTCAAAGTTTCCTAACTACTACTTTCGGTACTTTCGGAATCGAAGAACTAGGACCGACATTGTCAAGGTGATTTTGTTTGCCATCATATTACAAGTTGTGCTAATTTGATTTGTTTTACAACAGTTTTTAAAGATTTAATCCCTTTTGTCGCCGTAATTTATATTTGAGGTTGGAATTGCTTTTTATGCTGACCTTATCAGTAACTTGATTTCGGATTATCCGGACTATCCCAAGCAACCAAAAGTTTCACAGTATCAAAATAAAATGTACGGGTGTGTAATGTCAGAGACATAACTGGATGTCGTGAATACAAATAAAACTGACACGATTTCTTTACACTTTCGAATTCGAATTGATAGTTGATCGATTGTGTGAATTGCAAAACTTTCCCCCTTTTCATAACTAAAATTTTCACCGATTTTTGACGCCGATTATCTCATTTCGGATTTGCATATTTCATTGAAAGAAACTATCAAGTTGCTGTACAGGATTCATTTCTGCCTTTTAGAAGGCCCAAATTGTGGAATTCTCTACGGTATTTAGAAATCAAATTGTTTTGGATTTTCTCACACTGTTAAAAATATTATCTTAAATTCCTGATCATATTTTTGATGAAATAGTGAAAGAATTATGTTGCTGCCATTAAAACAAGTCAAGATATTCACGATTAAGTTCTGCCCATTCTTCAAAATGGCTAATTTTGAAAAGGTGCCCCATAGTAAAGTAAGTCGTATTCACGACAAAATTACTTGTTTGGGGCCTAAACGTAAACGACGATTTTTTGACAATGAAAGTTTAGATTGACAATGAAAATAAAGAAGATCAGGTCTGAACCGGACACTTTTTGGAAATTGAATTGAAATCCATTACAACTAGGTTTTTATCCCAGTTATCTCTACCGTTGTGTAGATTCAACCTTCAGCTACAATTCCCAATTTGTGATTTGGAAAAATATTCATTAGTTTTCGTATCAAGTCGCACAAAAACCCAATATTTCTGGAACCGCGGAGCTAAACCGGACTCGTCATGGGGCAAATTAGACTATAAAGCTTAACATAAAAATTAAGAACGAATACAATGGGGTGCAAAATCTAAAGATACCTTAATATCAACAATTCGTGAGACTGACGTCTGTTCGTCTGTTTATAAGATATTTAAGCTGTCTTGTTAACCCCGCGCTTCGTCTAGCCCCGGTCTCATCTAATAATTTCTTAAGTATCAGGAGGGGGGAGGGGGGGGACGACTCTCATTCACTTCTCGGACGTCGTGGCGAGCAGTCACCTTCAACCAGCAGTAACAGAAACAGAAAGCTTCATTTGGATTTGGTTCTAGAACTTAAATCTAAAGCTGAATATTGGAACAGAATTTTAATACTTGATTAGTCTACCTGAATTCTGACTGAATTGGTGTACTTGAACTCGTTCTTGAATTTACCTCCAGAATACAGGTTCAAAAGTTAAAACTAAGCCTCTGAAGCTGAACCATAATTCAAGATTCTGAAACTAGATATTTGAAACTGGTTTCTTGATTAGATCTTAGAATCGACTTTGGGCCTCAATTTAAGATAGGAAAACATATCTGGAATTCTGATTCAGGAACAATTCGGGAACATTATTCAAGATAAGGGTTCTAGATCTGGATTTTGGAATAAAATATCGGATCTGAACTCCGAACCAGAATTCTTAAACTAACTTCTGAACCATAATTTAATTCCTTATTCCAGTTTCAAAATTTACTTCCTGAATTCAGAATCCATTTCCAAAACTAAGAACCTGGATGCTGGAATTGAATTCAGAACTTAGGCTCTGCAATTAGATTTAGGAACGGAATTTAATTCCTTATTTCAGTTTCAAAATTTACTTCCTGAATTCAGAATCCATTTCCAAAACTAAGAACTTGGATGCTGGAATTGAATTCAGAACTTAGGCTCTGCAATTAAATTTAGGAACGGAATTTAATTCCTTATTTCAGGTTTGGAAAATAAAATTCAGAATTTAATTTTAGAATTAGCTTTAGAACTTGGGTTCTTAAAATGTGTTCAAATCCAGATTGAAATTAATGAACCGAGCTCTTGATCTTGATTCCGAACCTGAATTTGGCAACTGAATACGAAGACAGTTCCAGGTTCCGAATTTAGATAAACAAATTGTTGCAACTCAACAGTTGTAAACATCGAATTAATCTCACAAATCGGTTGTTTTCAGAAACATGGCAGTATTACAAAAAAAAAAAACAATGCAAAGTTTACCTCAACACGGAGAACCCGCAGATCACAAAATGACAATATTGCAATTGTTGTTCCACGCCCTGGCTGTTTCAACTAAAATGTGATTGATGTTATCTGTTGATTTTGTCATAACTTTTAAGATAAACGAAATTGCTGTGTTCAAATGCTGTCACTTGGCGGAGAACGAAGACAGCAGAAAGGCGTCATTTTTTCGTCCAATATAAAAATAAGTGAAAATTTCCGTTTTCTATCGTTTGTATTGAGTTGGTGGATTTTAACAGTGCCTAGTAATAATATTGAACAAACTGTGTGTAGTTATCGTACGTTACAAGTAGAAAGTGCCGTTGGACATAGATAACACAGGCAATTGTTGCTTTTTCCTCCTCGGAGGTTTTTTGCACTGCCGTGTTTTTGATATATCGGTCGACGAGAACCAGTCCCGACGGCCGCTCCTAGAATAAGGATTACAAGCTAAGTGTAGTTGTTTTTTTTTTTTTAATTTTCTCCTACTGAATTTAAATACCTTTACTGTTATCTGCGCGGAGACAATTCCGTGCCATGATAGTGTCTTCTGTTGTTAATCCCCCTCCCCCAGATGATAAAATGGAGACTTCCGCTGACAATAAAAAGTCTCGCATTAAGAACTATCCCGATGGGCTTGCACTCCCGCCCGGGCCTTACGCGGTCTATTTCCGGACCAAATCAAATGAGAAAAAATTAAACCTTTTGAAAATTTCTCACGACTTGACCTCGCGATACCCTACTGTTAAAAGAATTGATAAAGTACGCCCAGACAAGCTTAGGGTCTTGTTAACCAGCTCTCAGCAGGCAAACGAGATTGTTTGAAACGAGCACTTTACGCGGGACTACCGTGTCTACGTACCAGCTCGTGAAGTCGAAATAGACGGCGTGGTTACCGATTCGACTCTGACTTGTGAGGACATTCTTAAGTACGGGGCGGGTTGTTTCAAAGATCCCTTACTTAAGAATGTCAAGATACTGGATTGCAAACGATTGCATTCAGTATCGATCACCGGGGATGGAACAAAATCTTATCCTCAATCGGATTCTTATCGACTAACCTTTGCTGGCTCGGCTTTGCCTAACTACGTCCTCTTGGACCGGGTTCGTCTGCCTGTTCGTCTCTATGTACCACGGGTAATAAATTGTACGAACAGCAAACAATTGGGGCATACAGCCTCCCATTGCTGCAATAAGCCTCGTTGTGCTAACTGTGGGGGTGCACATGCGGATGGTTCTTGCGGTAAGAATATTGAAAAGTGCCTCTATTGTAAGGAGGATCCGCATGACCTCTCAGCATGTCCCGCGTACAAACTTCGCGGTGACAGAATGAAGCGTTCTCTGAAGGAACATTCTAAACGCTCTTTTGCAGATATGCTGAAAAGTGCCACACCCCCTAAACAGACAACGAACCCATATGCCTGCTTGTCAACTGACGAGAGCGATTCTGACGACCCTTTGGAAGGTACATCTTCGGCTGTCCCTTATAGCTTTAGGAAAAGAAGAGATATATCCTCTCATAAGCTCCCTAGTAAGGGTTCGAAGATATCTTTAGAAGGTTGGGCATCGGCGGCTCAATGATATCATAGAGCTTCTTCCCGCACCGACGTTGGTTTTAGGAGACTTAACTCACACGGTACGGAATGGGGCTGTCTTCACGACGATAACAGATCAACTATGATCCATGATATCAGCGACAACTTCAATATGACAATCTTGAATACGGGAGAAATGACACGAATTCCTGCACCACCAGCAAGACCAAGTGCGCTGGACTTATCCCTTTGCTCGACATCGCTACGATTAGATTGCAAGTGGAATGTGATCAATGATCCTCACGGTAGCGATCACCTGCCTATCGTAATTTCAATCAACAGCGGTTTAAGACCATCGGAGACAATCAATGTTTCGTATGACCTCACACGAAACATTGATTGGAAATGCTACGCAAATTCGATATCTGAGAAACTAGAAACAACACAAGAACTTCTTCCGGAGGAAGAGTACAAGTTTTTGGCTGGCTTGATTCTCGACACCGCGACTCAAGCTCAGACGAAACGTGTACCCGGCGCGAAAACTAACATCCGTCCTCCCAATCCGTGGTGGGACAAAGAGTGCTCATCACTAAACGTGGAAAGAACTTCAGCGTTCAAAAAGTTTAGAAAAAATGGAACACCTGATAATTATCGGAGTTACGCGGCGTTAAACTTGCAAATGAAGAACTTAATTAAAGCAAAGAAACGAGGTTACTGGCGCCAATTTGTTGATGGATTAACAAAAGAAACATCGATGAGCACTCTTTGGAACACAGCCCGACGAATGCGCAACAAAAACACCACTAACGAAAGCGAAGAATATTCAAACCGCTGGATATTTGATTTCGCTAAAAAAGTTTGTCCAGACTCTGTTCCGGAACAGAAGATCTCTCGCGTCACGACATTGAATACAAACGAAACACCGTTTTCGATGGTAGAGTTCTCACTTGCACTCTTGTCGTGTAACAATAAAGCCCCGGGGCTAGACAGAATTAAATTCAACTTGCTGAAAAATCTGCCTGACCCTGCCAAAAGACGTTTGTTGAATTTATTCAACAAGTTCCTTGAGGGTAATATTGTCCCACATGACTGGAGACAAGTGAGAGTGATCGCCATTCAAAAACCAGGAAAACCAGCTTCCAATCACAACTCGTATCGGCCGATTGCTATGCTTTCCTGTATCCGGAAATTGTTCGAAAAAATGATTCTGTTTCGTCTAGACAATTGGGTCGAGACTAATGGCTTACTTTCAGATACACAATTCGGCTTCCGCAGGGGCAAAGGAACGAACTGTCTTGCGCTGCTCTCAACCGAAATTCAAATAGCATTTGCTCGTAAAGAACAAATGGCGTCAGTTTTCCTAGACATCAAGGGGGCTTTTGATTCAGTTTCCATAAACATCCTATCAGAGAAGTTGCATCAGCATGGTCTTTCACCAATTTTGAATAACTTTTTGTATAATCTGTTGTCCGAGAAATACATGTATTTCACGCATGGTGATTTGTCGACAATACGATTCAGTTACATGGGTCTTCCTCAGGGCTCATGCTTAAGCCCCCTATTATACAATTTATACGTAAACAACATTGATGAATGTATCAACACATCTTGCACGCTAAGACAACTTGCCGACGACAGCGTTGTGTCTATTATAGGACCCAAAGCTGCCGATCTCCAAGGACCATTGCAAGATACCCTCGACAACTTGTCGACATGGGCTCTTCAGATGGATATCGAGTTCTCTACGGCGAAAACTGAACTGGTTGTATTTTCAAGGAAGCGAGAACCAGCACAATTACAGCTTCAACTAGGGGGTGAAACCATAGCTCAGATCTTCACATTTAAATATCTCGGGGTCTGGTTCGACTCCAAAGGCACCTGGGGATGTCACATTAGATATCTGAAACGAAAATGCCAACAGAGAATCAACTTTCTTCGTACAATAACCGGATCGTGGTGGGGTGCCCACCCAGGAGACCTGATAAGACTGTATCAAACAACGATATTGTCCGTAATGGAATATGGATGCTTCTGCTTCCGATCCGCCGCGAACACCCATTTCATTAAACTGGAAAGAATTCAGTATCGTTGTTTACGTATTGCCTTAGGTTGCATGCAGTCGACTCATACGATGAGTCTTGAAGTACTGGCGGGCGTCTTACCGTTGAAAAATCGATTCTGGAATCTCTCATATCGATCGTTTTCGACACATCCATGAGAGAAGAAATTCGTGGAATTCTGGATCACGTGCGCCCTCAAGTGGCCCCAAATATTTTTTATAATAAATTTAGAACAGTTAACTGTGAAAAGGTGTTTTACACTGACGGATCAAACATCAACGAGTCCACAGGCTTCGGCATCTTCAATCAGAACATCACCGCTTCGTACAAACTCAGTGATCCGGCTTCAGTTTACGTCGCAGAATTAGCTGCTATTCAGTACACCCTCGAGATCATTGAAACCTTGCCCAAAGACCATTACTTCATTGTCACGGACAGTCTAAGATCAATAGAAGCTCTCCGGGCAATGAAGCCAGGAAAGTATCCCCCATATTTCCTGGGGAAAATACGGGAACATTTGAGAACTTTATCTGAACGGTCTTATTTAATATCGTTGGTCTGGGTCCCTTCGCATTGTTCCATTCCGGGCAATGAAAAGGCAGACTCATTGGCTAAAGTGGGCGCATTGGAAGGTGATATTTATGAAAGACCAATCTGCTTCAATGAATTTTTCAGTATCTCTCGTCAGAAAACTCTCGAAAGTTGGCAAACTTCATGGAGCAATGGCGAACTGGGACGATGGCTGCATTCCATTATCCCTAGGGTATCGACGAAACCTTGGTTCAGGGGGATGAACGTGAGTCGCGATTTCATTCGTGTTATGTCGCGGCTCATGTCAAATCACTACACCTTCAACGCACATCTCCGGCGTGTTGGGCTTGCGGAGAGCGGTCTCTGCACCTGTGGCGACGGTTATCAGCACATCGAGCATGTCGTGCGTAGAGTATCGTGACGCCAGGTCGAAGCTACTGGAATCCCTTAGGGCCCGAGGTAGACCGCCTGAGGTTCCGGTTCGGGATGTGTTGGCGAGTCGGGATAGTTCCTATATGCTTCTCATTTACCTTAAACACATTAATATACAAGTGTGATCCGTTGTATTTGGCATAGAAAGTCTTCCTTACTCTTTTCGAGACTAAGAATACTCTTCACCTATAGGTTCGACACTAACATCCGCCCGATTCTCCCAATCCCCCGTCTGTCTACCATCTTTATCGATACTAACAAGATCTTTTTGCTGTTACTAACTTTTCGCTCCCCTTTCCCCAGTCTCTTCACCATCTCGATGTCAACTAACTAAATATTTGTAGTTATTAGTTAATTCGTTCCCATACCCCCCCTTTAACAATCTGTTTTCCACAACAATTACTTCTCTATTTTTTTTTCTTCATACCATTCGGCAACATCACCATCATTGCCACGGAAAGCCGCTCCAGTCGATGATTCACATGCGGGCCACCCGCCAGGTCTTTGCAGCCTGGGGGTGTTTTCCGCGGACCCACTGAAGGATGCAGCAAATTTTTGATACATTTTCACGTCACCTGGCTGATTCCAAGAACGGAGGACCACTCCTGTCGATAACTAGCACGCGGGCCACTGGCCGGGTCTTTGACTCGGGGGTGTCTTCCGTGGACCCATACGGACAAGCATACGGCCACTACCATTGAGTAGCAACGTCACCAGTAAAACATGAGATGCCAGCACCTACACAATTCTTATTATTACAAAATGCCTTTGGCATCATAGAGCTAACGCATTGTGCCTTAATAAATATATTTTATGAAAAAAAAGACAGCAGAACACAGAACAAAAATCCTCTTCATTTCATCAGAAACTTATCATATTGAAAATTTTTAATGGCAACTGAACGTCATTTATGTCAGGTACGTAGTGGCCGTTTCATGTAAGTGAAACTATGCAGAAGAATATTAGAGTATTAAATAAATATTTCTAAAGTATAAATATTAAAATTTCATCTGCGAGTAATGTATTTTCGGAGAGTTAATGTCAATGTAATTAGCAAAGCTTAACGCTTAAAAATTTGCTACTAAAGTGAAGTGGTACTATTTGTGTTTTCTTGAAAGTGCATTTATAGCATTAGGCTTATCAGCAATATTCTTGAAAACGCAATCAAAAAATTCTTCCAGCGAACCAATCTGCACGTGGAGGAAAAATTTCTTACTGCCCTGTGAACATTTTGCTGGTGAATTATCTCTTGGGAATCTTTTGTTGCATTTATATATAATCTGTGAGTATAGGGATAAAGCTATAAGCAGCTACTTAGACAAAATCTCGTTGTTCAAGCGGTGAACGATGGGCTGCTCCCGAAGGGACTACCAGTAAAAATATTCATTGCAAAAGGCGTGTTAAGTTCAAATAACTGAATAATTGGTTGAAACAACTGAGACATTTTTTGCTTTCATGCATATAGATTACTTTGCTGGGATTGTGTCATCATTGCTCAGTTGCACTAGTGACACCTCAATAAAACGTTTCATTTTCCGCTTAGGGTGTATGTCATTGCTCAACCGTAACGTTTCATTACTCGTTTGTGGTGCATGTCTTTGCTGGATGTCATTGCTAAACTGCCAGCACGATAAACCAAAAATGACAGTTTAGTTAAAACAACTATCGATTAATTGTACCAAATTTTAAGCAAAACAACTAATATTTTAGTTGTTTTGCGATCGCCGGCTTTTTCGTGCACTGAGTATGTAAATCTACAAAAAAAAACTACTATAAGCTTGATATGTTGTATTGATTTACTCACATTTTTTGTGTGGTAGAATATGTTTTTAATCATTAAGTCATATTTGTCATATTTGTGGAAGAACGGAACGAAGAACGAACGATTATCTATATTCGGAAGTGTGAATGAAGCATGCCAGTTTTATTCGTATTCACCTCCTTCAGTTATGTTTCAAACATTATCCACCCATCTTTTTTTTTTCAACCATAAATTCGACAAAAACCTGATGATCTGGCCGGGAATTTCTAGGTGTAAAATTTAGCATTTCAAAATGCTCAAAATTCAGAATTTCGATACAAACCAAAACATTAATTTGAGTTGTACAAGTAGGATCTTCTAGAGAAAAAATAACATTCATTAAAACTCATGATGCGGTGTTGATTCATGGCGTTTCTTTGGAATTTTCAAGTATATTTGAATGCAAAAAATTGTATAAAAACATTGAATTTATCTTAGTTAGATACATTTATCCTAGTAAGGTACATTTGCATTAGTTACACGGAACCACCCGCGATCCTATTTCAGCCAGAATATTAGTTGATTTTCTGAATTCGATTGGTTAAAATTTGGTACAACTAATCGATTGTTGTTTTAACTAAACTGTCATTTTTGTTTTTCGATTAGCAGAAACGATGGTTGAAACTACTAATTCAACTGTTGGAAAAAAAATGCTGTCAATTAGTGAGGATACATACCTTTCAATTTTAACAAATATTTTAGTTGAAATAACTGGTGTTGTTATTGAAACAAAATTCTGTTAGTTGAAAAATGAATCGGTTTTAGTTGTTTGTTTGTTTTGAGATCAGTAAAGATCTAAATTCTAAAAAAAATACTTCTGATTCGATCGGAAATGATTGATGTAGAAAAACGTTTTTAATCAGCAAAAGTGCCCGGAGGGGCGAGTAAATTAGCGAAATTATTAAATTTACCTAAAATGATGCCTGTTTGAAGGGTTGAACTAAAGTTATGCACTGATAATTTTAGTCAATTTATATGAGCTTGGGTGCATCAACCGCTGGGAATTGGAATTTTGCGACGGCAATTCAAACGTGCCATTCAATCGCAACGCGTTCTGTGCGTTTGAAACCCTTCGCTCCTGTTACTTTTATAAATCAAATTCATGTCAAAAAGGGTTTTATTGCTAATGCATGAACATCATCATAGGTAACAAACAGCTGGAAGTAAAACAGTCTGCTGGAAGTAAATAATGATCGAATTTGCATACCTCAAAGATTACGAGATGATCATTCATTAACATTTTCTAATTTGTCATCAAATCTTTTTCATCTCAAACGAGGTTAACTTTATCACAACACCGCTGTTAGATAAACACTTGTTATCATAAAATTCTTAAATCGAATGAACACAATTTCACCAAACGCTTTAACCATCGATGTTGTTTTCATTGACATTTTGAAGCGACGCGAACAGATTTCAACTAAAAAAGTTGTTGATTTTGCATTGCGATTATTGTTTTGCTTTTCAACTGTCTCCGGCATTTGACAGCATTCAAAACAACATATTTTTCAACTACTTGAATATATGCAAATCAAAAACCATTTTGGTTGAATCAAAAAGAAATTAGTTAAATCAACTATCGCAAAAATCAAAAACTGCGATATCGCAATTTTATGATCGAAGGGTTCTCCGTGTAGAAACATGTGGCAGAGAGATTTGAGCAGCACACGCATAACAGCAAACCGTATTAGGCATGTTACGCTTGAATAACGGAAAAGTGCCACTATTTGATGAATTTTTGAAAACCGGAATTGATTGGATTTTAGGAAGTCTTTAAACAATAATTTCTAACATTCAATCATCTAACTAGTTGACGTGCTCTGATTAACACGTCAATTCAATCCAACTTATTAAAAGTACTTATTATAAATAACAAATACTTTTGCGATGCTCATATGAGTAAAATGTTTTCTAACATACTGGTTGTTAAATAATATAAATTCATCTCCAAATCACCGAATGAAAAGCGTTTAAAATTCCGATAATCCTGGGCCTACTCTGTTAGTACAGCTTTGTTAGCAAACCCCATCGTTCACCGGTGAACGAAAATAATGACGAACTGCAGTGCACTGAACACCCATACAAACGAACACGGTGTGCAACAAACGAGAACATGATTGACATATTTGACATTCCCGCATACTGCAAACCGAACAGGTGTTGACTGAGCAGAAAGCATTAGAAAGAGCATATATTTATAGATTCCGTTTTGTGGAAAAGCAATTAACATCATTATGGCAAGCTGTTATTGGCTCGTTAAAACATAGGTCAATTTAAACCGAATTTTCAATGGTGTACTATTGAAATACAAAATCGACGTTCCAATTCTATTAATTTATCTACAAATTATTGACTTATAAGCGTTCAAAATTACGACATGGAAGGGTTTCGCGTATAATTCTGGTTTTTGAATTGGCGTCCAATTGTGATATTCTGAGTTATGTGTTAACTACAGACTCTGTGAGCCACAGATTCAAGTCATTCTGACAAAAAAAACGGTGATTCTATGAATTACGTTCTTATCAATTGCGACAAAAGTAAACTCACGTTTCTAGTATCTTTCATATATTTTGTTCCTTCTAGATTAATTTTGCCCACAACAATCATCATGCATGCTAGAACAATGTCCGATCGAAATATAAACAAATCAAATGTAAAATGGAATAAAAGAAGCCAAACACATGCATAAACAGTGCCGCATAATATTTACACATAGCGTGAATCAAAAGTGACCAGAATTTCACCAAACAATCATCGGTAATTTATTCTACAAAAGTAAATTGAGCTTAATACAATCATGTCACTGTTCTATTTATTTTTCTGTCGATAAAAATGAGATGAGATTGGATAAAGTATGAATTTACTGTGTTGTTATAATTCCGTACTCGCCCTCCAAACCCCGTGGCAGTTGTTTCAGTTCAATCACAAATTTGAATTGCTAATCAAAAACCTCACCAGTGTACGGAAATGATTCCTCTGGAAAGAGTACTTTTATTGTAATCCACTCAGTGCCTGTGTAAAAAGCAAAGACCAAAATAATCTACAATTGCTTTCAACCACACCCAAGAAAATGGTCGTCTTAGGAAGCAATGTTTCATCCGCCCCGTATCTGTGAGAGTTACAACACAAAGCAACCAACCTCGCATTGCCTTCTATTACATATTATTCGTTAATGTAAAACACATCTGTCCCGATCGAAACTTGAGCCATGTCAATAAAACAAATTGAAGAAAGTGATTTATTTTTCGTACACAGATGCCAATATCGTGAATGTTCCGATATTTCATATTCAATACGAAGCTACTTAAAAAAAATCTGTTGCAGTTTGTTGCAAACATTTTCTTATATTATTGATGAAGGTGTTAGATCTCTGAAAGAAAAAAGCTTCTCTGCTAGTTGGCAGTATTTAACGGAAAATTGTATGCTTAGCAATTCCAGAAATGAATAGTAATTAATCAACCTTCACATACTCCGATTTGGCTGAAAATAAGCACTTCGGCATAGCAGTTCGACTCAAGAATTTTCAAAAGAGAATGAATGAGAAACGCCAAATAGTGCAAGTTGGAAAGTCAATGAAGTTTACATAAATAAAAATGGTCAGCATTTAAAAACTTATAGCTCAATCCATTCTATATCGATTAGTACCTACTGTTTGTCCGCATCCGCATGGAATTGAATAAAAAATAACTTGCATTTTCAATAGGAATTTTGGGAAATTTTGATATTTTTACTAAGTCCCAGAAGGTCGATATTTTCAAAAAAAAAATTTTTCGCGATGACACTAAATCTCGACGTTTCATGCAATTCTAAGACTTTTGGCATCAAAAATTTTTTTTCGATTTGATTTTTTTTGTGGAGCTATTAGAAATCCAAGGTATACGAACCAAAGTTCAACTCAAAGACAACATACGACGTGAAATCACAGCCATATCGACCGATACATTGGCCAAAACGATGGACAAAGTTTCATTTAAAAATCAGATAAAGTCAACCCAGATTCTGTCACCTTTTGTGCTGCTAATTTCTAAAAACTTTCTGCATATCACTCGTTTCAAGCCGGACCTTACGACCAATGAAACATCTCTGATCGCGCAATTCTGTGTGCAAACCGCTCAATCGAACATCTACGGGTACATCTGCTACCACTCGAGTTGCGCGGCAATTGTTTATTTGAAATTCATACATTTCTGCGTGTAAACAATAATAACAGCCAGATTTATCTGCACAGACGCATCATGCAGCGCCCACGCGTTACAAGGCAGACGCAATGTTGGGCCAAAGACTCCAACACCTGAGGCGAGATAAATGGCACTCCGGAATACATAAACAGAAACCGTTTGCTCTCACCAAGTGACGTGCACAGCAAATGCGACCCAGGGATAACTTTCTACTGTTCGATTACGAGGTGGCCACGGCGCGGTTCGTGATTACCCCCAGTGCCACGAGAACTGGCACTTCATTAAGCCGATGCCTCGGTAGACATACCGTAAGAGCAGCACCCAGCGAAGTGTACGTGAAGTTCACGGAATCGCACGATCCGGCTGGCAAAGGTGGCCCATATGATTGGATTGTTTGCTTTCTAAACAGCTTTGAAATGTAAATAAAACAAGAAAAAGGCGATTGCTTCGAACGAAGGAAAATATTGTTTCTGTTTGAAAACTGGGAAACGAGCTGTTTCGCAATAGGGTAACATTCGCAGTTCAGTAGAACGGACGCCGGCGCCGGTTCGTATCATGATGAATCAATTTTACGTGCTGCTAAAACGTATAAATAGACTTTATGAGGCGAGTGCCGCAAACGACTGCCGGATGCAGTTCTATCTTTGTGGAGCACATTTTAAATTACTAAATAGAATGAGTTTACAAAGAGATGATCGTGCATAGTTTCTCCCTAATTAGTAGTAATTTCTCTTCTACGAAATCGATGAAATTCGTCAAAACACCTTTATATGATATTTTGAGTGACCATATTATATATAATCAAAAATATATACAATCTTGATCTGATTTAGCCACAGGTAACAGATATCCATAGAACAGATATAAAGGCTTGAACAAAATTTTTCAAAATCCGGTGTATATTTTTAAATTTGCTATACGTTAAAAACAAAGAGTTGTCAAGTTATTGTCATCTATTCAACTATTCGCCGCGATTATTCAAAACGTCCCACTACGTTCCGGAACGATGATGAAGTTCTCCTGCCTGTTATATAAATATTCTAACTAAACCAATTTGAACACTTCTCACGCGAATCCCCTAAGTGTGAAAGACAACCTTATTTCTATGTCGTTTGAATCACACCTGATTTCAATTGAAATAAAACAAAAATAAGCTTATGATTGCACCCACAGCCAAGGATGGCTTTTATCGTATCAAAGAACGTTCACTGGCAACTCTTCAACGAATCAATGCCATCAAAGAGAGTTGGAAATCATCGCAACAACAAAAACCCGGCATGGCTCATTTAACATAGAATCGACACCAGTGCGAGAGCGAATTTCTCTCGATGACATTTCTGAGAATCAAATGTTAGCACTCTGCTGTGGGGATCTTCTCTGATGCAACAAACGGTCGCTTATTCTCGTTTCGCGATCCGATTCTATACAGGCAGTTGATAATTACGATAGAATCATTTTACTATTGCCGATTATTCTAACTATGTGCATATAATCTTTGTATAAGTTGTGTCTATGAAAATGTATGTGAATGCTACACACAAGGGTTTTGAAATATTGCAACCTAGTATGAGAATCATCAAGTTGAATCATCGACTCGATTTTCTGCGATAATTGTCAACTTGCGATTCTCTCTTGGGAAATTCCACACAGCAACGGTCATTATCAGACTGTAATTTTTTTTAAGGGCCGTGAAATACTCAGAGTATGAAGTGGAGCGAAGGAATGTAGAAAAATTCTCTCACGGTTCATGCATTGAGATACTCGAGTTCTTGTAGCATCTTCTACCGGATTGGAAATGTTGTATACAATATAGATAGCAATATAGCAGCTTCTGTCAAATTTTCGGCAATCACCAACACTGCCCGGGTTGGTGGTTCAATGCATAGGGCGCTGGTCGCATGTGTGCATGTGCGGTCGTTTTTTGCGATTTCCTCCTTCAAACGCACCAGTAAGTCAATATAATAATCACTGTTGATCGATTTATCTTTTTCGAGGTAGTCAATGAAAATCACGCCATGCGTATCCTAAAAAACTGACGACATGACTTTGCCAGCTGACTGCTGCGTTTTCGGACGCTTCGGACGGCTTTCGCCAGCTGTGCGCCACTCAGATGACTGCCGCTTCGACTCTGGAGTGTAGTGATGTATCCATGTTTCGTCCATGGTCACGTAACGACGCAAGAAATCTTTTTTGGTGCGAGTAAATAGCGATAAACTGCTTTCTGAATCATCGACTCGTTGCTGTTTTTGTTCCATCGAAAGCAATCGCGGCACCCACTTGGAAAAAACCTTTTTCATGCTCAATTTTCCATGAAGGATAGTAAATACACTTCCATATGATATCTGTGTCATCTCAGCAATCTCACGGAGCTTCACTTTACGATCTTTCATTATAATTTTTGTCACTTCACTCACATTTTCCGGTGTAACGGCTTCCACAGGACTACCCGAGCGTTCCGCGTCATTTGTGTCGGTACGACCACGTTTAAACTCGACGAACCACCGACAAATCGTTGCTTTTGATGGACAAGAGTCCGAATAACATTTTTCAATCCATTGTTTCGCTTGCACGGTGTTTTTACCCATTAAAAAACAAAGTTTTATCAAAACACGAAACTCGGTTTTTTCCATTTTTTAAACAAACTACAAAACGACTTTACTCCTACCTGGTTTCTGGTCGGATCGACATAAAATTTTGACCCGTTTCAAGCAAAGGTTAGTACTCTAGATAGACGTGGTTACTGGTTTACTACGAGCGCCATCTCTGCTTTAGTCTCGGGACTTATTGATACATGTGTTAATTACGGAATAATCCTATATTTTCAAATATTTCTTCAGAAGCTGATGGTTTGAGTCATAGTTCTATGTAAATAGTTAAATAGACGTTGGTACCGTAGTAATCTGAAAAGAAAGTTAACAAAGCTAAAATGTCACCGTTCAATTTTCTCGAAAATGGCTTAACCGATTTCAACAAGCTTAGGTCGTTTGAAAGCTACTATTGGGCCATTAGTTCGAGGATCAAACAGCTGACGAGCTCACTCAAATAGGAGATATAATGGTATAAGTGACGTAAGCGACAAAGCGAGTTGTTTTTTTTACCGATCAATTTTCTCACAAGCTTAGGTTCGTTTGAAAGCTACTATCAACCAAATGAAGTTCTAGTTTGAAGATCAAATAACTAGTTTGAAGATCAAATAACTTCCATTTCCATCAAATAACTTCCATTTCTGATTCCGAAGATATAGAAGTACAAGCGACTTAAAAAGATGGCGTCGAAGAAGAAATTATAAAAAATCAAACAATTTTTCAAGAACTAAAACATTAACCAGAAAATCACATTTAAAAAAGCGTCTCTTCAACTTTTATTTTAAACCTGTTATTGAGATCATCCCATTGATCAACCAATCTTCGCCCAATCTTGAGTCGCATTGGTCTCTCAATTCGTGAAAAATTAATTGTGAAGTCCGATAACCTTCTCGGAATTCTGAAATTGCACTTAAGAAAAAAAAACTCTTTTAAATCCATCTAGTGATGTGATAATACGGTTTTCTTTCCGGTTAAATAATCTCATTAAAATAAGTAAGTTCAGATGGTTATGTCACTTCGACAGTTATATCTCCGGAACCAAAAGTGACAGTTATTCGATTTTGGAACTCGATCATTGACCTAATAGTAGCATTCGATCGAGTCTAAGTTTGCTTAAATCAGTTCCAATAAATTTGAGCGGTAAGAAACTTATTTAAGAGGTTCACACACATATCATCGCATATAATCATACACAAAGGGCAGACCGGGGCTAAACCGCACCAAATTATTTATGTTGACACTGACTTTAGAGTCTTTTATGAAGACGGTTTGATTGTTTCGCGTCAATGTTATGAACGTTTTGCTCTAATTTATAGTAAATTAATTTTGAATGAGTGAAATAAGTAGAATAGCAATATAGATATCAATATTTGGGTATGTTTAAAGAATCCGTTAAAAATTTCAAAACTGAAAATAACCCCACTTTTTTTGTCCGGCTTAGCCCCGTAAAGACAATTCGTTTTTGAGACGCAATACTAATTCTACTTTCCATGTAACCGAAAGAACTCAATCGTGATTGGATTCATCAAGAAATGAACTTTTAACATCACTAAAAAGACCGACATTACAATGCACAAAAATCAAGTATATCTAAAACACCAGAAAATTTAAAAACAAATCCTTTAAAAACGTGCACGTTTTGACACGAACGCAATTGACTCCGAACTGTATTGACTCACCGTCCATCCAGCAAACTGACGTCTGTCTGTCACATGAAAGCGTGTCTGAAGAACCAATTCATGGATCGAAATAATTGCTGGTTTATAAGATACTAACTGAATTACCCGGCGTTGCTCGGAAATGTTTCGTGAAGGGAAGGCCGAAAAAATTCACGAAGTTGTCCTGCTTAGTGAAATACTCTTGTAGTGAAGCATAACTTTGACGGAAACCCGATCGAACAATACTCCGTTCATGTTCAGACTGCGAATGATCAGTATCCCATCTCAGATCTCACAATAATCATAATTTTCATGGTATTCTCGACAAATTGGATCAGTTTTATATTTGCACCCTTTTGTTAGGAACATTTAAAACACCTTTCTCTCTATAAATACCTTCTTAGTAACCTCCGAGTTTCATATCTTTATGTGCTTGTAACGTACTTCTGTACTTCCTCGTCACAATCGATCTACAATACCTTTGGCTTCCATCGATATAATCACTTGCTACTCCCTCCTCTTTATAAAAAATTTATGACATCATGAATTGTTCAAAATTTTCCATCTGTTAATGATTATTTTATAACGAAAAGTTGTTTAACATCATAACTACATTCATACTATAGAATGACGTTTTATATAATTTTTTTACCAAGGTTTTAACCATTTTGGTCGTTCATCGGAGAGGAAAACCTATAGAATAATGATTCAGTTAATACAAATGTTGTTGTAATCCTATTTCCATCACCTTGAGTCGACAGTTTTCTTAATTTACATAATAAAATGCACATTGATTGTATGATTTCGTCAATTCAGATCAATGTTGAGAATACTTGTTTCCCCTTCCTCTTGTGTATATTTTTGTGGAACTCTCTCAGTTGCTAGAAATATACTGTACTCGTAAAGAAGTACCAATTTTTCGTAAAACCCGATCAATTTTCCCTTACACTTTCTATGTTCGGGGCACTTGCTACTCTCTCTCACCTTCAAAATAACCTTATAATCTATTTTGATTTAACTTCCTTTTTGTCAGTGAACTTATTACAGATCTCCTCCATGATTACTCTGAGTAGTGTAGAAAGTATCTGTGCTTTTCAATAAATATTACTACCCACCTTTGGTACATGTGCCAAACTTGGTGGCGATTCGTTTAGTTGTTTCGTAGCTATACTGAGACTTAAATACACTCGCGTTCATAGACAGATAAAGATTATTTTCCCTTAGCTCTTTGAATTCCCCGGCAAAATGGAACCAGATCCTTTGAAATTATTCAAAGAAAAATACGACCTTGAAAATTTTGCCACTTATTTTATAAAAAATGTTTATATTTAATAAAAAAAAATTTATTTTCATAAACCCCTCCTTCAAGTCTAAATGTTGATTCTATTCAAATTTCGAAATTGTCGCTCTCCCCCCATGTTAAGGACACTTCCTACACACTTTCCTCCCTGAAAATGTCCTAATGATCATTTCTGAAGAGCAAGATGTATCTGTGCCAAATTTGATAGCAATCCGTTCAGTAGTTCCGGAGTTGCGTCGTCACAAACATTACATCCCGTTTTTAGAGGGACGTACTACATCCACCCCACACGAATGCACAAAAAGTATCTATGGTCTCCAAAAAGTATCGATTCTCGTCAAATTAAATAATTTTTTTCATTACCCCTGTTGAGGATAGTTTCTACGCTCTCTCCCCCATAAAAATACCCTTTACAACTATCTCTGAAGAGCAAAAAGCAGCTATGCCAAGTGTGATAGCAATCCGCTCACTAGTGTCGTAGTTATGCCGTTACATCCCCCTTTTTTAATGCACTTGCTACATTCACTCCCCATATCTATCATATCTAAAGTGTGGAAAATGTTTGTATGATCTTCAAAAATTATCGATTCTTGTCAAATTTTATGAATTTTTTTTCTTGGCCTCTCCTGTTAATCCAAATTTTATAGCAATTCGTGCAATAGTTCCAGAGTTATGCCGTTACAAACATTGCACTCATTTTTAGAGGCACTTACTACACCCTCTCTTAACAGAATATCCTTATAATCTTATCTAAGGTGTGTAAAAAGTGTCTTCAAAAAGTACCGATTCTCGTCAAATTAGATAATATTTTTAATGACCACCTTTGTTAAGGACACTTGCTACGCTCCCTCCCCCCATGGAAATATTCTTATAACCATATCTGAAGAGCAAGACAATTAGACAATTTTTTTCATGAGCTCCCCCTGTTAAGAACACTTACTACACTTCCTCCCCCCATTAAAATACGCTTATGAACATCTCAGAAGAGCAAGAAGTATCTGTGCCAAGTTTGGTGATTATGGATGATCGCCGAATCACCATTAGAGAAGTTGCTGATGAAGTTGGCATATCAGTTGGCTCATGCCATCATATTTTTTCAAATGTTTTGTGCATGAAACGAATGGCAGCAAAATTCGTTCCAAAACTGCTGAATTTTGATCAAAAAAACAAACGCATTACCATCGCTCAGGAGCTGTTAAACGACGTCAACGACGATCCAAATTTACTTGAAAGGGTCATAACTGGTGATGAAACATGGCTGTACGGTTATGATGTCGAACCAAAAGCACAATCGTCCACGTGGAAGCACCCAACGTCACCAAGACAAAAATCGCCGAGCTCAAAAAAACACGTCTACATCAGCCGCTACAAGACAGAATGTAAACAATGAATACAGCTGAAAATTTCACCATATATTATGGAAACACAATAAAAAAAAATTTTGACCACCGGACTCTCCAGACGCGCGCAATTAAAAAATTCCGGGAACTTTTTGAACAGACCTCGTATGTTATCGTTTGGAAGTTATTTCCATTATTGTTAGAAAACGGAGATTTTTTACGGGATGGAAAAATAGTTCGGGACTATTTCTCACCAGCGAGCTTTTCGCACTTCAATAAAAAATGAGTGAACATGAAACAAAGAAATAAACAAACATTTTAGTAAATAAGCATATAAATGCAGTTACGCAAATCACAAAGCCGGCAGCAGGAGGAACAGAAAAAATAACATTATTCCTAGATTAATATGATTTATTAGCATTTTATCACGATCCGAGTCCTCGTGTTGCTAAACACTACCCGTGACGGCCAACATGTCAGCATACCTCCACGAACTAGTACCTACATAGCAGATGTCGTTGCACACCAAAGGCGTTCCTTGCTTGCCAACAAGGAATGTTTTCAAAAATTTTCATTCCTTGCTCCCTACCGCAATCGTCACGCCCGGATGTAACCGAAGTTGGGCGTGACTGGAATGTGTTAATTTTACCACAGTCCCTGTTCTCGGTCAACACAAACAAATATATTCACCCGGCATCGTGGGGGGCTCCGTCAAACGGTTCGTCCACAAGAGGCTTTGGGAGGTGATTTTCTGCATGAACAGAAGCTGACGGACGGGAACGAGTGAAATGCACAGCAGGATTCACACGGCCAAACGGGATGGAGCTCCCGACTTCATCAGCCAAATTCAAACAGGTCGTTCACAGAAACGTTGAACATGACCGGAATTCGGATTGGCCGAACCAATCTGAATGGATGATAATGACGTTTGCTGGGATTTTTTTTCCCTACTACTACCTGTTCGTCTTAATTACTCATAGTATTGTGTTTCGCATGACAGAAAAAGGAATAATAACTAGGAATATTGAAAACAGTACTAGTTTTAAATTTGACGTTTGAATTTTGTGCTTCAATAACAACAATTGTACGGGTAAACTTAGGGTGCAATGAATATTATTTATGACGTGCACTCTCATAGTAAAAGAACGTAAAAAAATTTCTTGGGAAGCAAAATGAACCATTAAAATTGGCGAAATGGTAACGCGTATTCACGGAATGCATAAGAACGCAGGTCCGAGTCCTGTCTTTGATCGTATCTTTTTCAAAAAATCATATTTTCAGTTACGCTTTCATTCATTTGGCTTCTCCAAAATATGTTTCCACTCAGTCATTGCAAAAACTGTTACACTATCACTCAAAATAACTGTTTCGATCAATTACTTTACTATAAGTTTCTTGCTACTACTTCCGATGATGCCAGCTCCTTTACTTTGAATTTTGAACGTTAATAAAGGAACTGAATTCAGTTCCAAAATCTAGCTTCAGAATCCAAGTCCCGAATTTAATTCCAACATGCAGGTTCTGAATTCTGGAAATGCATTCTGAATCTGAATTCAGGAATTAAATTCTAGTTTAGAAGTCAGTTCTAAAATCTGGGTGTAGAGTCCAGATCTAAAATTGATGTTCTAAATTTTCTTAATGAATTCTGGAATTGGAATCCTAAGTTCGAATTACTGATTCGAATACCGAACATAGTTCAAGAATCAGTATTTAGTTCCAGAGTTCTATACCTGCAACCTAGAACTAAATTCTGAAACTGAGATCTGAAACTATAAGGTGTACAACTTTGCTTCCGTCGTTTTCCGATAGCCGGCTGAGGCTGGTCAAAATACATAGATGATAATGCCTTTAAAGTGAGTGTGTACAGTGCCTAACGAATTGCCATCGCCTTTTCAGTGACAGTTGTTGTTATTATTCACGCTCGAAAATGTCTGTTCATGTGCCCAATTCTCGCCATTTGCGGGAAGTTTTACTTTTCTGTTACGATTCGAAAAAAAAATGCAGCTGAAGCGCATCGAATGCTCTTAGAAACTTACGGTGATGCTACTCTGAGTAAAAGAACGTGTCGGGAGTGGTTTCAACGTTTTAAAAATGGTGATTTCGATGTCGAAGACAAACATGGTGGTGGAAGAGAAAAAACCTTTAAAGATGAACTAGAAGCATTGCTTGATGAAGAGTCGTGCCAAACCCAAGAAGAGCTTGCCGAATCGTTGGGAGTGAGTCAGCAAGCCATTTCAAAACGTCTCAAGGCCCTGGGCATGATTCAGAAAGAAGGAAACTGGGTGCCGTACGAGTTGAAAACGAGGGACATTGAGCGCCGTCTATTAGTATGTGAGCAACTGCTTCAACGATAAAATCGTAAGGAGTTTTTACATCGATGAAAAGTGGATTTGATACGATAATCCTAAACGCAGAAAATCATGGGAAAAGCCCGGGCATGCTACTTCGTCGAAGGCAAAACCGAACATTCACGGCGCCACGGATTTGTATTTGGTGGGATCAGCTCGGTATGATTTACTACGAGCTCTTAAAACCGGGTGAAACCATCACAGGAGACCGCTACCGAACGCAACTGATGCGCCTTAGTCGCGCGCTAAAAGAAAAGCGGCCACATTTTTATTTATTTGTCGTCAATCAAAAGTAGACCATGAGCATATTTACAATAATCGTCTTAAATTAGTAAACTATTCTAAATAGATCACTAAATAATGTATAATTTATTATGAGTTAAATAATTATAATTGGCTTACCGAATAGAACTGAAATATTGCTTTATTTTGTTTTTTGACATAGTGAAATCGACTGCTTCTGAGTGCTTGTTGTATACAGCCATCAATTGATTTATTGGCCCCTTTTTTGCATAGTTTGTTCGCTGGTGGTTTGTAATAAAAATATTTCGATTTCTTAAAGGCCGAGATGGTATGTAAAAATTTAGTTCGGACAGGAGTTGACTGGAATCTACGCGATTCGAGACAATGTCATTTACAAATGAGACCATTGAAAATTCTCTGCGTTCTTTTAATGTTTGAATACTGATCAGCATACAGCGGGCTTTATATGACGGAAGAGGAAGTCTTGTCCAACCTAATTTACGAAGTGCAAATAACAAAAATTGTTTTTGAACTGATTGAATCTTCCCATGTGATTAAGTAAGGTTACCAAACTAAGCTACAGTATTCTAGTACTGACCGAACATAGGCAATGTATAATGTTTTAATTGTATACGGATCGTGAAAACAGTAACAAAATCGTTTTATGAATCCTAGCATGTTATTGGCTCTGTTTATGATTGTATTATAATGGTCAACAAAAGTCATTTTAGAATCTAGTATTATTCCTAAGTACCTAATTATTTCGCGTTTTTGAACTGTTTGACTTCCAAGAGTAAGTATCAAGTCAGGTGTATTTCGTTTTTTACTGAATGTTATTCTACTGCATTTTTTCACATTTAGTTGAAGAAGACTTTTGTTACACCATGTATAAAAAGAAAGAATTTCTTCTTGATAAATCTTGGCATCCTCACTTTTCTCTATTTCTAAAAATAGTTTTATATCGTCTGCGTATATTAGAATTTTTATTTTTTTTAAAAGAAAGGAAATGTCGTTAACAAACAAGATAAATAAAAGAGGGCCTAAATGAGATCCCTGGGAGACCCCGGAACTGACGTGAATGGGGCTCGACTTTTTACCCTTAAATTTTACAATTTGTTGACGATTTTTTAGATAAGATTCCAACCATTCAAGAAGACCTGGTAAAATACCCAATTTCTGTAATTTGAACATAAGCATGGGTATGTCAACACGATCGAATGCTTTGCTGAAATCTGTAAAAAGAGCTTCAATGTAATTTCCCTTGTCCATAGCGGTCAGGGTATAGTGGACGAATTCAAGCAAATTAGTAGTAGTGGAACGTCCTTTGAAAAATCCATGTCGCATGTGAGTAATTCTATTTTTTATTTGATTAAACAGTTTGTCATTAACGATCGCTTCAAAGAGCTTCAGAATGCAAGAAAGAATAGCAATCCTGCGATAGTTGCATATGTCTGCTTTTTTCCCATTTTTGAAAATTGGTATAAGGAAAGAGTTTTTCCACGTATCTGGAAAAACTCCAGACTGAAGCGAATTATTAAAAAGCCAGCACAAAGGGGTCGCAAGATCTAATGCTAATTTTTTTATAAATATGGGTGGAATCCCATCAGGTCCGGTACTTTTAGAGACATCCAATTTGTTTAGGGCATCTATTATGTCTAGCACTTCGATTTGATTTACATTAATATCTTCAGTAAACTCTGGAAAGAAATTAAAATATTCACGATCGCGGTCATCTTCAGAAAACTTCGTGTAGATTTGTTGAAAAAATTTAGCGAAAAGATTACAAATTTCTTGTGAGTTATTGCCAATGTTTTCCTGTAGATACATTCTTGACGGAAAGTTTTCTGATTTCAGTTTGTTTCTAACATAACTAAAGAATTTTTTTGGGCAAGACTTTATTTCCTGTTCAGTTCTTGAGTTATACTCTATAAATGCAGTATCAATTGCTAAACTTAGATGGTCACAGATGTGTATGTAATTCGATAAATTGTCACTATTATTTTCTCTTTTGTACTTTTTATGAGCTTTTTGTTTTCGATTTCTTAGGTTTCTAATATGCTCGGTATACCAAACAGGATACTTTGAATTATTTTGTCGCCTAATTTTCTTTAATGGGACATGTTCATTTATTATGTCGTACAGCCGTGCGTAGAAAATATCGACTGAAATTTCGACATTTCCTTCGTTTCTAAGGAGTTCTTGCCAATCTATTTCTCGTAGCTTACGACTAATACTATCATAATTTGCTGATTGGTAATCGAAAATCTCCTCATACTCGTAGTCGTCGGGTCTATTAATCTGATGTATAAATATTGAGAATTCGATTGCTGTATGAAAAGCTTCATTTTTCCACAATGGAGTTGGTGATTCTATTACACAAAAATCATCGTGAATATTAGTAAATAAAAAATCTAAATAACAGTTTTGCTGATTTTTTACATGATTAATTTGATTAAGACCTAAACCGGATATTTTGTCGAATAAGTAATGAAGTTTTTCATTCTCCCCAACGAGAGTTAGTAAAATGCTATCATTTTCAGCGTCTTGAATAAAGTCGATATTGCGCTGATTAAAGTCTCCATATATATGAACTTTAACTTCCGATGGAAGCTTAGTAATTATTTCATCAGCAACATGCAGAATCTTTTCATATGTGGCTTTTTGGGCATTGTTAGGAGGAAAATATACTGAAACAAAAATATGTGTTTCACCTGCTAAATGAATTCTTACCCATACGTGTTCAAATTCTTTAAATTTCGTAGTGGTTATCATTTCGGCGTCAAATTCTGCTAAAACAGCAATAAGAACACCTCCCCCCGATTTTTTATCAGATATATGGAGCTCACGATTGTTTCTAAAAACGTTGTAAATGTTTCCGAAGACTTCGATGCTGTTAACGCTATCATCCCAACTAGTTTCGGTTGCTAGAATAATTCCATACGAACACCCTAAAACATTTTTATGGATTTCATTAATCTTAAGTGCGCTCTTCATACGGTTAAAATTTTGACAATATGCTACGATTGCTGTCGACGACGCTAGATGAGGAGATCTTATTAAACATGATTGTTGACTTATGATAATATTGTCATTATTCTCTTCTTCTGGGTAATGCGTCAAAATTTCCGAAAACACGAATGTTGAGCACGACACGCCACGCACGTATCAGTTGACGAACATTCAGCAGAAATTTGATTCGGCATCGTTCGTTGCAGGTTGTGCTCTCGATAAGGATTAATCGTCGGTCCTCTTTGAAAATTAATTGTAAGTCTGTAATTTGTTGGTGGTCCCGAAAATCGATCCTTAGCTGCAGCAAGAAGTATTCTATCAGGTGGAAGATTATTTCGGCTGTTGTTGTAGTTGTTGTTATTATAGTTATTGCAATTATTATTCATGTTGTGACTAATAATGTTATTACAATATCGTTTTGTAGATGAATGATGCGTTGAAAGAATATTGGATCTGTTATTGTGATTCTTTGTTGAATTTCGCTTTTTGCGCCTTCTTGACAAAGTCATCCTCCAACACGACAATGCTTGGCCTCGCAAAAGTATTCAAAAAGTACCAGAAAACGCTGCAATGGGAAGTCTTGCCCACCCGCCGTATTCCCCAGATGTCGCCCCTTTTGACTTCCACCTATTCCGTTCGATCAGATCAACATTTTCAATGGATTGCTCCATGGATAGCGTAAAAAGAGGACTCGTTTTTTCGAGCCGGGATCCGGACAATACTTTGAATAATACATCTGTAAGCACTTTTTCGCATTAAAGCTTTTAATTTTGAAAAAAAAACAGCGGAAGCAAATTTGCACACCTGATAAATTCTAAACCTGAAATTAAGTTCAAAATTCAGCAGGACCAGAATCTAGGTTCTGTGTTCAATTTTAGAATTCAGTTCTAAAATAAAATACAAAATTCAGTTCCCGAATCCAGGTCCAGTATTTAGAAACTGAATGGGATTACTGATAATCTGTTGTTGCTGCTGCTAGTTGAAAGTGACTGCTCGCCACGACGTTTGATAGGCGAATGAGAGCACAACCTGAACATTTGAGGCAACATTCAGGCACAGAAGATTGTATGAGACCAAGACGTCCAGTTCCGTCCTTAGCACAAGAAGAAATGATTTATACTCGTCCAGCTGAACATCGGGACTGATATGTGCCTGAATACCTCAAAACTGTCGTCGCAGGAACGAGAAAGGCAATCAAGCGTGTTGGGTTTTCTTCATTACTTCCAAAAGTTTGAGAAAACCTTATTTTTTTGACGCAGTCTGCCTGGGTTCGATTCTCAAGGCTAAAACCTGTGTAATCAAAACAAAAAAAAACTTCACGCCTGCATAGCGATTTACGTTGAACGATTAAGTCGCTCTAGAAACTGCAAACGCGCTGAAGAATCGAAGACGAACCCAAAAATCAAGTAGTCTAGAACCAATCGAAACGACCTAGAAGTAGTAGTGAAAGCACTTCTCACAAAATAACACTATTCTTGTGTGGTATCAAGTAGGATGGAACGCTGGATTCTGGTTCACTGATAGCAGAAGTCGACGACAGTTTCCTTCCACCGGCTGTCTTACAAACAAATTAATATAGTCACACCCACCGTCACCGTCAACGTACGCTCATAAATATGCTCATTGCATCGAAACGGGTTGAAAAGTCTCGTTTCAAAGTGCAGAGCAAATCCCGTTTTGTACGAGAAAGAAAAAAAAAATAATTAGAGCTGTCATTTCATGTTACACAAGTTTTAGTATGTAAATGAGCACAACTGACCTAAAATAATATTCACTACAATGCTGTTGGTGATCACAAATCATGTGAAGTTTTTCTCTCTCTCATTTATGCACCTTTTTGCATAACTGTGACAGACGTGACACAAGAGTTTCCGCTGGAACCCATTTTGGTTGGGATTTAAAATTCCAACTATTTGGAGATTTAAAACAACTGATGATGATAAAATTGGTTTCCACCCGGACGAATACTACTAACTTGACTTCTGACAGAGCGGCGGAAAAACAAATTTCAAAAAAAAATGTTGAATTGGATTTTTGGGTGAAACGGGTGTCTGCCCGTGACAGTGCTCTATATATGTAACATCATCTACTGCTGTCAGCCTGTGAAAGAGGCGGCAGGGTTTCGCTTTGTCGCTTGTTCCAATCTACGATAAGAGAGTGAGCTAAGCCAAACGGTACGAAAGCATGTTGCCTTGGTGGTCGTGGTATATGCCAGTATACAATTTCTCATCGGAAGAAGCAAATTCGCGCTGGAATAATATTTGCTGCAGCTTTTCCTACCCGAACAAGAATACTGTAGTAAGCGACTGGTCTGGCACTGAGCCATTGTATATAAAGCTTCCGGAACATTGGAGCGTAATGCAAAATGTTAATTTATGCCAAAATGCCTGTTGCTTTTGAAAGAATTTTTTCACAACATGCCTTTCCTAATTCTAGTTTGCATTGCGGAAAATTTCAGAAATCATGTCGAAGATGAGTTAAATGGCTTACAGTTATTTACACGGTTACGATTTAGTCTCGCAAAATTAATTTTCCAAACTTACCTTTCGAAAAGCTTTCCTAAAGTTCTCGGACAAAAATGCGTACAACAGCGGATTGATGCAGGAACTCGTGTACGCCAGTACGTGGGATATAATTTGAAGTGATATTTTGAAGTACGTATCCGATACAAAAACTCCCACACTCTTAAGCACCAGTATGACCTGAAAGTGTAGTAAATAGAGAAAAGAAACAATCTTCAAATAAACGGAGCACGAATGTTTGTTCAACAAGTGTAAGTAATTACAACGTATATCCCGCACTCCACCGCCGCCCGCTCCCACATCAGTGGGCCGCGTTTGCGCTGGATACTTTCATAAAGGATTTCCAGTTAACGAGCCGACAAAGCACGCGTTAATGCGTTAATATCATGCCGTTGATATATTATACGAGCTGCAGGTGTGATTCTCATCTCGATATTATGTAGCAGATCCTTCTGGTTTTGTTACTAACGGAAAATTTATGGTGCACCCCTGGGTCATGTTTGCGTTCACAGTTCAACGGGCGCTTCATATTAATAAACAGTGCGGAGCGTGGGCCGGGGAAATAATTATCTACAAAATAAAAACCTCGGGGGAGTAATTTGCAAGCGCAAAGAAAAATAGTATCTCTTTTCGACGAGATGTAAGCGGACTTGCTACAACAAAAAAAAGAGAGTATGCAGATTAAAATTATTTCACTCGGCAAACGGAGTGATCGTGTTTGACGGACTGAGATTTAATTAAAATCTTCTGTAGGATTCACTGCTTCCTTCTCCGCTCACTCTATTAAGGTCATTCAAACTCAATCAGCACCACCCGGTGGTTTTCAATAGCTTCCTGGATTTACTTTGTAAGTATGTTTCAAGATAATGAGAGGTTGTGGAATTTTCAGAAGCTCGTTAGTT
The DNA here is from genome assembly GCF_030247185.1 of Malaya genurostris. Lineage (NCBI taxonomy): Eukaryota > Metazoa > Arthropoda > Insecta > Diptera > Culicidae > Malaya > Malaya genurostris. Next base: position 66,760,403 of record NC_080570.1, on the reverse strand, counting down.
TGTAGAATCGAATAAGTTTGACTATATAATGTCTATAGCATTGTTTGTAAATTTACCGGTTTCCGGCTTTGATTATGAGAGCTACTATGAATCACTATTTTGTTTGGATTCTTAAAAAAATACAATTCGAATCAAAATAAAATGTTGTTATCGGTAATTATTTACTTCGGTGCCAGTTTCATATCGATTTAGAATTTTACGAATGTTGCATTGGTCATGCTTTAAAAAATTAAGATTTTTTATTGTGTAACACATTTTTGTTTTCTATATAGGGGTGCAAACTAGAAACTCAAGAAAAATACACGTAGAAATGTGGTCAGGTTTTGAACAATTACTGCTCAGTCAATTTTGTATCAATTATTAATATCATGTCACCATATGATTGGAAATATTCCTACGTATTGATTTGAATGTTCATAGCCATGTATATTTTAATTGTATATCATATATTTAATTGTATATCATTGAAATGTTGAATAATAGCTAGCTTGTCTGCAAAAAATCTCCGGCATACCGGATTTCCCTGCCATAGTCGACGGTTTTGAAGGAGTAAGCGATATATCAAAGGGAAAGCAGCGCTCTGATTGGTCAATCGATGCAAAAGCGAAGCTGTTGGAAGCACGCGAAGCTATAAATAGAGGCTAAATTATAGCTAACATTTCAGTCCTACACGTAGCTTGCTAGAGGTAGGTTGTGGCTAGACAGCAAGACAAAAAGTGCCATAAAACGATTTGAAGCTTTAAATACTATGCCCTGATCTTGTGTCATGCAAGATTAGATAAAATCCCATGTTATGTCGTTTCGCCTGAGAAATTGACAACTACCCCAGGGTAAATTTTGAGTGCATAATATTAATTTCTTATTTATATAAGATGAACTCGATTGATAATGAGAAAAAGTTTATCGCATCAACCGAAATCGCAGAATGGTAGTAATGGTAGAGAAACGCTATAAAAATAACTACTTGTACACAAAACTTGAGCACAAGATTGGCGAAAAGAAGCTTAAATATCGATATCTGTATCGCAAGCATGTACAAAGATATAATTGCATACATTTATGCTATTGATGTAATTTCGTCGGCTAAAAAACAAATACAAATCATGACAAATATAGTCTATATTCTGGCCTCGCGTGTTCGGTGTTGGTTCATAATAGAGACTAAGCAGACGCTCGTGCATTTGCGGATTCAAAAGTGTGACGATTAATTGAAAATGTCGATCGTTAGAAATTTTGGTTGCCTTGTTCCATATCAATGGCTCGAACAACCCTATGGGGCTGATCCTTGTAGTTTTTGAATGACGATGGACACGGACTTTCAAAACCTGCTTTCGAGAAAAATGCGTTCAAAGTTTTATGTCTATAAAATCAATGGAAACAATTTATTACTCAAGGTAGCCCGTAGGGTCTAACATTTTTATAACATCATATTTTTTCTTTTGTATTCTTTTATAATGATCCATTTCAAGAATGTTTTGTCAAGTTTTTAAGTCGTTCGAAGCAGAAATCTTGGACCTGTGTGCCGAGTTCTTATCACAGACTAACAGACATGACAGTATGAGTAAATTCTTATAAAAATAATTTTTCGTGATGCACTAGTTCCACCTATATTGTACTGCGCGAACTATTTACTATCTGTACACCCCTTGTGTTATGTACAAATTTTTTTACTAGTTGGTTTCCCCTCGTTTGTCAACACCGATCAGCTGTTTGCAGGGATGCCTGATTTCATCAAAATATTTGAAAATGAATCGTCACAATAAATTATTGGATTACGTTAATAATATATTTAACTTTTTCGCGATGTTGGAAGGTAACCATTTATTTGACTCAACGTTGTTCATCTAGACTATTTTTTATTGTGTTGGTAGTTTTCACCCGAAATTAAGTGGCGGCAGACCAGAAGCAAGTAAATATTGTAACAAAACGGGTTCGATTTTGTATTGCGTTGGAGGATGAGAAGTAGGCACAATTATGTATATAGTTTTGGCAATATGTATTAAATCTGTATCCTGCATGAAATTCGCATGGACGTATACAAATCAATACATTACAGGTAATTCTGTATGAATGGCAACTCTGTTGGTAAATGAAAAAAATAAACACAGTCTAGATGACAGACAGGATGTTTTTGATAGGGTAACGTGGCGCCATCATGACACATGTGAGTACTGTCCCAAATAAAGGAATATTCGAAATGACCGTTAAAATGATTGAAGAATCTAATTTGAGTGTCCTGTCTGTTAGTCTGTGCTCTTATCTCTTCGCACGAAGGCACAAATCTCCAAATATCAAGGGGAACGTGCCATTTGAGCCAATTTGTTCTGATTCCTGATAGTACCAACTTTCAAAAGATACGTGTATAAATTTGACAGCTGTCTGATTATTAGTTTGCGAGATATTGCATTTTGAGTGAAGCTACTTTTGTTATTGTGAAAAAAATGAAAAAAAAAGGAATTTCGTGTGTTGATGAAACACTGCTTTTTGATGAAAAAAAGTGCCGCCGATACCAAAAAACGGCTTGATGAGTGTTAAGCGCTATCCACACTAGGCCGTGACGTATCCGGAACGGGACCGCAACGTGCCGGGATTTATTTGTAAAATATTCACATCATACCGTGCACTTTCCGCGTCGCTACCGTTGCTATTAGTAACATACACAATCGTTGAATTTGATGTGCTTCTGTTCCTCACGAAAATGGCTCATTTTTTCAACGAAGAATTGGCTATAATTGCAATTGCTCTGAATGACGAAGATAATCAGCAGTTTAAATACAAACAAAATAAAGAAAGAATACTTGGATGCACGAACTTTGGCGAAAAAGAGCAGTTGAGGGTGAATTCATCACCTTATATAACCAGCTTGTGAATGACGAGATCAAGGAATATTTCCGAATGTCAGAAGCTTGTTTCAACTCGCTGTTGAGTAAAATTCATCCGTGTCTTAAAAAGCATGACACTACATTCCGATTAGCATGACACTACATTCCGACTCTCCGAGAGAGGCTGGCAGTGTATTTAAGATATTTTCATTGATTTGTTAAGAAGATTTCTTTGTAAATGTCAAGAAAACTCCAACCAAAAATTGTATAACGATCATTGAGATGGCTTATAGTTTGTGTTCGTCTCATGATTTCAGATATTTATCAACAGGAGACACGCAAAAAACCATAGCATTTAGTTACAGACTTGGGCTGTCTACCAGATTGTTCACAAGATATGTCGTGTAGTTACCGAAAAATTAATCGACGATGCAATGCCGAAACCAACAGAAGATATGTGAAAGAAGATTGCTAACGATTTTTGTGGTATCTTGGAGCCTTGGATGGAAACATGTGACAATTCCAGTCCCTGCCAATAGTAACTTTGAGTCAACGCATGCTTTGGCCGTGCTTCGGACGTGTATCGATACAGACACGGGTACGACACGGTCTAGTGAGAATATTCACATGGAGCTGCATTAAACAAATTTGAAGTGTACAGTCGGTGTTGAACAGTCGTTCGCACCGCACGCGTATAGCTCTTGGCTCCTGGAATTTTTTTTTTCTGGCTACCTAGAGTTTCATTGATTCAAGGCTTCAGTCTTTTTCAAGGCTACCTGAATCACTAACTAAGTGACTAAGTGATACAAAGAGTGATATGAGAGTGACTAAGTGATACAAAGAGTGACTAAGAAATTAATCAGCCTTTTTTAAGGCTAGCTAGGGGTCTAATCGAAGACTAATTTAGCCTAGTTAATTTAATTTAAAATTTCAAAAATGCCTGCGTCCAACCGGAAAGGCAACAAGCCTAAGGCTAAAAATAATTCAATACGAAATAAATCACAATCCGTTATTCAACATTTTTCTAACAACATTCACGATCTTATAGAATCTGAATGTAAAAATAAAAGACAACGGACGGATTTCCCTTCCGTTGATCCTATGCCGTCTAACAATATTTACGAGATTCTTCCTGAATCCGATTGTAGCGACATAGAAGAAAGTTCTTCAAAAATTCCCAAAATGGACGCTTGTCGTTCTGGGAAGAAACATCAATCTATGCCACCAGTGACGGTGATGATTTCCGACTTCAAAGCATTCCGTACTGAGCTTTCTACTTTTCTCCCGGAAGTAAAAGTCTCATTTCAAATCGGACGAAGAGGAGAATGTCGAGTCTTGGTGGATGGATTGGAAGATTACGAACGTCTTATTCGATATTTGTCAGAGAAACTTCATAAATTTTATTCATATGATATAAAATCAGACAGACCCTTCAAGGCTGTCTTGAAAGGATTATCAAATGATCAAAGTATTGATGAAATTAAAAATGAACTAAAAGAATTGCTTGGTTTTGCCCCTTCCCAAGTAATACTTATGAAAAAAAGAGCGAATGGTACTTCTAAACCACGCTCTGGAATTTCCCATGAACTTTACCTAATACACTTCAATCGAAGTGATGTAAACAATTTGAAAATTTTAGAAAAAGTACGTTTCATTTCCCACATTAAAATTCATTGGGAACATTATAAACGGCATAATCGTATTGCAAACTTAACGCAATGTCGTCGTTGCCAAGGCTTCGGTCATGGAACCAAAAATTGTCATATGGATATACGGTGTTTGAATTGTGGTAAATCGCATTCGAAAGACGTTTGTCCAATGAATGAAACCACTGATGAATTTTCATGTTCAAATTGCAATGGAAATCATAAATCCAATTTTTTGAAATGTCCTGTCAGGGATAAAATATTAAACGCTCGTTCGCTTCGACAACAAGTCAAATCAACGACCTTAAATTTACAGAACATACCTGAAAATCAGAAAACCGTTACAGGTGCCACGCCTAATTCTTTTAAGGCACTGATTTCTTCTAAACAAAAAACAGGTACGCCTGCCAATTCGTCTTCTAACGAAAACAATTTATTGACAGGTAGATCGACCTCGTCATCATCTTCTTCTAATGTCAGTTATGCTGGTATATTAGGTAGAAATCTATCACCTATTTCTTCTAATGTAAATAATCAAAACACAGGACCGCCTTGCAGTTCTTCTTCTAACGAAAACAATTTATTAATAGGTAGACCGACCAAATCATCTTCTTCTAATGGCAGTCTACCTACAAATATTCCTTCAATACCATTCGCTTCTTTAAATGAAGTCGATTTAGGCGATATAACTGAAAATAAAATGATCTACCTACAAGATCAACTTTTTCAAATGATCATCCAAATGAATTCGACTTCATCACTTTTTGAAGCATTTCAAATCGGATGGAAACTTGCAAATAATATTATAATGAATTTAAAATTTAACAGTGATGTTAAATAATTATTTGAATATTTTAAATTGGAATGCTCGATCTTTGAAATCGAGTGAAGATGAATTTTATAATTTTCTCAAAGTTCACAAAATTCATATTGCCATTGTGACAGAAACTTTTCTTAAACCAAATGTAAAATTGAAAAGTAATCCACATTATGTGGTTCATCGATTTGACAGGTTTACTGGAATGGGTGGTGGAGTTGCCATTTTTGTCCAACGGCAAATTAAACATCGAATTTTACCTTCTTTCAATACTAAAGTTATTGAAAGCTTGGGAATCGAAGTTGAAACCATTCATGGAATTTATTTCATCGCTGGAGCATATTTGCCATTCCAATGCACCGGCGAACAATTAAATTTCTTTAAAGGCGATTTGCAAAAACTTACAAGATATCGATCGAAATTTTTCGTAATAGGGGACTTAAATGCTAAGCATGTCCAGTGGAATTGTAGGCAAAATAACAGTAATGGTAAAATACTTCATAATCAACTCTCAGCTGGTTACTTCACAGTTATTCATCCCAGTAATCCTACTTGTTTCTCTTCCGTGAAAAACCCGTCTACAATTGATCTGGTTCTAACAGATCAAAGTCACATTTGTAGTGAACCGATTACTCATGCTGACTTTGACTCAGATCATCTTCCTGTAACATTCAGACTTTCCAACGAAGCCATAATTAATCCAATTAGTTATATTTTCAACTATCATAGAGCCAATTGGTTGGATTACAGATCTCACATTGAAAATCATGTGGATGATGAAACTATTTTAGAAAATTCTGCGGACATCGACACAGCAATTGATAATTTGAATCATTATATTATCGAAGCTAGAAATCTTTCAGTTCCCAAAGCTCAAACTAAATTAAATTCTCCTATCATCGATGACAATCTTCAACTGCTCATTCGGTTGAAGAATGTTCGTCGACGACAATATCAACGTTCTCGTGATCCTGCTATGAAAAACATAGTTAAGGATTTACAAAAAGAAATTAAACATAGATTTACTCTTTTGCGAAATGAAAATTTCGCTAAAGAAGTTGAACAAATTAAACCATATTCTAAACCTTTCTGGAAACTTTCTAAGATTCTTAAGAAACCTCAGAAACCAATTCCTGCTCTCAAGGAAGGAAATCAAATACTTCTTACAAATGGTGAAAAAGCTCAAAAGCTAGCTCAGCAGTTCGAGAGTGTCCACAATTTTAATTTAAACGTTGTGAGTCCTATTGAAAATGAAGTCTCACTGAAGTATGATCATATTTCAACCCAAGTGTTATCACACGATGACATTATTGGGACGAATTTTGATGAAATTAAATCAATTATTAGGAAACTCAAAAACATGAAGGCTCCTGGTAATGATGGAATTTTTAATATTCTTATTAAAAATCTTCCCGATGTTGCCTTGAGACTCCTGGTTAAAATTTTCAACAAGTGTTTTTCATTAGCTTACTTCCCAAAAAGATGGAAAAACGCTAAAGTAATTCCTATCCTAAAACCTGATAAAAACCCAGCAGAAACATCAAGCTATCGCCCAATTAGCTTACTTTCTTCTATCAGTAAACTTTTTGAAAAAATTATCTTGTTGAGAATGATGACTCATATAAATGAGAATTCAATTTTTTTACCAGAGCAGTTTGGATTTCGTCATGAACATTCAACTACTCATCAACTTGTAAGAGTTACGAACATGATAAAAACAAATAAATCTTCTGGGTTATCCACTGGAGTTGCTCTTCTAGACATAGAAAAAGCATTCGACAGTGTTTGGCACAAAGGTTTAATAGCAAAAATGTCTGATTTCCAGTTTCCTATTTATTTGATCAAAATGATTCAAAATTATTTAACTGATCGTACTCTTCAGGTTAGCTATCAGAATTGTAAATCTGAATTGCTACCCGTACGAGCCGGTGTTCCGCAGGGTTCGAGTGTAGCTCCAATCTTGTATAATATTTTCACTTCTGATCTTCCAAATCTACCCGTTGGTTGTCAGAAATCGCTATTCTGTGACGACACAAGTCTGTTAGCCACAGGTAGAAATCTAAGAGTGATCTGCAGTCGCCTACAAAGAAGTTTAAATATTTTCAGTGATTATCTGTCAAAATGGAAAATTAAACCAAATGCAGCAAAAACGCAATTAATTATCTTTCCTCACAAGCCAAGAGCTTCTTTTCTTAAACCAAACAATAATCACATTCTCAAATTGAATGGCTTGGAATTGACATGGTCTGATCAAGCTAAATACTTAGGTTTAACGTATGACAAAAAACTCACTTTCAAGGATCACATTGAAGGAATCCAGGCAAAGTGTAATAAATATATTAAATGTTTATATCCTCTTATAAACAGAAATTCTAAGCTCTGTCTAAAAAACAAATTGTTAATTTATAAACAAATTTTCAGACCAGCCATGCTTTATGCGGTACCAATTTGGTCAAGCTGTTGTTCCACCAGGAAGAAAACGCTTCAAAGGATTCAGAATAAAATTCTGAAAATGATTCTGAAGCGTCCTCCCTGGTTTAGTACAAATGAGTTACACAGACTCACAAATATAGAACCATTAGATGTAATGTCACATAATATTATAAGCAAATTCCGACAAAAATCGATGCAATCTTCAATTGAATCGATTCGCTCTCTGTATTAGTTAGTAAGTTAGTATATAAGTTCCTTTTCCCCATTACACAATACAAGTAGGTTTAGAATTTTCCCTACACAAAAATCTCAGAATTGCGGAAGCAAATGATGTCTTCATGGTAATAACCAAATCATATATATATAACAGGGCTGAAAAGTCACCACTTGTGGCTGAACACCCAATTTAAATCTTAATAATTTAATTTTAACTCATATTCCAATAAATATTTAGTTATTTAAAAAAAAAAAAATAAATTTGAAGTGTAACCCGGACGGAATCCGGCCCAGTCCCGTTCCGGATACGTCACGGCCTAGTGCGAAAAGCGCTTTATCCAGACTCTGCACCGGGCGAAGCAACAATTCGTAAGTGGTTTGCAAAATTTCGTACTGGTCATATGAGCACCGAAGACGATGAACGCAGTGGACGTCCAAAAGAAGCTGTTACCGATGAAAACGTGAAAAAAAATCCACAAAATGATTTTCAATGACCGTAAAGTGAAGTTGATCAAGATAGCTGACTCCCTAAAGATATCAAAGGAACGTGTTGGACATATTATTCACGAATATTTGGATATGAGAAAGCTTTATGCAAAATGGGTTCCACGTGAGCTCACAATCGATCAAAAACAACAACGAATTGATGATTCTGAGCAGTGTTTGGAGCTGTTATATCGAGATAAAACCGATTTTTTCGTCGATATATAACAATGGACGAAACATGGCTCTACACTTCACTCCGGAGTCCAATCGACAGTCAGCTGAGTGGACTGCACGCGATGAACCGAACCCAAAGCGTGGAAAGACTCAACAATCGGCCGGTAAGGTCATGGCGTCTGTATTTTGGGATTCGCATGGTATAATTTTCATCGACTACCTTGAAAAGGGAAAAACCATCAACAGTGACTATTATATAGCGTTATTAGAGCGTTTGAAGGACGAAATTTCAAAAAACGGCCTCATTTGACGAAGAAAAAAGTTTTGTTTCATCAAGACAATGCACCGTGTCACAAGTCGATGAAAACCATGCTGAAATTGAACGAATTGGGCTTCGAATTGCTCCCTCATCCACCGTATTCTCCAGATTTAGTCCCCAGTGACTTTTTCCTGTTCTCAGACCTCAAGAGCATGCTCGCTGGTAAAAAATTTAGAAGCAATGAAGAGGTAATCACTGAAACTGAGGCTTATTTTGAGCCAAAGGAGAAATCGTACTACAAAAATGGTATCGAAAAGTTGGAAGATCGCTATAATCGCTGTATCGCCTCTGATGGCAATTATGTTGAATAATAAAAACGAATTTTGGCAAAAAAATGTGTGTTTCTATTAAACCATACGAACTTTTCAGCCGAACTGTTAATATAAATATTCCATTTTCAGAATAAAAATTGTCAAAGGACACAGAAGTAAAATAATTATTCTACTTACCAAAGTGATGAAGGAAAATTCATAATAACAAATGTGTGTGCCACATTCAATTATACCTTCAGTAAATGGCAAAGGATTCGGCATAAATTTCTCAAGTCGTAAAATCACACCTCCATTCGGTATTATTCAGCTTTTCCTGAAACCGCGTGATGCAAAGCTGAGCAAAAAAAAACATTCTGGAGGTTTTCCACGAGCAAAGCAATTATGCTATCAGCAAATTTGGAATACAATCTCCACCTACCAAATAATTTACTTTCTCACCCACTCAACTTTATTCACAAATTTATTGCACTAAAATTTTCATATCGCTTTCCACACCCACAAACTGTTGACGCGTTGCCTATCAAGGCAGTGGGTGTTAAATCTATTCCCGTATCACTTATATGCATACAATATTTGCGGTTCTGCGGTGTCGAAAAATGAGATATTGTCATGAGGGAGCTATTCAAAAGTTGAATCAGTAAGAACTTATGACTGTTATAACTCCATAGGCAAAGCTAGCTGATAAACTTGGCAAAGATGGCACACGGTCCTTGCAATTGATTATTCATCATTTCATTAAGTAGTCAAATGGTCAGGTAGATGACTTCAACTTTAAAATAACGACACCTTAATACAGGAAGCAGAAATTCAACAACATATCCAATACATGAAATTATCATCCATTCATTTCCCTTTCCGGTATCCAAATCTGTTTTCATCGAGTCGCAGCCCAAAAACTGATTATCGTGCGTTCTAAGGGAAACCCACAGGACCAAAAGCATAAAATTGGTAAACAGTAATACATCAGTGTGTCCCAAGGTGTAAAGTTACTACAGCAAGCAACGGTGAACGAGATCTGGGGCTTTTCCCGTGTAAGGCGGAAAATCTCACCCCATCAGTTGACATTGTTGTGTTACTTCAACACGCTTCGTCATTAGACGACAGTCGGAGTTTATATATATCACAACAAAATTTAGCTGAACGTGACAGAATAGGGGAACGACAAAAATACCGGTTACTAGCAACTCTGAGTTTAGCGGAACGATTCTCAGCAAGTGTGAAGAAATATCACTTGATAATATTTACATCAAAATCCTACAACTCATGCAAATCAATGTATTAAAGCTTATTCCGCGTGAAAAATGATTTATAGCTAGTCGATATTTACAACAATACAACAATCACTTGCATTAATCATGATTCAGTGAATTTAGGATACTTATGAATTGAATGCATTATACGTTGATTGCTCCGATGAAAAGGCAACAAGAAGCTATTAACATTATGAAACGAATGAGTATATATTTAGCATAGACTATTTTTTTTCTTATTTTTTGATGACACTTTTAGTTTGCAAACACCCTTGACACAAAAAAGCATAATTTCAATTCAAAACGAAACTGTTGGTAACAACGAATGTGATCAAAATCAGACAATTTAATACTGTTTAACTGTAATCATCACTGCTGAAAGACTGTTTTATAAAACCGATACACTTTATTATTATTTTATAAAACCGATACACTGAAGAAGGATGCAAATAGCATTCCGAAATACGTATCTGTATTATAACGTTTGACGTTTGAGCAAACATGAAACTAACGAAAAATAGTGACTGTGAAAATAGTGACTTTGTGAGAGTGTAATGACGTGAGATAGTGGAATTCAATGGTACAACAACAGTACTATTAGTAAGAACATTCTACTAACAGCTCAAACAGAAACTTAGTTACCAAAATTATGTTTGAAGCATCAATTTAAAAAATAATCTTTCACCTCTAAAGTATTCCTTCAAAGAAAAGATCAAGCCATTTTTTATAAACTCGAATAAGGAACTTTTTGAGGGTGCAGTTTTTCCCTTCATTACATGCGTTTCGCCTAGTTGTTTTGATAAATGTTGATCGGCTGTTGAAAATCATCCTGCCTCTATGTTCAGATACCAGTAACATCTGTTTATTTTCCAGGGTTTTCTCGATCGGGCACGATTTTAGGGGTTTTGAAAAATTGAGATATTTCATGTATTCTTCAATGCATACAGCGAGTATGATCGCATTTATGAGGAACAATGGTGACGGAAGGTAGTCATACATGAAACTTTTACGTTTTATTTTCTTTAGTTAAGATATAGTCACATTTCCTTAGGGTAGGTGTTTTAGCCCATCATAAGCTACAGGCGAGTTTAGGTCTTAGTGAAAAGCTTCTGTAAAAAACAGAAACAGTGAGAAAGCAAAGGTTGTGAGTTTAAATATTGATTGCAAACTCGAAGTAAAGTGTATTTTGAGTTATGCACAATTGAGAAATCATTGAAATAAAAAATAGTTCTCAAAATTATTCATATACAGCAAAGTTACTCTCAAGCATTTTAAGGACTGGATGAGTTTTATTGACGTAAGTAATTAAATTAGTCTTGGAGGAGACTCCCAGTCTTAAGTCCCAATTCTTGAGAAAGATTGATTTTCAGATAGTCTTAAAAAGATTGAACAGCTCGGAATTCGATGGATAAATAGCGTAAAGAAGGCTGATCAACTGTTAGTCAATAAAAAGGCTGTTATTGTTTCAGATATTTATAATAACTGCAAAATTGAAAGCGAACTTTCGTGACGTAAAAATCGTGTTCAACAGATTAAAAACAATCTGATCCACAAGAATGCAGATAATGTTTCAAGTCCAGAATCGATCTACCTGAAAGAAAACATTCACCCGGAAAAAATTAATCAAACCTTATTTCTCTGCCAGACACATTGCAACAATGGCATTTCACATAATGATCAGCTCCGATGTGATGTGCGCAGTATGTCATACCAAATTACACTTTCTGTTGAAGCTGAACAAACCGAGTCAGTCACAGGATTTCACACCCACAAAAACCATAGAACTGACAAATCTCTTCCAGGACAAATCACCAGTCATCCATCAACGCATACCATTACATACTTCATTGGCATGAAGTCGACCTTCATCAGATACTCGATATTACTGCACACCTTCCAGTCTGGTGATTCATCTCGAAAGGCCAATGTGGCAAGCAAGCTGATCCCCATTTCTCGCTATGCAATCTCAAGAATGGCTACACGCGTCAACAGTTTGTCCACAAGGACGTCGTGACTAGACTGTGGTAAGGATTTTTCTCCCTTTCAATTCATCTCCTATGGCCACATGACAGCGGTAATCCCTTGCCGTTGGGGTCTGTGCCAGTCATGCGGATGAAGCGAGTGTGCCATCGATTTCTAAACACTCGTCTCTGACCGAAGGTTTTTACCATTATCTCAGCTACTTGTACTGTTGTACAACAAAATGAAGGCGAAAACGGTTAAAATGCACTCTGTTTCTTGAAAGAAAAAAAAACTGTGGCATCAATTAGACAGTCACTGCAACCAAAAAAGGCGGGTGGGTAATGTCACAGAAATAACTGGAAGACGTGAATAAGAATAAAACTGACATGTTTCTTCTACACTTCCGACTATAGATAATCGTTAGTATTGATAAATTATGTGAATTTTGCAACTTTTAGTGCTTCGATTCGAGAATTGCCACGATGTACTAAGGAATGACTTATTGACGACAAACATGTTCTACCATACAATGTGTTATTTACACACAACAAATAGTTTTTTTATATATATTTAATAGTAGCGGTAAACTTCACCCAATTCTTTGGGAATATTCTAATAGTTGTAAAAAAATTGATTTTCAAAACTTATTCAATGGTCACAACTGTGGAGTCTTTTTTGCCATCATTTTATTTATTTTTTGAAATCTGTAACTATAATTCAAGAACTAAATTCAAAATCTGGGACCGGCTCAGAATTCAGTAGAAAAATTCTGGTTCGGAATCCAGATCAAGCAATCAGGTTATTAATTTAGTTCTAGAACTATAGAGCTGAACTTATTTTTAGAATTCTGGCTCCGAATTTAGCTGTAGAAATGATTCTAAGCTTGAATTCCAAACCCAAATAGTTCCAGAATCCATATTCCGAATTTAGTTCCAGTCCAGCATGTCGGTTCTGAAATCTGGAAACGGATTCTGAAATCAAATTTAAGATTTTAATTCTGATATTAAAATCAAGAATTAAATTCTAATTCAGTAGTCAGTTTTAATATTCTGGTTCGGAGTTTAGATCTAACATTTACTCGCAGAATCAAGATCTGAAATTCATATGCTGAATTTTGTACATGAATTCTGAAGTTGAAATCCTAAATCAGACATCTGGATTCGAACTGGAACTAAATTCAGTTCCAAAATCTAGTCAAGAAACCAATTCCAGAATGCAGTATTAGGAGTCACAGTTTTTAATTCCAAACCTGTAATCTGGAACTAAATTCTGAAACTGAAGTTCAAAACTAAATTCTAAACCTGTGATTAAATTCAATATTCTGGTTCTGAATTTTGATTCAGATCTCAGTTCTAGAGTTTAATCCGAAATGCAGTTCCTTGCTACTGTTGGTTGATGGCAACTGCTCACTACGACGTCCAAAATGCGAATGAAAGAACGACCTGAGTTTTTGAGGCATTTTATCATGCAGAAGGTCTGTCTTCGCTGCTGTTTGTAGAAGGTCCTCACAAAGACGTCCGGTTCCGTGCAAAGAACTGATCGGCTTTCGATCGTGATTTACCTTTTTTATTTGTCCAGTTTACAATCAAAACTAATATGTGCTTAACTTCATCAAAACCGTCGTCACGGGTACGAGAAAGACAAACAAGCGCCATGAATTTTCTTCATCGTTTCCAAAAGTTAGAGAAAACTTAATTTTTGAGTTATTTATGGTTGTCTCACACTGTTGAATTTTTTACTGATTACTGATTATATCGTGATCATAACCAATGTTGCTCGAATATCAAAAATACAACGAATGTTAATGATCATCGCTCGCTTTCCTTCGCCTTTGTTCGATAATCGTTCTGGTATTCGGACTTGTCCGTATATTCGGGCGCGAACGAAGCCGACGCTGCTTCGTTACTTGCACGAATATCTATTCCTTGCAGTTGTTATTCGCATTGGACATACCCCCGAATGACTTAACGCGAATATCGAACGAATATTCATACAGCGATCATCGCCAAACCTAATTCGCGATGATCGTTCGTGCTGTCTTTGAAACATGCAAATTAAGATGTTTCCCCCCGCACTATTACCATAGTCTTATGTGTATGTGATGAACCATATTCCAGCATTCTCCCATTGCTGCTACCCAACGAGATATGATGAATTTATTAGATGAAGAATGCTTCGCGAAGAATGGAAACCAACGATCTTCGCCGTGACGCTATTCGATCCAACTCGAAGAATAAAATAAATGAACGAATGACAAACGAATGTATAAAAGGAACATGCACGATGTATACCAGCAGCGAAGAATGTATTAGTATATTCGGGTTCTCTACGATTATTGCTTATTCCTTTTGCACCCTTCTCTCTTTCGAGCAGTGAATAGTTAAACGTTGTTCGAGACTGGCATATTCGAAGCCAGTATAATCACAGCGAGGAAGCGTGAATGAATTAGTTACACGAAGAATATTTGCAACATTGATCATAACGTTTGTTTTGGAACTCGAACTTGACCGCTTGAACTTGAACTTGAGTCTTGGATACAAATACCCGAAACCCGATCATATTTATCGCAATTACAAGAAATAAGTTGAAACTAGATTTTCACAATATCTTTCTATCATAAATTCAATATCTGAATAATATGTGTAGCAATCCATGGTATTTTTCAATATTGCACAGGTAAACTTCTCATGTGAAACCATTTTCCAATCCATACATGAATTCTATGAAATATTTGGGACTTAATGAAACGTTGAGTTTCTAAAAAGGCTCGTACATCCATGCAAGATCAGATTCATGTACTAAATAACACAGGAAAAAAATAACGAAGGAATAAGAACAACCTGTTTCAATCCAATGTGAGGTGGTGCAGAGCACATGGCTTGCTGGTATTGGAAACCCTAATTTTCTAAACATTTCCAAAGTACTTCGGTAAAACGTCATAAATGATGAATAAATATGATTTGATTTAATGGAAACTAGATCCAATTATACAACGAAAACAAACCCGTGGTTTTGGTGTTGGTAGTGTTGCTGAAGTAAATCAATTTCACGAACACTAAAGTGTTAAGGGGTGGGTAAAGACTGTCCCAGAAAGTATGGACGCACTTTGGCGACAAGTTTTGACACTTTTTTCCAATCTTTTTGAACTGTTGAGTGGTTTCGGCTGCCGAGACATGTTTCCTAAGATGTGCCTTCGTTAATGCCCAAAATTCCTCAATTGATCTAAGGTGGGGGCAATTTGGTGGATTCATGTCTTTTGGGACGAAAGTGACATTTTTGGTAGTATACCATTCTACCGTAGTAGTGGCAAGAAGCAAGATCTAGCCAGAAGACAACAGGATCCATGTGGCTTCGAATCATGGGTAGAAGTCGTTTTTGTAAACATTCCTTGATGTATATTTCGCTGTTCATTGAAGCAGTGGTGATGAAGGGTTTCGAAATCTTACCGCAGCTACAAATTGCTTGCCAGACCATAGCTTTCTTACCAAATTTTTCGACTTCAATCGATGTCTCGGACTGGTTTAACACTTGCCCTTCTCGCGCCGTATAATATTGTGGTCTCGGCAAGGATTTGTAAGCGAGTTTCACGTAGGTTTCGTCATTCAAAAACTACCGCACCAATTTTTTTCGAATTTTGCGCACTTTTTACATATATTCCTTTTCATTGTTTATTACTTTGGGAAGGTTTTACAGCTACAAAACGGTGGATTTTTTCGTGAAAAATCGTAGTTTGTACTTTGAACAACCACCAAAAATTCAAAAAAAAAAAAGAAAAATCAAACAGGAACGTTGAGGTCTATAAAAACTTCTACTCTAACTATGCTGCTTTGATTTGTTCACTGCTGATTAGTCTGCGCTGAGATACAGTGGACACCGCAGATCATGATTTTTAAGAAGCGTCCTCAAAAATACCTCTTCACAAACTTATTTCTCAAAATTTTTCAACGAAAAAATTACAAAATGTTGTTCGAATGATTTTTTTCACCATGAAAAACATTTGAATTTATTTTGTTGAACGACAATTCTGAAAAAAATCGCAAAATGATGATTTTTTTCATCATTTATACCCTTTATCCAGCCTCAGTGAGTTTTTCTTTTTCGTGATTATACAAGATCGCAACATTACGTGTATTTCTAAGACAAAACACAAGAGCTAAATAACTTGGAAGATTCGAACAAAACAATTGCATTACTTTATAAAAAACGAAATGGAAAAACGTATACATACACATTTTGCATATAAAGTAAGTAAATATTTGGACTGCATTTTTTTTCTATTTCTATACATATATTTATATCTATGCGAAGCATGTTTTCGATATTACAACTACGTTCGAAATTATGTCCATGAGAATTATGGATGCCCCAAGAGGTACTGTTTAATTTGTTGTTGTTGATTAACCAGCACTGATGATAGAGGTCGTCCAGTATTTTTCTCAAATGCGAAGAACCTCCAAAATTTTGATTTTGAAAAATTTGGAGATTTCTGGAATCGAATAAAATGGTTGCCAAATGTTTAAGACATGCATAAAACGTGGAAATCTGATGTGATCTCGAAAAAATTTCATGCAATTCTAAGACATTCGACATCAAAAAAAAATTTCGATTTCAGAAATCTCAAGTCCCAGAGTCGATAAAAAATTATTTTCGGCAATCTCAAAATTTTCAAATATGTGGAGTACAACATTCGTTTTAAAATACATTTGAAATGACTGTAGATCTCCACGTTTCATACAATTTCTAACCACCTAAGACCACGTTCTCATCGTCGGGCGATTATTCTACGCCGTCATCAATGACCGCACTTACCGCAGTGCCAATATTGATTCTGACCACTACCTTGTCGCTCAAAACTATCGACGGTGCACAATACCCGTCGCACAGGAACGCTGGGACTAAATCTCAAGCAGCTACGTAGCATTCATACTGCTGAGGAATACGCGCAACAACTGGAGCAAGTGCTACCAACGGAAGAGCAGCTTGGCGCGGCGACTCTTGAAGACGGCTGGAAGAACATAAGGTCCGCCGTGAGTAGCACTGCTGCAACCGTTTTAGGTACGAGGTTATCGAATCGAGGAAATGACTGGTTTGACGGCGAATGTCAGCAGTTGGTCGAAGAGAAGAATGCAGCAAGGAACGATGCAAACAGAATACGGTTTTCCGGAGGAAAAAGTGACACCAGGAAGACCAAGATGGCGAAGCGATGGAACAGCTGTACCGAGCAAATGACACACGGAAGTTCTATGAAAAGGTGAACCGCTCACGTGGAGGCTACACGCCACAGGCCGAAATGTGCAGAGTGGTAACCTTCTCACGAGCGAACGTGAGGTGATTGACAGGTGGAAGCAGTACTATGACGAGCGTCTGAATGGCGAAGCACAGGATACAGAGAACGGTACAGGAATCAATCTGGGTTCACGCTCAGCCGACGACAGATTCACAGCCCCTGATCTCTCGGAGATAAGTGAGGAGATCGGCAAGCTGAGGAACAACAAAGCCGCGGGCAACGATCAGTTGCCAGGCGAGCTGCTCAAACATGGAGGAGAGGCACTGGCTATAGCGCTGCACCGGATGATTTCTAGGATTTGGGAGGAGGAGAGTCTACCGCAGGAATGGATGGATGGAGTGGTATGTCCCGTCTACTGAAAGGGCGATAAGTTGCAATTACCGCGCATACATTGCTGAACGCCGCCTACAAGGTACTCTCTCAAATCCTTAGCCGTCGTCTATCACCAATAGCTAAGGAATTCGTAGGGCCGTACCAAGCGGAATTGACTGGAGCCCGCGCCACTACGGATCACATATTCGCGATAAGACAAGTACTCCAGAAATGTCGTGAATACAACGTACCCACGCATCACCTATTCATTGACTTCAAAGCGGCGACACAATCGATCGAAAACAGCTATGGCAGATCATGCACGAATACGGTTTCCCGGATAAACTGACGCGATTGGTCAAAGCAACGATGGATAGAGTTATGTGCTACGTCCGAGTATCACGGACGCTCTCGAGTCCTTTTGAATCTCGGAGAGGGCTACGGCAATGTGATGGACTCTCTTGTATCTTGTTCAATATTACTTTGGAAGGTGTGATTCGAAGAGCGAGGATCGATACGAGTGATACGATCGTCCGAAAGTCCGTACAACTTTTTGGCTTCGCTGACGATATTGATATTGTGACACGTAACCTTGAGAAGATGATGGAAACCTACATCGGACTGAAAGCTGAAGCTAGACGTATCGGACTGGCCATAAATGCGTCGAAAACAAAATACATGAGAGGAAGAGGTTCTAGAGAAGAAACACTATGCCTCCCACCACGAATATTGATAGACGGTGACGATATCGAGGTGGTTGACGAGTTCGTGTATTTGGGCTCACTGGTGACCGCCGATAATGACACCAGCAGAGAAATTCATAGACGTATTTTGGCAGGGAATCGTGCGTACTTTGGACTCAGAAAAACTCCTCGATCGAGAAAACTACGCCACCGCACGAAATTGACCATCTACAAAACGCTAATTAGACCGGTTGTTCTCTATGGCCACGAGACCTGGACTATGTTGGCAGAGGACCAACGCGCCCTCAGTGTTTTGGAAAGAAATGTACCGATGACCATCTATGGCGAAGTGCAGATCGAAGACGGAACGTGTAACCTATCGTACGGACAGCTAAAATCGGACGTCTACGATGGGCTGGGCATGTCATAAGAATGTCGGACGACAGCCCAGTGAAAATGGTTCTTGAATCTAATCCGACTGGTACAAGAAGAAGAGGAGCGCAGCGCGCAAGGTGGATCGATCAAGTGGAGGGTGATCTCAGAAGCATCCGTGCCTTGAGTGGCTGGCGATGAGCAGCCATAGACCGAGTTATGTGGAGACGTATGCTTGATACAGCAAAGGACACCTCAGGCCTATATCTGTTAGGTAAGGCAAGGAACTTTTCCCAGTATGTTTTGTCTATTCAATCGATGTTCTCATGTATTTGGTATTACCCTATCGCGCAATACCATAACAAATTTGTTTTTAAACACAATCTCAAACAGTTTTCCCAACTCCAATACTTGAATTCTTGATTTAGCTTGAGAATTAAATTAGAACCTAATCCACAAGTTTAGTTTTGTGCTCCCTTAGTAAGTCTGCTTCCATTCTGCATCGATTCTTCAACCAAGAAAAATATTCACCCTTAGGTTCGTTTCTAAAATGCGCTCGATTCTCTCAATCCCTCGGCTGTCCACCATCTTCTTAGAAACTAACTAGATCTTTATGATGTTACTAATTTTTTTGCTTCCCCCCATCTTCATCTTTTCACCATCTATTGAGACAATCAACATGATCTTTTGCCGCTTTCAACTTCTTTCGCACCACCCTAATCTCCTCTCCTTCAAACCCCTTTGCAATTTCATTTACTGCAACATTTACTTCTCTCCTTTTTTCTTGCGTTACTGTTATTCACCGCTCTCCGAGGGGCACTCTCGTCGATGTCCAGCATGCGGGCCACCCGCCGAGTTTTCGTGACTTGGGGACCTACATGGACAGCAGGATGCGGCCTTCAACGACACGTACCAACGTCACCGTCCAAAAAATTAGCCACTCTTGACCCTCGCCGGGAGGCATAATTTTACTTAGTATTAAGCCCTTAATATTAAGCATTATATCTGTTGGAATCATATATATATATATATATATATATATATATATATATATATATATATATATATATATATATATATATATATATATATATATATATATATATATATATATATATATATATATATATATATATATATATATATATATATATATATATATATATATATATATATATATATATATATATATATATATATATATATCAGGGCTGAAAAGTCACCACTTGTGGCTGAACACCCAATTTAAATCTTAATAATTTAATTTTAACTCATATTCCAATAAATAGTTATTTAAAAAAAAAAAAAAAAAAAAAAAAAATATCTGTTGGATTTTTGAAACCTGCTGATGTAAAAAAATGAGAAGATTTTATGCCTGCTGGAGAGAGAGATTGTAAATTTCAGCTCCTGCGGGCTTTTACCTGCTCCCAAATAAATAAATAAACCCCAAAAAACTGACGTCATGACTTTTCCAGCTGGCTGAAACGATTTCGGACACTAGGAACAACTTTCCTCGACTGCATGCCACTAAACTGAATGCCGGTTCATCTCCCGTGTAAAATGGTCAATCCATATTTCGTTTACTATCACATACCAACAGAAAAATCCTGTTTATTGCGACAGAACAGAAGGTTGGTACTTTAAAAAAATGAAATTAGTTTAACATTACAAACACATGCTCTGGGTCAGTCCAAGGGCTTTTTACACGACGTGCTATGTTGCAGTTCTTCAATTCTTCAATTCATCTGAGTAAGGTAAACTTTAAAAATAGGGGTGGCACAAAAGATAATATTTTGTGCATACACAATGGAATGTACATAACTAAGAGTAAACACTACATATTTACAATATTGAACTTTAGTGAGTGTTGAATGGGATGAATAGAGCAGCTAACTCCCTGTTGTTAACATTCCATGAATGACGAGCGTGCTTTCGCTTCCTTCTATTGGGACTACCTTGCATTATAATAACTTACCCCACGATTTACTAATACAATTTTGGAAGGAGATTCCTGAAGATTCCCTCATACCCGTGGTATGAGTAAACGGTGTTGATTGCATACCGGTAAACCCACTCCACTTCTGTTGAGTTCTTCATACAATGACACTTTGATTGTTATCAATGGGTAGTACTCGATCACGTTGTAATGTAAGGTCAACTCAGTTCCACGAGCGGTAGTCCTGTTACGAAAAATGAAAGCATAACATATACATACATAAATATAGCCTACATCATGATTTGATTGAGATTCACTATGACAACCTAGCTCACCAGAACTGTCAATTTCAACAGAGTCATACCAATTCATACAGACAAGTCAGTTGTTAGCACGAAAGCTAAACGACGTCCAATCGAACAAGAAGATAGCTACGCCGAATACAGAAACCTTATGGTACAGTATGATTCATTTACATGCAACTTTCGTTCCAATTTACACCACGCAATTACTAGCACGCAACACAGAGTGGTGAAAGTACGAAGTATATGGATATGCTAAATAACCGTCTTACAATCACGTCGCCCCAAGCTAATGTCGACGAAAATCCCGCAGTACGGAACAATATGGTGTAGTTAATGGCTAGGACAGTATCAATCAGTTTGAAGTCAGAAGGCGTGAAACAAGATCCTGCTGATTTTTCAATCTACACGAAACACTCGTGAAGCTGGAAATGCACATTTTGTTTGAAGTAGGTATGCTACCATTTGGACCACTTGTCAAGAAGGACGATTTTATGCTACTTGATGTCCAATCTTCAGTGGCTCGGTCCGCCTAGAATGTGTCTGCTCTGTAGCTTCATGAAACCCACCAAAGTCCTCACAACGCGGTGTGTTTACCATGTCAACTGCATACTCATTAGTGGCATGATTCGAGCCGCAATGGTTGTACCGATTCAGCATACAGCAAATTGGAGCACCAATCACAATCAGTAAAACGGAATCGAATTATGGCCAAAATTGTTCATTACTGCTGTAAACTGTTACATTACATATGTTTGATTAAATTTGAATACATATCCTTTTGTTTTATTTCTCTTGTACAATATTATCTAGCACACAACCTCAAATCTTCACATCATTGCTATAATATGTAGACATATTTAAAAGCAAATTTTTAGAATCGCATTTTGGCCACAAATGAAATCTATATTTCCTTCCATACATTGTAAACGAAAAGCAAACAATTGTAGCCGAGCAGTAGGTTGAAATTCTAGGTTTAACTGGTAATCTTCTCATCCAACGATTATATGAATTTAACCCTTCCGGCTGCTTCAATGTCGTTGTGAGCCACTTGAAATGTAACAGACATGTAGCAAATCCGGCTGGTGTTATTTCGTTACTGAAAATACTCTAAGCCTCGTCAAAATTAGCGTTTACACTTCGCTTCCCTAAGGGTAACCATGCCGCCATTTCGTTTATGGAGACCGACCAAGAAATGTAGGTTTGTAGAATAAGGATATTAAATTGACAGAAACGGAGAAATTCTTTAGGATTTTGTTTTTTTTTCGAATACACGGCTCAAAACAAGTAAGCAACTCCTACAACTATTTGATCATGAAAATTGTGATAAATATCTATCAATGCTTTTATTCAATGCTATTTTTTTTGTATTTTGGAATTTCGAATTCCACGGTGAGACATATGTGAAGGCGGACTTCAAACAGATTCCAGAAAACCAGCATGTGACAGCCAAGTATAACTGTGTTGTTTCTGAGAACCTCCGGACAAAGAAAATATCGAAGTTTGCCAAGAAGCAGTTTGTAGTTGCGGAAAGCGGAGTATTCCTTTCGTTACCGCAAGCAACATAAATGGAGGTGTATTTGAAACAGTGTCTCCAAAAGCAACATTTGTCTCTTCTGAAGGATCACAATGGTTATACAATTGGCAGGATTTAGCATCATAGCACTACAAGAAGGACGTGTTCAAGTTGTATAAGACCCCCAAAACACTCCGGAACCGCACCTTATACAAAACTGCTGGGCCGGTGTTGATACGTAAAGTCGATTCTGAGGGCCTTCAGAACCTTATGAACTTTATGGGGTTAAGTTCAAGTTTCGAGTTTAATTGTTTCTTTTTATTTCCTCTTTACTTGGTGATAATCAAATAAAAACTAAATTTTTGGAGAAATTTATGGAGAAATCGTAACATGAAATACCAAATTCGAAGAAGTGAGGTTGGGTACTGTTTTCATATCTGGGATATTCTTTGTTTTTTGGGTTGGATTTTGAGAATAATTGATAAGTTATGATCAAAAGTTTTATGATTAGTCTATTTACTCATGGTTTATCATCTAAATCAAATCGGTATGTGAACTGGAAATTTCAAATTTCATCCGAGATTGTCAAGAGTATAGGACAATTTGAAATCATATGTTTGACGAAAACACGTGAATAATCGTTTTTCTTACCCATATTTGTAAGGTTTTGCCATCTGCATTCTTTCAAACTCAAGTAAATTGAAAAATTCGTCAAAAATTTTTCGAAATACATGGGACATGTCGAAAACAATCACCATAACGCTATCTCGTGGTGACCACGCTGATTGGATTGTTCAATACCCAAGGACAATCAAGTCTCAAACTACCCTAGCACACCATATGAGACAGAACTTAGCAACAATAAACCGCTCCCATCAATGAAACCATTGTACGCCTGCTTCAGCTAACAACAAACACCTGGGAAAATAGCACAAATGAGACATAAACTCTACAACGATGTTTCCACCAACGACAGCAATGCCGAACGAACGGACGAGGGTGTGAATAGTGAACCATAAAAAGCATCGTCTTGATATTACATTCCTTTTGTGGAATTTGATCATTCTATTTCAGTAGGTTTCGCAGCCGATTCTTAAGGTTTTGTGTCAGGGTACCGTTAAAATATATCTGCGGAACATTTATTTCAAATTCGATCTATCTTGCGAACTTGAGAAAAATTTCTTGAGCGCTGAGAAACTCAGTGTGGTACATAGATTTTCGAAAAGTAGAGAGAAAATGCTACAAAATCAGTTACTAGTTCCCCCGTAGATAGCAAAAATAAATAAAAACAAAATCTCGAATCTTCAGACTCCTGTCCAATCAGTACATGTTAGACGCACATCTCCTTCGAATTGGACTTTCCGAGACTAATCATTGTGCTTGTGACGAAGGTTACCGCGATATTGACCATGTTGTTTGGACATGCGTGGAGTATCGTGATGTCAGATCTCAACTAATAAATTCCTTGCGTACCCAAAGTAGACTATCCAATGTCCCAGTTCGCGACATTCTTGCTTGTCGTGACGTTCCTTACATGAAACTTCTCTATTATTTCATTAAGTCCATTGGAGTTCCAATTTAAATTTTATTTTATATTGGACTGTTTTCTCTTCCATGAGTTCAACCAATAGCCAGCTATCTTATATTAAATACAAGTGATGAACTGATACAAACAAACCTGAAATAGTTATAAGATCATGTACAAAATAAATGTATTTCATTTAATGTAATTTATAATAGCAGCTCGCTTGATAAAATAGTGTTTTGATCAACTAATGAATACCAACATACTAATATGATATTCGAAATGTATTAGGTTTAAAGTACTATGTATTGTGGACAGTGCAGTAAAACTTCATTCAATTCAATTGAAACTGAATGTGGAACACCTTGACGATCTCTCCACTGCAGTAAACTTCACTCTCTGACACACACAATGTTTGCTGACTGCCCGAACGAGCAGCATTCAGTTCATCACTCGTTTCTCTTCAGTCGAGTTGATCTCTTGAAGTAACAAAATATCTCTTTCAATAGTGTGAGAGCGGCCTTCAAATGAGGTTCATATAAACATTCGAATTGGTTCAAGATAATAGATGAAAGCCTAATCAGAAAGCTGAAATATCAATCACAGAATACACATAAATTAATTGTTTTCTCCTTCAGTTTTCATTTTTAATACTTTACTCCATTTATAATTCTATTCGTTTGAACTTGCTTACTACCAGGAGCGAAGACACTGAAGCAGCTATACTACTTGGCACTTGAAACTGAGCAAGCAAAACTTCAAATGACTAGGTACGATTATTCAACTGACGATGAATTCTAGGAGCTTCACTTGAAAATGGCAGCAAAAGTCAAATGAATTAGTAGGGATACGCTGACGGTCAGCGGCCATAAATTTCATTTTCATCTTATATTATTCGATTGAAAATGAAATTTTACCGCACTGATTGTGGATGCCACGGCGAAGAAAACCTTATGTGTATTGCCTATGAAATAAACGTATTTAGGAAAAAAAAATCTCGAATCAGTGTCGGCGGCAAAGTAAAAGAGAAGAAGAATAAACTTGTGATCGATGTGATGTGTGTATATTTCTGTTTAATTTGTTTCCGTAGATTTGGGACTGTAATTTGAATGCCGTAGTGATAGTGACAATTGGACTCTTCATGTGTTTTCATATGCAGGCTAGTTTAATTGGTAAACCAACTTCCCCGGGTTCGAGTTCCGTCTCTGCAATAACATTTTCGCAAAAAACATTCTCGGAAAAAAATCTTACAATAACCTAACTTGAAAACATTCATGAGTTTATTGATCATTCGAAAATCTTCAAATTCCGAGCTACGATTCCAAATTTGTTGGCAATTTTCAAAGCATATGAATGAAAAAATAAAACTTGTTCTGCGTTTCTGTCATCTTGGCATCACTTTGCACTTAAGATTTTGTAGTCCTGAAAGGAACCATTTGGTTTCGGAAAAATGAATTTGTATTCTAGTATTGCTGGCATTTTAGGACAATTTTTTTTAAATTAGTTCTATAAGTTAGTTTTGGGGTCCTGAAAAGGACCGTTAGTGGCTTTAAAGTCCAGGAAAGGACTGTTAGGTTATAGGAGATTACAACGTTTATATTCCAGTAATTAGGACGTCAGTCCAAGTCATTTGTAAGTTTGAATCTTGACCTAGCAGAAGTCATTACATAAATATAATCGTAATCAAATCAAATCGTTAATCTTCGTAGTGATTTAAATAACATTTAGAGCCATTCGAAGGGCCTAATTTGGTATAATGGCTCCCAACCGTTGTCCACTTTTCGTTGTATCTTTCTCCAATGCAAATAACCAACGGTAGGATGACGCAATCGCTCTTGTTTTAAGCGAAGCTGGCTCTGCAAACGTCCCGCAGTTAAGCTACTCACAGTGCCGATTGATTCAATACTGCAACAATTTTGGTTAAGGGCTTTCTTTTTACGTGATTTCGTTGTAGCTTTTCACAAATAGGTGGTCATAACAGCCACAAAAATAGGAACATACAGAACTTTGAAGACGATTATATCATTTCGAATTCGCATATTTCAACGAAAAATACTATCAAAATGCTCTACTGTTCGGAGCATTTTTCTCGAGCGTGAAGCAGCCTTAATTTCGCACTGCAAAAAGTACACAAAGGTAATCAAATTATTTTAGATCATTTTTACCTCCGGTTTGCAAATAAAGTATCTATAAAGCCATTAGAAGGACATAACACTTTCGTGTTATGAAATTTGGAAAATGCACCCAAATGAGTATAGTAAAGAAAGACGTAGTCGTACTTCAAAACTTTTCAAATGATTGAAAATTCTATTCGTAATGACCAGTAACGACACCCACACCAAGGACAGGTAAATTTCCATCATAGAGTTGCAATGATGACACACGGATACAAATCCATTGCTGGTACCATTAATGAGAATTTATGAAAATCATGAAATATGTCTTCTTATGGCAAAGGATTTTTAACCGTGTAGAATTCAAAACCAGAAGTGTTACGAAGAGTCCGGATGGCTGAACGGAATCTCCATCAACTTGTTTCAAACAGCATATCAAACTTTTTACCTCTTATAATCTTCTGTAACATATCGACTTTTATAGTTGTAGGTTTCACTCGGCAAATCTTTCAATAGGGATACCCAAAAAGATTAGTCGGAGTCGCCAAAGGAATCACGATCTAATGAACGATCTTTTTAGTTTACGGAAAGGAGGCCGATGACTTTCAAAAAGTTAGATTATTTCCAAAATCGTGTACTGTTATATAACACAGACATGGAGCAGTAAACTATAGAATAAACACGGAAATTCCAGCGTCGCAATACAAGGGAACAAATGGTGTACAACTCGTAAAACGAACTGACAACACTAAGATCGAGTCCTTCTATGTAAGAAAATGACTCTATCTTCAATGCAAGAAACTGAC
The DNA here is from genome assembly GCF_030247185.1 of Malaya genurostris. Lineage (NCBI taxonomy): Eukaryota > Metazoa > Arthropoda > Insecta > Diptera > Culicidae > Malaya > Malaya genurostris. The sequence goes on along the minus strand of NC_080570.1, from coordinate 66,733,153 downwards.
TCTATCTTGAAAATGTTTTGGAAAAAGAAAACTGTTCAAACTTGGCGTCGTAAATTGAACTGCTAGGTGGACATGACAGTTAAATTTGAACTTCTTTAAACACTGATGAGTCGAAACTTAAACGTAAAGAAATCGATATAAAATGGAGAATTTGGAGAAAATAAAATCGGCCTTATTCAGATGTGCTTTCTATGAAATTCTCCAACTTCAGTGACCATTTCTCCACCTCCAGAAGTAGTCCGAGAGCAATTGAGCAAGTTTGAGGTCCACTTCGATGAATTCTATCCTGTTTTCACAATAACACTCAAGTGTCTCTAGACTTCCATTCAGACCCCGATCATCAAACCGTAACAAGTTTATAGCAAAAAAATTGTTCTCGTGGCAAGTACTGATATAAGTTTGGTCTCGTTAGTAGTTAAAATATCAAAATTTTCTAACAAGTATCAAAAGTTGAAAAAGTTTAGAAACGGTGTGTTGATCGGGATAGTACAGACTTTGAGAAAATCGTATAAATTTACGTTCTTTTATACCAACATATTCGAGCGCCAAAAAGGACACATTTTGTCAATTGATTTAACTTAAGATTCAAATATTTTAATATATTTTTATAAAAATATTACGAACATGTAACTTTAAGTGCCTGTGTGAAAAGATTATGTATGTTTACCACATATTCAAGTCAAACTTGTAAAATGCAATCATCTAACAAGTTCACAGCCGTATTTATTTTGTTCTCAGCTGAAAATCTGTTGCCAAACCAGATATTATTTAGTGAACTAATTGAGTAAACCGAATTTACATATGTTGTGGACAGTTTCTTGAGCCGTGTGATTACCAAAACTTTTGCCCGAAAATCTACTCGAAGTCCTTCCTTACAGATGCATCATGCATACCACTTGAGATCTTTTCTATGTAATTTCCGAGCTTCTTTTATGATCGTTCGGTTCTATTTTAGTGTCTTGTTAAACAACTAGCTGTCACGATTAGCTATAATTATCCTCAATACCTTCCTACGCAGTTGCAACCGCAAGCTCTGCTACTGTTCGAGGCTTACAGCGATTTTTTCAATGCGTTACGCCCACGTAATCGATCCAGGACACCATACACTGTAGGTTTAAGTTGCTGTCACAGTGAGCGCGAAACGATTGAACACGATGTACTGTTTTCGCATCGCATTCACTCTGACAGGTTTGCTTTAGGTTTAGATTGGATTTAGAGTGTGAGCTAGTTGCATTTGATCAAAGCAAGCCTGTCATAGTGAATGCGATGCGAAAACAGTACCTCGCGTTCCGCGCTTACTCTAACTTCAACCTTAAACAAAGTCCACTGTTTCAAAATAGATGAAGGTCAAAGTTTACTTTGTTATGGGTTCCATCTTTCCTGCTCGAGACTTTGATTATTAGACGTAAATTTTCCGGCTTTTCGTGAAAATATACCATCCCAGAGATGCGACTTTGTGGGTTCGCGTGGAGCGTTGTCTTCACCATACCTGTCATAGCGCTCCGCGTCTTCCCTAACGACATGACCGATGATCATCACACCTGCGATTACGCCTCCCGGAATAAGATGCGGTATACACTGATAACTTGGAGACACATCAGCCTATACAGCTCCTCTTCAGCTTTCTGCACAATGCGTTCCACGCTAAGCGTCGTAGTTAAGACTGGGGTACCGTTACCTAGAAATCGACGCTTACCTCATCTAGCAATAATCTGCGTTTATCGGAAGACTACCGCGAACTGTTTGCCATCATTCTCTAAAGCTTGGTGATCGTTATCGCAGCGCACATGCAAGTATATTCAACGTGATAACTAAAGCTGATTTTTATTTGATCGATAATTACTCCAAGTTGCTCCAGTGATCTCCTGAAAACGATCTCGCAATTGCCGACATTGGTCGAAGCCACTTGCGCCGACTTTCGATAGTTGACTATGATGGTCTCTGGCGAATGGTGCGCGAACTCCAGTGGTTTGCTGAGCAACCAATCCTCTACTGTGTGATGCGCTCAGTTCAATCTCTTCGACGGATTCACCCAATACTGTTAGTATGACGTTATCTGCAAACCCTGCCCTCGGCATTTTAGAGCTGAAGCAGTCTGCCTTGCAACCCTAAATAACTTAACTACCGGTGGGAGCTTCAGCATCAATATACCGTCATACATCACGTTTCAAAACAGTGAGCTCAAGATGGATCCGTATAGTAATACCAGCTTTTTGAAGTAGCTTTCCAGTATCAGTACTTGCGTACTTGCTTGCGTGACTTCCAACCGGAGTAACGAGTTTGCGATATCCGCCAAGCTAGCGTTATGAACGTTGTTTCTTATGTCCAGTCTTACCGCTGCTTGCCACTTACGTTGTATCCGTGGTGACCCTACGTGGTGTGGCCCTCACCGACTTGATAGCATCCGTCGTCGACCTGCCTCTACGAAATCTGAATTGCTCGTTGAACAGTCTAGCCTCTTCTGTAAGTACCTGTTCAGCATGATTCTCTCTCCAGAAGTTTCTTTATGGTGTTAACCAAGATATTTCTATACGCCGTTGAATCACCTGCCAGTTTACCAGGTTTAAGCAGTTGCACCAATTTGTCTCTTCCATATATCCGGAAGTACAAAGTCGTTGAATCATCTTTGCATGGCTACTCTGAGCATGTCAGGGTTTGTCCATACCGTCGCCTTCAAGACTGCCTTCGGAAGGCAACCTACCCAGAAGCTAAAGACTATCCCAAAAAGTATGAACGTACTTTGATTTCACTGTAAATAATTCACAAGTGTTCGATATTCCAATTTTATTCGATATACTGATAACATTAGACTACAACAACAGAATATTATTCTCAACATTTGCTATTTAACCATTGTAGACTAGCTGGCGCACCTTCTCGCGAACGTTCCTCATTAAATTCCGTATAGACTTCTTGGCGACAAGTTTGGATACTTCATTTCAATCTTTTTCGAACTGTTGAATGGTTTCGGCTGCCGAGACATGTTTCCTAAGATGTGCCTTCGTTAATGCCCAAAATTCCTCAATGGATCTAAGGTGGGGGCAATTTTGTGGATTCATGTGTTTTGGGACGAAAGTGACATTTTTGGTAGTATACCATTCTACCGTTGATTTCGAGTAGTGGCAAGAAGCAAGAGCTGGCCAGAAGACAACAGGATCCTTGTGGCTTCGAATCATGGGTAGAAGTCGTTTTTGTAAACATTCCTCGATGTATATTTCGCTGTTCATTGAAGCAGTGGTGATGAAGGGTTTCGAAATCTTACCGCAGCCACAAATTGCTTGCCAGACCATAGCTTTCATACCAAATTTTTCGACTTCAATCGATGTCTCGAACTGGTTTAACACTTGCCCTTCTCGCACCATATAATATTGTGGTCCCGGCAAGGATTTGTAATCGAGTTCCACGTAGGTTTCGTCGTCCATGATTATGCAGTTCAAATTTCCAGCAAGAATCGTATTGTACAGCTTTCGAACCCTCGGCCTGATCGATGCTTCTTGTTTCGGATTACGTTTTGGTTGTTTCTGGTTTTTATAGTTTCGAAGATTTAAACGTTCTTTAGCACGAAGAACATTTAACTTCGAAATGACCACTTTTTTGGCCACATCTCGAACTGAAACCTCCTACTTTTGCTCGAACGCCTTCAGTATACGTTTATCCAACTGAGGGTTAGCAGGACCTTTTTTTCGACCCGTTTTCGGTCGAACTTCTTGATTGCATTTCGCACGGCTTTTTCACTTACTCCTTCCATTTTTGCTATCTTTCTCAGTGACAGTCCGCGTTCTGTGCACCATTTGTACACAATTTTTCGACGTTGTTCTGCTGAAAGTCCACGCATTTCGAAACAAACAAATGAAATCGAATAAACAACTGCACAAGTAGTTAGAGAATCAGTCGGTGTTGAACAGTCGTTCGCACCGCACGCGTATAGCTCTTGGCTCCTGGAATTTTTTTCTGGCTACCTAGAGTTTCATTGATTCAAGGCTTCAGTCTTTTTCAAGGCTACCTGAATCACTAACTAAGTGACTAAGTGATACAAAGAGTGATATTAGAGTGACTAAGTGATACAAAGAGTGATATTAGAGTGACTAAGAAATTAATCAGCCTTTTTTAAGGCTAGCTAGGAGTCTAATCGAAGACTAATTTAGCCTAGTTAATTTAATTTAAAATTTCATTAATTTCAAAAATGCCTGCGTCCAACCGGAAAGGCAACAAGCCTAAGGCTAAAAATAATTCAATACGGAATAAATCACAATCCATTATTCAACATTTTTCTAATAACATTCACGATCTTATAGAATCTGAATGTAAAAATAAAAGACAACGGACGGATTTTCCTTCCGTTGATCCTATGCCGTCTAACAATATTTACGAGATTCTTCCTGAATCCGATTGTAGCGACATAGAAGAAAATTCTTCAAAAATTCCCAAAATGGACGCTTGTCGTTCTGGGAAGAAACATCAATCTATGCCACCAGTGACGGTGATGATTTCCGACTTCAAAGCATTCCGTACTGAGCTTTCTACTTTTCTCCCGGAAGTAAAAGTCTCATTTAAAATCGGACGAAGAGGAGAATGTCGAGTCTTGGTGGATGGATTGGAAGATTACGAACGTCTTATTCGATATTTGTCCGAAAAACTTCATAAATTTTATTCATATGATATAAAATCAGACAGACCCTTCAAGGCTGTCTTGAAAGGATTATCAAATGATCAAAGTATTGATGAAATTAAAAATGAAATAAAAGAATTGCTTGGTTTTGCCCCTTCCCAAGTAATACTTATGAAAAAAAGAGCGAATGGTACTTCTAAACCACGCTCTGGAATTTCCCATGAACTTTACCTAATACACTTCAATCGAAGTGATGTAAACAATTTGAAAACTTTAGAAAAAGTACGTTTCATTTCCCACATTAAAATTCATTGGGAACATTATAAACGGCATAATCGTATTGCAAACTTAACGCAATGTCGTCGTTGCCAAGGCTTCGGCCATGGAACCAAAAATTGTCATATGGATATACGGTGTTTGAATTGTGGTAAATCGCATTCGAAAGACGTTTGTCCAATGAATGAAACCACTGATAAATTTTCATGTTCAAATTGCAATGGAAATCATAAATCCAATTATTTGAAATGTCCTGTCAGGGAAAAAATTTTAAACGCTCGTTCGCTTAGACAACAAGTCAAATCAACGACCTTAAATTTACAGAACATACCTGAAAATTCTTCTAAGGCACCTGCCAATTCGTCTTCTAACGAAAACAATTTATTGACAGGTAGATCGACCTCGTCATCATCTTCTTCTAATGTCAGTTATGCTGGTATATTAGGTAGAAATCTATCTCCTATTTCTTCTAATGTAAATAATCAAAACACAGGACCGCCTTGCAATTCTTCTTCTAACGAAAACAATTTATTAATAGGTAGACCGGCCAAATCATCTTCTTCTAATGGCAGTCTACCTACAAATATTCCTTCAATGCCATTCGCTTCTTTAAATGAAGTCGATTTAGGCGATATAACTGAAAATAAAATGATCTACCTACAAGATCAACTTTTTCAAATGATCATCCAAATGAATTCGACTTCATCACTTTTTGAAGCATTTCAAATCGGATGGAAATTTGCAAATAATATTATAATGAATTTAAAATTTAACAGTGATGTTAAATAATTATTTGAATATTTTAAATTGGAATGCTCGATCTTTGAAATCGAGTGAAGATGAATTTTATAATTTTCTCAAAGTTCACAAAATTCATATTGCCATTGTGACAGAAACTTTTCTTAAACCAAATGTAAAATTGAAAAGTAATCCACATTATGTGGTTCATCGATTTGACAGGTTTACTGGAATTGGTGGTGGAGTTGCCATTTTTGTCCAACGGCAAATTAAACATCGAATTTTACCTTCTTTCAATACTAAAGTTATTGAAAGCTTGGGAATCGAAGTTGAAACCATTCATGGAATTTATTTCATCGCTGGAGCATATTTGCCATTCCAATGCACCGGCGAACAATTAAATTTCTTTAAAGGCGATTTGCAAAAACTTACAAGATATCGATCGAAATTTTTCGTAATAGGGGACTTAAATGCTAAGCATGTCCAGTGGAATTGTAGGCAAAATAACAGTAATGGTAAAATACTTCATAATCAACTCTCAGCTGGTTACTTTACAGTTCTTCATCCCAGTAATCCTACTTGTTTCTCTTCCGTGAAAAACCCGTCTACAATTGATCTGGTTCTAACAGATCAAAGTCACATTTGTAGTGAACCGATTACTCATGCTGATTTTGACTCAGATCATCTTCCTGTAACATTCAGACTTTCCAACGAAGCTATAATTAATCCAATTAGTTCTATTTTCAACTATCATAGAGCTAATTGGTTGGATTACAGATCTCACATTGAAAATCATGTGGATCATGAAACTATTTTAGAAAATTCTGCGGACATCGACACAGCAATTGATAATTTGAATCATTATATTATCGAAGCTAGAAATCTTTCAGTTCCCAAAGCTCAAACTAAATTAAATTCTCCTATCATCGATGACAATCTTCAACTGCTCATTCGGTTGAAGAATGTTCGTCGCCGACAATATCAACGTTCTCGTGATCCTGCTATGAAAAACATAGTTAAGGATTTACAAAAAGAAATTAAACATAGATTTACTCTTTTGCGAAATGAAAATTTCGCTAAAGAAGTTGAACAAATTAAACCATATTCTAAACCTTTCTGGAAACTTTCTAAGGTTCTTAAGAAACCTCAGAAACCAATTCCTGCTCTCAAGGAAGGAAATCAAATACTTCTTACAAATGGTGAAAAAGCTCAAAAGCTAGCTCAGCAGTTCGAGAGTGTCCACAATTTTAATTTAAACGTTGTGAGTCCTATTGAAAATGAAGTCTCACTGAAGTATGATCATATTTCAACCCAAGTGTTATCACACGATGACATTATTGAGACGAATTTTGATGAAATTAAATCAATTATTAGGAAACTCAAAAACATGAAGGCTCCTGGTAATGATGGAATTTTTAATATTCTTATTAAAAATCTTCCCGATGTTGCCTTGAGACTCCTGGTTAAAATTTTCAACAAGTGTTTTTCATTAGCTTACTTCCCAAAAAGATGGAAAAACGCTAAAGTAATTCCTATCCTAAAACCTGATAAAAACCCAGCAGAAACATCAAGTTATCGCCCAATTAGCTTACTTTCTTCTATCAGTAAACTTTTTGAAAAAATTATCTTGTTAAGAATGATGACTCATATAAATGAGAATTCAATTTTTTTACCAGAGCAGTTTGGATTTCGTCATGAACATTCAACTACTCATCAACTTGTCAGAGTAACGAACATGATAAAATCAAATAAATCTTCTGGGTTATCCACTGGAGTTGCTCTTCTAGACATAGAAAAAGCATTCGACAGTGTTTGGCACAAAGGTTTAATAGCAAAAATGTCTGATTTCCAGTTTCCTATTTATTTGATCAAAATGATTCAAAATTATTTAACTGATCGTACTCTTCAGGTTAGCTATCAGAATTGTAAATCTGAATTGCTACCCGTACGAGCCGGTGTTCCGCAGGGTTCGAGTGTAGCTCCAATCTTGTATAATATTTTCACTTCTGATCTTCCAAATCTACCCGTTGGTTGTCAGAAATCGCTATTCTGTGACGACACAAGTCTGTTAGCCACAGGTAGAAATCTAAGAGTGATCTGCAGTCGCCTACAAAGAAGTTTAAATATTTTCAGTGATTATCTGTCAAAATGGAAAATTAAACCAAATGCAGCAAAAACGCAATTAATTATCTTTCCTCACAAGCCAAGAGCTTCTTTTCTTAAACCAAACAATAATCACATTCTCAAATTGAATGGCTTGGAATTGACATGGTCTGATCAAGCTAAATACTTAGGTTTAACGTATGACAAAAAACTCACTTTCAAGGATCACATTGAAGGAATCCAGGCAAAGTGTAATAAATATATTAAATGTTTATATCCTCTTATAAACAGAAATTCTAAGCTCTGTCTAAAAAACAAATTGTTAATTTATAAACAAATTTTCAGACCAGCCATGCTTTATGCGGTACCAATTTGGTCAAGCTGTTGTTCCACCAGGAAGAAAACGCTTCAAAGGATTCAGAATAAAATTCTGAAAATGATTCTGAAGCGTCCTCCTTGGTTTAGTACAAATGAGTTACACAGACTCACAAATATAGAACCATTAGATGTAATGTCACATAATATTATAAGCAAATTCCGACAAAAATCGATGCAATCTTCAATTGAATCGATTCGCTCTCTGTATTAGTTAGTAAGTTAGTATATAAGTTCCTTTTCCCCATTACACAATACAAGTAGGTTTAGAATTTTCCCTACACAAAAATCTCAGAATTGCGGAAGCAAATGATGTCTTCATGGTAATAACCAAATCATATATATATAACAGGGCTGAAAAGTCACCACTTGTGGCTGAACACCCAATTTAAATCTTAATAATTTAATTTTAACTCATATTCCAATAAATAGTTATTTAAAAAAAAAAAAAAAAAAAAAAAAAAAAAAAAAAAAAAGTAGTTAGAGAAGACTGTAAACAACTAGACGCAGCCATAAAAATTGACAGATTCTGAACCAGCGGTTTTTGGTTGCGTCCATACTTTTTGTTCCTTCCTGGCCTTCGCTGAGCGAGCTATTTGCATTATTTGTCTGTTTTTTGGGAAAACTAGGCAGAGGCTCCTCAGAATGGTGACATCAAACGCTCGTGTCAGGACGGCTAACAACACATCCCCACACTTCGAGTTCTTGGACACCACTGAGCGTTTCACAGTCGAAGTTCAGGATCTTTCATGCTCGGGCTTAGAGGGTATTTCCCATGGTCGAGCGCCCCAATCGTTATCGTAGCGGGTAAAAAACCCTATTCGACTTAATTACTAAAGCTGAGTTACTCGTCGATCATTACTCCAAATTGCTTCAGTGATCTCCTGAAGACGATCTCGAATCTACGCTTGTGAACATCTTGAATCAGTGGTGAAAACACGAGCACGGATGATAATGTATGATACAAGATGGGATATTTTTTCAGTTTTGAAAACTAACTTCTTTGGAAAACGGGATATTTTCCCACTAGTTATGGCATGATGGCAGATAGCTGACTAAGTTATCTCGAAAGGAAACTCGAAACAGATTCGGAATTGAAACATGCAGTTCTCGGAACAGATCATTGAGTGAAATAGCAAAGTTTTCCCATGTGGTAATAGAAATGGAACTCGATGGTTGTTTTTTTTTTCTAGACAATGTGAAAAACAAGTCCAGTACTTTCCCGGAGAAGCTGAAGCTTCGATAACCGTTTGTTAAAAACTAAAATACCAGTTTCAGACCGATTACCAATTCATCTCAATTGTTCTACATAATCTCACTTGCTGTACTACACCATTCATAGAGCAGCAATAACTTAGTTTGGTGGAATGTTTTATCCACTTTCACCCTACGTACAGTTTGCGACTGACTGGGGCCACATCTTGAGTGCTTGATTGTACGGGAAACGTGGTAAATGGAACCATTGAAGCAATTTTGCAGCTTTTCTGTTGTCTATCTCGTTGGATTCAGGCACGTTCCTCGGTTAAAAGTTTACTTTCCAACGTGTCTGAACTTTTTCAATAGCGGTCGCGGAACGGGAGAGAAACTCGAGCGTGCTTTATGGTCAGAAAAAGTACGTTGTAATATTTTATCTGTACCGAAACATACGAATGAAATAGAACTGCAGGAAATCCCCTGACTTTGAAGCACTGACAGAACCATAAAAAATTCTGCAATGGAAGTAAAAACAAACAATAAACCTAATTTGGGTAGCAAATGATTCGTCGTCTCATTCAAACCCTATTTCAATCATTTTACCCAATGAGCTTCCAGTGCTAGTTCTATGTATGTACTTCATGTTATACGATATTAGTTCCACACACGCAATCCATAAACCGGCGTCAGCTTGGTCCTGCGTCGACTCATGCGAAAGTAGCATAATGAGAACGGTTCGGGCAAATATGATTGCTACAATCAAACCATTTATTAATTTCAGATTAAGCAAACTGTATTTCACTATGTTTATTCAGTGTCTAGTTGATGGACAAGAGTTCAGCCAATGGTTTTCATTTATCTGGGACGGGGAAATGAGCTTTTGGGGGAAAACCAAATAATTTAATGCTCGGCAGGCACAAACCGCAGTAGTATTCAAACGAAACAGATAAAACTTTTCCGATTGGGAACTGTCAGCAGCAACGCTTGGCGGTCGGTAGTCTCCTTTCAAATAGAGCTGGAAGAGTTGTTCATTATGTTTAACTAATAATTAGTTGGATTCGAAGACACATACTTTGTATACAAAGTATTGATTTTCAGAAACCACAACTTTTCTTCATATTTCTAATCACTTGCCAATTCGGGGACGACAAAAATTGCTTTGTTTTATGTTCAAGAACGAATCGAAATCTTTTAATATAAAATTTTTTAAATTCAAAAATATACAAAAATAATCTTGAAAATGGTTCTACTTTAAAATGCATAAAATTATTTAAGATCAGAGTTAGATGCACTTTTCAGTAGCGGAATGCAGGACTGCAAATAATCAGAAAATCAAAAGAAAGATCCTACATTTCAGAAACTAATCTATTTTCACTACAGGATAAGCTCTACACTCGGAGGAAAACAGAGGACGATTATAAAACGCTCAAAAAAGTTCTAATGAAAACTAAATTTTCGTTCTTCACTCTACTTTTCATTTCGACAAAAACATCAAAGTAAAAGCGCATGATACATCCTCATTCTCGTAACACAAGTTGCGCTTCTGAAGCTGTTCGGGATTCATTAGTGAACTTCCGTCCGACGACGAAAAGGATGCGAATCAAATCTTTAAAAGAGACCGAATACAGTGAAGCCCTCGACAATGCGGTACACCGGTGGCGCGAAAAAGAAATCTAACAACAAAAAAGAATCTCAGAACATGCGAGTTTTCGAGGAATGTGGACGGTGCTCAATTTTCGGACTTCTGGTTCGGGAGTAACGGGCTAAAATGTGTAAAAAACATGAAGAAAAAGTGCACTCGATGTTTTCAGAGACCGCTCAATTGATTTTCTTCAACTAAGATTCAAATTAAAGGCCTTATAACAGATCGGCTGAAAAGTTCGTATCGTTTCTATGAGAGGGCGCCACTAGAATTAAATCCATACCATTTTCAGTTAGTACCAACCTTCAAAAGATACGTGTATAAATTTGACAGCTGTCTGATTATTAGTTTGTGAGATATTGCATTTTGAGTGTAGCTACTTTTGTTATTGTGAAAAAAATGGAAAAAAAGGAATTTCGTGTGTTGATGAAACACTACTTTTTGATGAAAAAAAGTGCCGCCGATACCAAAAAATGGCTTGATGAGTGTTATCCAGACTCTGCACCGGGCGAAGCAACAATTCGTAAGTGGTTTGCAAAATTTCGTACTGGTCATATGAGCACCGAAGACGATGAACGCAGTGGACGTCCAAAAGTGGCTGTTACCGATGAAAACGTGAAAAAAATCCATAAAATGATTTTCAATGACCGTAAAGTGAAGTTGATCGAGATAGCTGACACCCTAAAGATATCAAAGGAACTTGTTGGACATATTATTCACGAATATTTGGATATGAGGAAGCTTTGTGCAAAATGGGTGCCGCGTGAGCTCACAATCGATCAAAACCAACAACGAATTGATGATTCTGAGCAGTGTTTGGAGCTGTTATATCGAAATAAAACCGATTTTTTCGTCGATATATAACAATGGACGAAACATGGCTCCATCACTTCACTCCGGAGTCCAATCGACAGTCAGCTGAGTGGACTGCACGCGATGAACCCGAACCCAAAGCGTGGAAAGACTCAACAATCGGCCGGTAAGGTTATGGCGTCTGTATTTTGGGATTCGCATGGTATAATTTTCATCGACTACCTTGAAAAGGGAAAAACCATCAACAGTGACTATTATATAGCGTTATTAGAGCGTTTGAAGGACGAAATTTCAAAAAAACGGCCTCATTTGAAGAAGAAAAAAGTTTTGTTTCATCAAGACAATGCACCGTATCACAAGTCGATGAAAACCATGCTGAAATTGAACGAATTGGGCTTCGAATTGCTCCCTCATCCACCGTATTCTCCAGATTTGGCCCCCAGTGACTTTTTCCTGTTCTCAGACCTCAAGAGAATGCTCGCTGGTAAAAAAATTGGAAGCAATGAAGAGGTAATCGCTGAAACTGAGGCCTATTTTGAGGTAAAGGACAAATCGTACTACAAAAATGGTATCGAAAAGTTGGAAGATCGCTATAATCGCTGTATCGCCTCTGATGGCAATTATGTTGAATAATAAAAACGAATTTTGGCAAAACAATGTGTGTTTCTATTAAACGATACGAACTTTTCAGCCGAACTGTTAGTTCCATAAGTTGCTATCGAATTTCATCTGGATCCGACTTCCGGTTCGGGAGTTACGTGGTAAAATGTGCAAAATAAACTAAAAACGTGCAATCGATTTTTTTAGAGACCGCTTATCCAATTTTCACAAACGTAGGTTCAAATGAAAGGTCTTGCAATCCCATATAACCGTACCAAATTTCATTCGGATACGACTTCCAGTTCCAGGAATTACAAAAAGATAGGTATACAAATTTCATTTTCAGGGGCGTGTTTTGCCTTTCTCATATAGAAAGGCTATGCAATCATTGTGAAAACTGACTCTTAAATCGAGGGCTGGAGAGCCGAATGTCATATACTATTCGATTCAGCTCGACTTACTAAGCAAATGTCTGTGTGTATGTGTGTATGCATGTAACAAAAATATGCACTCAATTTTCCCGTAGATGGCTGAACCGATTTTCACAAACTTTCAAATGAAAGGTATTATAGTCCCATAGCCTGCTATTAAATTTTATTCTGATTCGATTCTGGTTCTGGAGTTATAGGGTAATATGTGAAAAGTAATTATAAAATATGCACTCGATTTTCCTCGGAAATGGCTTGACCGATTTTCATAAGATTTTAACGAAGGTTTTAAAATTATGAGATTTTTTAAGAACATTTCATCCGGATCCGACTATCGGTTTGGGAACTAGATGAATGGAAAGTTTTCAATTTCATGAGGTTATTTTTTCATAAACGATGAAAAACACAAGTACAAATCCCATAAAACTGACTGATAAATTCTTCAAATTTGCAGAACTTATTAATTTGTGGGCATATAGACTTGATTCGGCTCTAATAGTTTCCCATTTCCTGTTCCGGAAGCACCGAAGGTAGTGTAGAAAAACTCCAAAAGTAGAACTCCCCTCGATTTCTCAGCTTTGCTTGAACCAATTTTCTTAATTTAAATTAACACTCATTTTGTCTCAAAAACTACTATGAAATTTCATCCGGATCTGACTTCCGGTTCCGAAATTACAGGGCGATGAGTGCCAAAGCTGTCAAATCGCCATATAAAATGACGATACAAAACCAGTTCGCACTGGTACGAGCTGGTACGGAAGAAGAAAACACAACTCGCCTTCACAAAAAATGCACACAACGGGCTTTGCTCAATTTCGTACACACTTAAAAAAAAACGAAAACCATCACCTAAGCTCATTACTAATTCACTTTCCTCAGATAGAGCGTGACCGATTTTCTCAAACTTCAATTCATACAAAGCTTTAGAATTTTATCAGAATACAACTTTCGGTTTCGGGATTACGGGGTGAAGAGTATTAACCCTCAGGGTACGGACTGGGTTACCGTAACCCGAGCGAAATTTGAAAGAAGCGCCATACGAAGAGAAGTCGGCGAGGGGGGTCCGGACCAGGGGGGGAAAAAACTTATAGGTACACACTATTAGAGGCCCAAGCGGCAGAGTCAGTATCCGCTTTGTGTCCGAGCTAGACACATATAAACATTGTGCTCGGGTGTGGTACACCCAGTCCGTATCGAACGTTACAAAATCCAAAATTTTCAAAAAAATTAAGTTCTAATTTTCGTCTGTTTGCCGCTGAGGAATGAAAAGGTAAGTAAGAATACGTACTCTTTACTTAATTTTGTAGATTCTAACCTCAAAATAACGCGTTGTACATGGTGTAAGCGAAGTATTGTAGTAGATCTCAATCACTTGAACGTACGTCTTATATCGAAATCTTTGCTGCTCGTAGTGAATTATAACTCATTAAATTTTGTTTCTTGTAATTTTTTGTTAAAGAACACGCATTAAAAACATGGCAACGCGTCGAATCACTATTATAAGTGCCTTAGATGTCATAAGGCGATGTGTAAAAAGCACGTAGCGAAACTGTGCTGCGAGTGCGGCAATATTATGTAACATGACTTGTGTAACTTTTTAATAATAAATATTCGCCTTTAACAATTATGTTTGGTATTTATTTATATGATACTACTCAACAATATCTGAGAAACAATTTTTTTACGCTCAAAGTAATTAATTTTAACCTTTATCATCATAAATCAACGAAATAACGTTTTTTCGCTAACTCAAAAAAAAGACGTATTTTCATTTTTCAAAAAATATAGCTTTTGGAATAAATCAAAAAACCGTTATGGACATTTGTAAGAACTACTTTTTACCTTTCAAATGCGAGTTATACAATGTTAACATTTTTTTTTTCGAAAAGTTACAGCATTTTGAAGAAAAAACGTTTTTTACAAAAAAAATTCAAGACCCGTTCACATTTTTCATTATAATTTTTTTTCAATCAGTTAAATGATTAATCTGACAAATCTATTATATTTTTGAGACAATTTCACACAAAATAAACAAAAAATTATTCAAATTGACAAAGTACAGCTCGATATACACCCAATCAAAGTCGCCGGGTTAGGCTAACCCTGTCCGTACTGAACGTAACTTTTTTATAGTCCGTACCCTGAGGGTTAAAAATGTATAGCGTCACTTTATGCGACGAAGTAAAAAAACGTGAAAAAATTTTAAACTGGACTCGAAACTATTCCAGCCGTTAGTCATTGTTAGTAGACGACCTATCGAACTAATTCCAGCGGTCCTGGTTCCCGATTTCCGATTCTGGAAGCATCGAAAATAGTGTTTAAATACTCCAAAATAAAATTCAGACTATTTTCTCAGAGATGGTTTGGCCAATTTTTATGAACTTAGATTTAAGTAGAAGGTATTATGCTCCTAAAAATTCCTGATTTTCATCTGGATCCGACTTTCGGTTCCAGAACTACAGGGTTACGGAGCAAGACTCTTTGCTAGCGTATGAGAAATGTCAACAATGTGTGCGTAAAAAAAAATTCCGGCGATTCTTTTCCTGATTTTAATCAATAAATCTTCCATATGGTTGAAAAATAAACCAATCAGTTCATTCTACTTGCAATTGCAATTCAAGAAAAGCGAAAATCTTAGTCTGAAACTCTTCCGTTTTTCTGAAAATTGTTCGAGAAAAAAAATTTCTGTTGCAGCTTACTTCCACTAACGCACTTGATTACCAACAACCACATTCCTATATGTATTTTCTCTTGCAGAAATTATTGCGATACAAATATTTGCGTACCTTCTGTAAGTATACCCGCAAAATAGGAACCTTTTATTTAACTCGCGAAAGCCAATGGATATGGAATGTTGTCGTAAGACTATTTATTTTTCCGGAAAACTGCTTTTGTAACAGAAAATATTTAGATTTGTTTATTTTGTGTAGCGCAATCTAACACAAATGCATTGAAGCACACACTTAAAAAAAAATCCCTGTGATTTTACATCTTATTAGATGCACATAAATGGAGTGTCGCAGTTCACGCAAATTCACGTGGAAGAAGACTCCATGCATGAAATTCGTGGAAATAAAAAAGAATACTGATAGCAATCGTCGCGACTTGAACCGATAATCATTGGATCGCATGTACGTCTATTAATCGACTGAGCCACAGAAGCATGTATCTGCTTGGCGGGTAAAAGGTGCATTTGAATTCATACAGTTGCACCTGCTAGCAGAACGTAAGTTACAAATTAGGTCTTTATGTTGACAAATTAGGTCTTTATGAATTACATCGTATGAGGGATTAAGTCACCTGTGAAATTCATTTTTTTCTGGTGTGCAGTGTTGCTAACATTTTTATTACGGAATTAAAATGTACATTCATAAAATGTAAGCAATTTTCCATCAAACGTTGGTGAAAAATTGATCCAAACTGATTTTTCACTAATCAAAAGTGAACAAATGAACACAGCATAGTTAGAGTAGAAGTTTTTCTAGACCCCAAAGTTTCAGTTTGATTTTTTTTTAATTTTTTAAATTTTTGGTTGTTGTTCAAAGTGAAAATTACGATTTTTCACGAAAAAATCCGCCATTTTGTAGCTGGTAAACCTTCCCAAAGTAACAAATAACGAAAAGGAAAACGTTGGGGTCTGTTTTTTTATGTGCACACAACGGGCTTTGCTCAATTTCGTACACACTTAAAAAAAAACGAAAACCATCACCTAAGCTCATTACTAATTCACTTTCCTCAGATAGAGCGTGACCGATTTTCTCAAACTTCAATTCATACAAAGCTTTAGAATTTTATCAGAATACAACTTTCGGTTTCGGGATTACGGGGTGAAGAGTATTAACCCTCAGGGTACGGACTGGGTTACCGTAACCCGAGCGAAATTTGAAAGAAGCGCCATACGAAGAGAAGTCGGCGAGGGGGGTCCAGACCAGGGGGGGAAAAACTTATAGGTACACACTATTAGAGGCCCAAGCGGCAGAGTCAGTATCCGCTTTGTGTCCGAGCTAGACACATATAAACATTGTGCTCGGGTGTGGTACACCCAGTCCGTATCGAACGTTACAAAATCCAAAATTTTCAAAAAAATTAAGTTTTAATTTTCGTCTGTTTGCCGCTGAGGAATGAAAAGGTAAGTAAGTGAAAATTACGATTTTTCACGAAAAAATCCGCCATTTTGTAGCTGGTAAACCTTCCCAAAGTAACAAATAACGAAAAGGAAAACGTTGGGGTCTGTTTTTTTATGTGTAGAAAGTGTGTGCAAAATTTTTAAAAAAATTGGTGCAGTAGTTTTTGAATGACGATTTTCACAAATTTATTGGTTCAAAGGAAAAGTCTCACGGTTTCATACAGAATCCCTTAATTCGTTGTGGATAATACTTCCAGTTCTGGAACTATAGGGTGTTTTGATTCATAGATTTTTCTAGATTACGTTCGAACAAACTTTCCTGTTTCTATTCAATGAACAGTTGTGTTTAGAACTCTACAGTTATATTTATGATGGTATAAGTAATATGAGAAAGGCATCATTGCACCACTAGGTGGATTAAAAGAGGTTTTTTTTGTGTTACTAAGATTGAGTTTAATTTGGTACCGATCAAATAATGTTCTATCCTGGTTGAAAATTTACAATTTCAGTCGTAGGAACATGCGGTAAGACGCATCATCATCATCATTATACTTGAGATATATTGCCCATAGTTGCATATCAGTCCTATATTAAAAAACAACAAGTTGAGAAATATATTAATACATATTTCACTAATAATTCATATTTTTCCACTACTGTGATAAGTGATATAAAACAACAAGTTGAGAAAAATATTAACATACTGAGGTCTTTTTTTATGCGGTCTTTTTTTATGCGGTTTTTTACGCGACTTTTTTTATGCGAATTTTCAGAGTTATGCGGTTTTTTTTATGCGAAGTTTCAGAGTTATGCGGTTTTTTTTTATGCGAATTTTCAGAGTTATGCGTTTTTTTATGCGAATTCTCAGAGTTATGCGTTTTTTTTATGCTGTTTTTTTATGCGGTACGTAAATTCGCATAAAAAAAGACTTCAGTGTACATATTTCGCTAATAATTCGTATTTTTCCACTACTGTGATAAATGATGAGTGATACTATTGAATCACAAACATGGATTACATTAAAAACTTTTCATCTGAAACGAAATATTGCATTTTTTGTCATTCGTTTATATAAAATTTGTTATGCAACAAAATAGGACTCATATACGAGTACTTTTGTTAACGAATGAAAAGATACTCGCATACCGGTCCCATCCTCTCGCACGTTGCCAAGGGGTAAATGACTCTAAACTCTAGACAATCTCATACTAATAAACTCATTTCATTCCAAAATAATCTTCTCTAATCTCATTTAATCTCAACTAGTCTAGATAAGTCTGGGTAATTTTAAGGTAATCCAACCTAGTTTTGCCTAATCTTGTTTGAAGTGTATCTGTCATTCGAGCTCGCAAACAGAGATGCCATTTATACAGATGTATCTGTATTATACAGATTTTTACATGCTCATACAGAACAGACATCCAAGCTAGTACAAACTTTTCTAAAATTTTATTTGATTAGAGAATACAGATAAATGCAGATTTTTTATACAAAGCTATACAGATTTTCTATGAAAATATCTGGCATCTCTGCTCGCAAAAAAGTGTATTACAAGTAAACAAAGAGTTGACCTACATCAGACCCTGTCAGCTTGGAGCGAAATCTATCTTCAGTTCAGCAACGCCATCGTACGGCATCACATTCAACATATCATGTCAATTGTATAGGTGCGCAGTGCTGCTAATTCGGCGCGCACGAATTTGATATTTCCTTCCTCTACTTCTATGTACGAGATTCGATGCGGACTCGCCTGTGGGAACCATGCTCACAAAAAAGGATGTTGCCAATGATTTGTTTGAGAAATGTGAAAGCTGGATATCTTGTTAATATGATGTCTTTGCCTGCGTTGAGCAGTTGCAAAAAGAAAGAAAAAACAGAAAAGAAACAATTACTACGTTGACTGCTTCTTATGTCAAAATAATGCTTTTCCAGATCTCGGCTAAACTTTTCTAATCACATTCTAATCCAGCGAGATCCCTGCTAAACCTTTTTACTCCCGGTAAAACTTACTTGGTAAAAGTTTAGTGATTTGCCCCTTGCACGTGGCAAAATTTCATATTTTACAGAATTAAGTTTGTGATATCATGTTAGGTCTTCATGCAATTCACGGAAGACGGTTCAAATAGTGACTTTGTATGTTTCTGTGCCATCAACACGCGAGAGAAATATTCTGAAAATTTTCGCTCAGCACAGTAAGTTCGAGATAATAGGAATTTAAAATATTCGCATATGACTACATCTGATTTTGGTCAAAGTTATGGTAAAAAAGCTTAATCTTTTCCTAAAGTTTTTGATTCGGAGGATGAAATCGTGAGTATAAATGGGAGCAATACGTTTGATTCTGAAGGAAGCTACATTGGCGAGGAACTGAGATCGAAATGCAAAATATCCAAGGTGAATTTTCGGTTATATCCAAAGATCGTTTCAAAGATAGTTTATCTTACATTATCTAAATTTTTGCATACACTGCCATGTACTAAATTTTTGCATGACAGTGACTAGAAAATAAATTAATGCAACTTTTACATATTTTAGTTACTAAAAAGTGATTTTTACATTTTACATTACATAACCGCAAATTATTTTTGCAATTTCTGAAAGTAGGATACAACAAGTTATTTGTCGGGCAAACTCAACAGTGGCCACAACTCTATTTGGACATCTTGAAAGGTCCTTTTTTCAAAAATCTGTGATCGAACAAAAAATGCAAAATCTGTGCTAAATTCAAACGTTATGTTGAAAATATATTTTCCCTGTGTTTCCACTAGCAAATTGAAGATTTTTATGGGCCCATTGGTAGTCTGTGATCGATCTCAGAAATCTGTGTTGTTTTTAAAAATCTAGGCAGCATATTGAAAATCTGTTAAACACAGATTAATCTGTGAACCTGGCATCCCTGCATCGTTCTGAATGAGTAACCTTTATATCCTTTTCAAATTGTATGAAATTTGTCACAGCTATCCATATTGGTATATAAAATAAATTGAGCTATCAAAGTTTCTCGATGATGGGGTAGTAAAGCACCAACACACCAAAACTTGAATTGAAAAAAAAAGAATTTTACAGGTGACTTGTTCCCTCATACGATGTAATTTAAAAGGACCTAATTTGTCAAATGACGGAAAATTTCATTTGTAATGACTTAATGTTAGATTAGCATGCACTGAAATGCACCTTTTATTAACCCTACTTACCTTACTTTTGGTGCTTCTGTGGCTCATTCGATTAACAGACGTAGATTGTGATCCAATGATACTCGATTCAAGTCGCGGCGATCACTATCATTGTTCAGTTTTGTTGTATTTCAATGAATCTCATGACATGGAATTCAAGATACAATACTGAATGTCTTCCACGTAAATTCACGTGAACTGAGACGCTCAATTTATGTGCATCTAATAAGATGTAAAATCAGAGGGTTTTTTTGAAGTGTGTAGCTCCTAGCGATCAGGAGAACATCGGTTTTAATCCTGTTCGAGGGCATACCTTCTTCTCAATGTTTTCCTGAAGTTTTCATTTTCCAGCCATCAATGTTATGAGGAACAAGCAAATATTATAGATTAATTATATAGTCGTTAGCAGGGAAATATGAAACCAACTCCACGGAGAACCCTTCGATCATAAAATTGCGATATCGCAGTTTTTGATTTTTGCGATAGTTGATTTAACTAATTTCTTTTTGAATCAACCAATATGGTTTCTGATTTGCATATATTCAAGTAGTTGAAAAATATGTTGTTTTGAATGCTGTCAAATGCCGGAGACAGTTGAAAGCAAAACAATAATCTCAATGCAAAATCAATAACTTTTTTAGTTGAAATCTATTCGCGTCGCTTCAAAATGTCAATGAAAAAATCGATGGTTAAAGCGTTTGGTGAAATTATGTTTATTCGATTTGAGAATTTTATGATAACAAGTGTTTATCTAACAGTGGTGTTGTGATAAAATTAACCTTGTTTAAGATGAAAAAGATTTGGTGACAAATTAGAAAATGATCATCTCGCAATCTTTCAGGTATGCGCAAAAATTTTATGCTACAAATTCGATCATGGATTTACTTCCAGCAGACTGTTTTACTTCCAGCTGTTTGATACCTATGATGATGTTCATGCATTAGCAATAAAACGCTTTTTGTCATGAATTTAATTTATAAAAGTAACAGGAGCGAAGGGTTTCAAACACACAGAACGCGCTGCGTTTGAATGTGCGTTTGAATTGCCGTCGCAAAATTCCAATTCCCAGCGGTTGATGCACCCAAGCTCATATAAATTGACTAAAATTATCAGTGCATAACTTTACTTCAACCGTTTGAAGGCATCATCTTTCAACACTCATTTTAGGTAAATTTAATAAAAAATATCTAAAACAAATAAAACCGATTTATTTTTCAACTAACAGAATTTTGTTTCAATAACAACACCAGTTATTTCAACTAAAATATTTGTTGAAATTAAAAGGTATGTGTCCTCACTAATTGACAGCATTTTTTTTCAAACAGTTAAATTAGTTGTTTCAACCATCGTTTCTGCTAATCGAAAAACAAAAATGACAGTTTAGTTAAAACAACAATCGATTAGTTGTACCAAATTTGAACCAATCGAATTCAGAAAATCAACTAATATTCTGGTTGAAATGGGATCGCGGGTGGTTCCGTGTCGTTTCGTTAAGGTAAAATCTTGCATTTGAATTTTTACCCATTAGAAAAAATAAATTAAATTATTTTCCATTAACTTTTTCAGAAAGAATACAGTGTTAGTTGAACTTCTCAGATTGATGTATGATCCACTCTCGTTCAGATCTTTTTGACATATGAAAAACTAGCTTTGAGCAGACTGAACAGATTTCGCATAGTGACAAGAGACCAAATGGTACCTGGTAGCCAGGAGAATCGACCTAAAAAATCCGCCATGTAGGAGAGATCACTGTAATCATTTCACACTCTTGTAAAATGTACCCTGAAACAAACCAACATAATCCTGAAACCAACCAACAGAATCCTCACCGCTCGAGAAGGATGCTTGTTGCATAACTCCTCCCTATATCTGATACGTGCGGTGGTTACTAAACGCGAACGGTGTAAGAAGCTGTTTCCGCAGAATCGATGTTTCTCAATGTAGCTAAGATCAAAAAGCAAGTGGAAGATTTTCGCACACCTGATTTGATTAAGCACCAATCTCACTGTAGACGTGATGCTAGTTTCATTTCCGGCTTCGAGAAACAAGTGCTCTGAGCTGTCAGCTAAGCATATGAAATGAAACATAAATATTTAATCAAAAAATGCAGAATGTAGCAGGACGAAATCTACGACTACGTGTAAAAAAGTTTTGTTTGATATCCGTAACTAGATAATACATTCGCTGTCTGCCAAATCCAACCTAGTAATATGGCACAAAGCGGCAGGATTATCACTCATTTCTAATTTCGCGTGGAATTACCAACACGAAACTACGCCGCGATAATTCGCCAAACCACACGCCTATCTATAATATCATCCAACCCGACGTCATAACCATAGATTGCTATATTCTGTACGAACCGAAATCGCCAATATCAGCAACGGATAGATTAGTAAACAGTTCAATTACTCTCTATCTGGTGCGGTGCTCTGATATTGTAGCGGTCGGTCAAGTTACAGTCATTGACCACGGGTGAACATAAATGAGAGCATTCAGTGGATGGTGGCGTTTCAACCCCACCACAAAGCTAATTGAAACCAATTTGTTGTATCGGATGGATCAAACTTACCTGTATTGGAAACCACAGCGAGGCAAAGGCGGCCACCACGACCACCACCAGGCGGGTGACACGTTTTTTACTCTTCTTCGACTCGGCGGAACGTCCCCCGACGGAGGACCGCCACAATCGGGACAGCATGCACATGTACAGCACACTAATAAGCACGAGCGGCACCAGGTACGAGCTGGAGAAGAACGCGATGTGGAAGGCAACACGGGAGAACTGCTCATTCTCGAGGAAAGTGCACGAGGCGAGATCCCGGTCCCGGTACTGGATTTTCTGCAAGCAAACGAAGAAAACACGGGAAATTAATTAGTTATTTTCGTTGCACCAGTTGCTGTTCATCAGCTAGAACATCGAAAGTCAGGAATTTCCATGCATTCCTGTGATGATATTCAATCATTCCAGATTCAATCACGTTCATTGTTTGTATAGTTTAGCATTACCGCATACTGAGGTCAATACGCCCCGGTTCTGAGGCCATGATACCGGGTCGTCGCCGTCGTCGAACATCACGAAAATGCAAACACAATTACGTTTTCCGCTCAGGTAAATTATTAGAAGAGTTGGAATAAAGTTTTCAAAGTGTCATCATTCGCCCGAAGCGTATCCTCTGGTCCATTATGCAGATTTAATTTGGGTTTGAGTTTTCGATAAAAATCTCTGCTTCCTTCTTAGCCTATGAGCACAACGGACTAGGCCAAGCAGTGTGTAAAGCTAATTGGGTTGGGTACTAATTAGAAACTAATTATCGATAAAAATTTTATCTCAAAATATTTGTCTGAGTTAGCATAAGGCTGCGCATTGTTTCGTCTCATATTAGATAACATTTCCTTCAACTTAAATTCATGCATTAGATTTAAACCGTAACACATTTGGAAAACAGCAACTGCTGCTCTCTGTTCTACAATCTTCAAATATTTGTAATCCACGACAATAGAAACTAACTACTCACTGCTTTAAAGTATTCGGCAAACAATTTTAGGATATTTATTTCGATAAAAAAGGCGGGTTGGTAATGTCAGAGACATAACTGGATGTCGTGAATACGAAAACAACTGACATGTTACTTAACACTTCCGAATATCAATTAGTTGATCAATTGTATGAATTATGCAAGCATTCCCCTTCTCCACATTTTTCGCAAAAACAAAGAAGGCTTCACTTGATCTAGATTACTGTGAATTTCACACAGCGAAAAGTGCACAAAGCCAGAGCCATTAGAACGGCTGATTTTGTGTAATGCTCTCCACCGTTGCTTTTTCACCAATGCAAATGACTGGCAGCTATGACGTAATCGCTCTTGTCGGAAGCGAAACTAGCTTTGCAAACGACACAAAATAAATCTGCTCGCAGCGGTGATAGAATCCAAACTGATCCAATTTTTGTTGAGAGGTTTCTTTTTACCTGATTTCGTTTGTAGGGCTGGTTTGAAGGGCTAAGTATCATACACCATTCGAAGCAGTTTGTCGAGATCAGCAAATGTCTGCATGAGTGTATGCGTGTGCGTGTGAATGTATGTAATATTTTTGTGCAATCATCATGCTCAGAGCTGACTGAACTGGTTTTCACGAACTTAGATTCAATTGAAAGGTGTTGTAGGCTAATACAAAGCTCCTGAATTTAATTCGAATTTAACTTCCAATTACCGAGTTATGTGTCCAAAAAAATTTGTGCACTAGCTTTTCTCAGCGACGGCTTAACGGATTTTTACAAACTTCGAATTAAATAAAAGGATTTGGAATGTCATACAAAGCTCATGAATCTCATCTTGATACGATTTTTTATTCCAAAGTTACAGGGTGGTTAGAGCAAAAATTTTGATTTAAAGAGTATTTCTCCACTAACGAGAGCTGAAATTTCCTTAAAATTTGTTCATAAATTTCTCTATTTGGTGGATCTAGTTAACAGATGAACAAATAATTTCACTTCAATTATACCGGTTCACAGTTTCCGGTTCACAGGAAATAGTGATGAAAAACTTTTAAACAGAGCTCACAAAAATGTCTCAAAGTTGGTGACGCCGATTTTCACATACTTTATTTACAGAACCTCAATTTGGCTTGAAATTCATTTGGATCCGATTTAGGGTCATTGAAAGTGACAATTTATATAACATAAAAACTCTTCGAGACAGTGCTAAGAACTATTCCAGTGCATAGTACTCGTTAGTTTATGACCAATAAAAACAGCTTTGACTGTAACGGTCCCCAGTTTTCGATACTGGAAGTACCAGAAAAAGTAGTGATTCCGATTTCTTGAGCCGAATTTCATAGACTTAGATTCAAATGAAAGCTATTATTATCATCAACAATACACTATCCGGGTCCGACTCTCGGCTTCGAAACTACAAGGTAATAAGGGCTTAAACTGCCAAACTACCGTTTGAGAACGACGATGCGAAGAAATCAGACAAAATCGTCTAAATTTGGCTCAACACTGTTTTTAAATGGAAAAGTTTATTCCACTCTATACCCAAATGAACTATCTTGTCTTCATTCAAGATCCAATGAAAAGTTGTTTGAAGAATCTCGTAGGAATATTTATTAATATATGAGTAATATAAGAAAGACATCATTACACGAATAATGAAACTGTTTGTTATTATTATTTAATATTCATTCAACGATACTCCAACTCAAGTTCATTTACTGCCTACAGTACAACAGATTTGAGTCGCATTAATGTGTCGATCCTTCGAATTATCACCATACCAACTCAAGGATGATACCCTAGAAAAACTCGTCAGCCCCACATTTTTTCTGTTTTCATTCTAAACGGCAACGCAATTATCTTCTGTTTGCCTTCTTGACGAGCGAAGGTTCCCTTCATCATCATAATCAAAGCTGTCGGTTTCCATCGTTTCCGGTTTACTGCTCGACGACTATCGAGCTAACAGCAATGAAAAACAGTAAAACTGAAGCATTGATCACTGAAATTAATTAACGCTTGATCAATTCAATTATGCTCTGCATATTCATGTGACATCCAGAGGTCATTTTTTCGCTACGCTCGGCTTCCCTCCATCGACGGTTCAAGGAGAGATTTCAATAAGGAGTGAGAAAAATATGAAGCTTGAAACCGAACCGCATTAGACCATTGGGGATACTACGATAACTAACTTTTCCAGTCATTCATTACATTAATCACAGCATCAACTACATCGGGGGAAACTTCAGTTGGCAAACAGTGCAGAAGTTTTAATTAAATTCAATTTCGTTGGAAAGGTTTATACATTCTGCAGTTCGCTTCCAATTCATTTGCAGTGCTAACACTCTGCTGATTCGATTAAGCAGAAGACTTATAATCGATTTTGCGGATATGATGAGAAGCTGTTTAACTATTATTTCAATAATAGAACTCTGATCAATTAAATGAAGTATACCATTACTTGCGTACAAAAGAATTATTAATAGTTGAAGTGCAACAATGCTTAAGCGTATTATTAGGGTTGGGGAAAAATTAGATCCGAGCTCCAGTTAACTTTTCGTGTTACTTTTAGGTTACATTATAACTATGCAAAATTTGAGCTCGTTCGGTTAAACAATTTTTATTTTCACTCCCGGTTTGTATGGAATTTAGTATGGTAAAACGGATGTTTAATTAAATAAATCGCCTGGAGACTCTAAAAATCCTTAAAAAATAAACATTCAAATTAGAGACAGGCAATCCGTTTATTTATTTATATATTTTAATCAACAGACAAACTAAAGTCCTGATGATTATTTCTAAGAATATTCAAAAAAATCGCTTTCATTCTGCTACGAGGAAAATGGAAATCGAATCCCATCGATACGCCATTGAAGGTTCGCTGCAATCCAATAACGGCACCGTTGATTCCGTAGTTAGTACGACGTAGAGGCATTCTGAGGAGGTTGTTGTTGCGAAGAGCTCTAGAACGAACGTTGATGTTGATTTCACTAAGTAGTGCAGGGCAATCAATATTGTTCGTCAAAATATTGGCAATCAGCATTGCACGGAACAGATCTCGGCGTACTTGTAGAGTATCGAGTCCGATGAGCATCGCACGGCTTTCATAACTAGGCAGCTGGTGAGGGTTATTCCAGGGCAAACGACGAAGAGCGAAACGAACGAATCTGCGCTGTATTGATTCAAGCCTAAAGCTCCATTATGAAAGTGAGGGTTCCAAACTGACGAACAATATTCGAGTGTTGGTCGTACAAGCGAGCAGTAGAGAGATTTCAAACAATATATATCTGTGAATTGCTTGGCGGTTCTCATGACAAATCCTAGACAACGAGAAGCTTTTGCCACGATGTACGAAATATGCTGCTTGTAATTCAATTGTTCGTCGAGAAGAACGCCAAGATCTTTGACACAATTGACTCTATCAATCACTGATCCTCGAAGACAATAATTGAAACGAATTGGTGTTTTTTTTTCGTGTGAAGGTGATAATCGAGCATTTGCTGATATTTAGCGTCATTTTATTAATTTCACACCACTCGGAGAAAATTTCAAGCTCACTTTGAAGGAGACAGGCATCTTCAAGAGTCTTGATAATTTGGAATAACTTTAGGTCGTCCGCGAAAGATAATCGTGAACCTTTCAATGAAAAGTTCACGTCGTTGAAATACAGTAGAAATATCAGTGGTCCGAGATGACTGCCTTGTGGAATACCAGAAAAAGCAAAAAACTCCTTGGAAACATTTTCATTGATCTTAACCGCCAGCCGTCGATTGCAAAGATACGATTGAATCCACCGAAGAATGTTGGAACCGAAGCCCAGTCTGTCCAATTGGCAATTGTGATAGCGTGATTAATTTTATCAAAAGCAGCAGAGAGATCCGTGTAGACAACGTCCGTTTGATGACCTTTAGACATAGCATCCGTTATAAACGTCGTGAAAGTTAGTAAGTTAGTAGCCGTTGAGCGTTTCGGCATGAACCCGTGTTGAGTTTCAACGATGTACTGCTTGCAGTGATTAAAAATAGGTTCCAAAACGATAAGCTTAAACAATTTAGGAATGGCGCTAAGAGCGGTGATACCACGGTAATTGTCGACGTTCTTCTTGTCTCCTTTTTTGTGCACAGGAAACATATAAGCAGATTTCCAGATATCAGAAAATACTCCAGTCATGAGTGACAGTCGGAACAGAAGACATAGAGGTACTATAATACCACTAGAGCATCGCTTCAAAATAATTGCCGGGATACCATCGGGTCCAGCAGAGTATGAAGACTTCATTTTTGCGATTGCTGTTTTTACGGAACTTGCGTTTATGTTCATTGAATTCATTGACTGTCCGTTCACGGACGGTTCAAAAGAACTAGTTCTTCTAGAAGAATAACTGAACTAGAGTTCTTATTTAAAGAATGAGAATTTTCTATGAGAGTACTCATTAACTAAGACTTTTGGAACGGTTGAAGGTTTTAGGAATAATTACTTGTACTAATACCTTATGATCAAAAAAGAACCGGAATTTTCATTTTAAAACTCCCGCGCTTGTCCAATCGGTAAACTTTTATTCTCTCAACGTTGGCAACACTTTTATACACATTATGTCAAATTTTGACGCATAATGGATGAAAATTTAGAACAGCGTGCGTGCATCAAATTTTGTGTTTCAAATGGATTTAAGTGTTCCGAAACGTTGAAAATGTTAGAAAAGGCCTTTGGTGAATCGTGTCTTGGAAAAACACAGGCATACGAGTGGTATAAACGCTTCAAAGGTGGTCGTACAAGCTTGAATCATGATGAGATCCCTGGCCGCCCAACAACATCTGTTACTGAAGACTATAGAGACCATAAAAGAGAATTCGCTGCGTGAACTAAAGGCCATACCTTCGGCGGCCTATGAAACTTGTATGGAAAATTTGATCCAGCGTTGGCATGCATGTATTGCCGCAGGAGGAGAGTACTTTGAAGGCGATAATAAAGATATTTTTTAAAAAATTGAAATTTTGCGTTTTACCTTTTCTTTATATATTTTATATAAAAAATAGGTATAGAATTCGCTCAAACTTTAAAAAAAATTCCCGAGGCCCGGAGGGCCGAATGTCATATACCAATCGATTCAGCTCGACGAACTGAACAAATGTCCGTGTGTGTATGTGTGTGTGCCTGTATGTGTGTTGTCAACTGAGAGGTCGAGATCTCAGAGATGGCTGAAACGCTTTTAATCAAACTAGTCGCAAATGAAAGGTCTCCCCGTCACCCAGAACGCTATTGAATGGTTTTGAGATCGGATGTTTACTTTTTGAGTTATACGAAGTTTTATGTTAAAATTTTTAGTTTTTTGACAGTATCTGTCACACTTGACCTTGAAAACAGAATGTGTTTCTATACTTAGATTCCACACGGTAATAGCAATCCAGCAAGCCATAGATTGTTAAAATCCGCCCATTTTCAACGGAGATATAGACATTTTTGTATAAGCGACTTTTCCCTCTATTCCAGCAATAGGAGTTTGGAGCGCTGTATGACAAAGCAATGCTTGAGAGCAACGTGAAACACGATTTTTCATACTGTTACATACAATTGTTTCTAAGTACCATAAAGACTGTGTACAGCATCCTTTTTCATGACAATTTGCCTCGGACCGATTTTAGCACGGTTCGTTTTTGGCAACATAATCGTTCGAATATGGCATATGTAAACCAGATGATATCAGCATTTTCGAGTTGGAAGTAATTCCATAATTATATTGATTTAAACTACTTACAGCAATGAATGCTGGAATAACATAACTTCCATATACCATACGACTCAGTTCGTCGAGATCGGCAAATGCGTGCGTGACAAATAATTTCACTCAATTTTCTCGGAGATGGCTAAACCGTTTTCTACAAACTCAAATTCATATGAAAAGTAGTATACTCCCGAATAAGGTTCCTGAATTACGTTTGGATCCGACTTCTGATTGCGGAACCACAGGATGATATGTGAAACGAAATTAAAATAATGCAATTCATTTTTCTCGTAGATGGCTGAACCGATCTAAGATTCAAATGAAATCTCAGAATCATCTATGATTCAAATGAGAGGTCTTAAAATCGTATGAAACATCTTACTTATTAGTCAGATCCGACCTCTGGTTTAGTAGATGCTGGGTGATTAGTATAAAAATGTCCATTTCACATAAATTAATCAGGTTTATCGGGTATGCAGATTTGGATAGTCGATTACCAAATAAATTTATTTCAGTTTAAGCGGTATTCGTTTTTGGATTCGAAATGTACCCTAAAATTTCAATTCGCACTACAATTTCTCAAAGATGTCTACCGACTCCTCAGATTAATTTAACTGATTCCGAGTACACCGATTTTAGAATTCCGGTTCCAGTATCGAATCGTTTATCAAAGCTCAATCATTTTCTCAAAAAAGCCCAAATCGAACTTCAGAACCAAAAATTCAAATTAAGCACTTAAGGTCCCATACAAAATTGGTGAATTTTTACCGATTCTGGAATTACAGGATGATGAGTTTTTAAAATTCATACCGATACAAGAGATGTAAATTGTTTGGCGTAATAATTTATGGCCATTCGAATCATTTTGGGTTATGCTAGTATTGCTAGTTCCTGAATACCGGCTCTGAAAGTACCATAAATAATGACGAAAAACTCGAAAGTGGAACTTACTTCGACATCTCATGGAATGTTCAATCGATTGTCACATGTTAAGATTGAAATTAGATACGATTTGCTGTTTCGACATTATAGGGTAATAAGTGATTAAAATCTCAATTTGCCGTTTAAAATGACGATAGTTAAAATAATGTCATGAGAACTAAAACACCTAAGAATATCCATGCAAAAAACACATGCGGATTGATAAAAAAGGGGTATCATCTCACTAGGTGGATGAATCACGTTTTTTAATAAAATTCCGGTTCTTTTTTGATCCTAAGGTACATGCCAAAATGGATTTCACTATTATTGAAATCGTTCACTGTAAAATATAATATGAATTAATATGAATAATCTCATATTTTTTACGGAGGAACATACAAAATTGAGCGGTTCTTTCAAACGAACGGTTTTGCCCATCTCTACTTCAAACGCTGCAAGCTATGAAACGAAAATCTATTTGAGACCCCAACATTGGATCATTCTTCAATACAACTAGCAGCACTGCAGCCAGTAGTCGTAATATGATTTGTTCATCCTTTTGAGATTCATTCAAAGTGAAAAGCCATGTTCCAACACTAACTAGTTAAAATTAACATTTTAACTCGCAGAAATACAATTATTAATGTGATTGGCAACTGTCAAATGTATCGCTCTAGATGGAGATTATACTGAAGATTAAAAATGTTTCCACGCTAAAAAATCGATATTTTTTCTTAGGCCCAGGACTTCTCATTACATGTTGTATATCAATATGGACCACTCTTGCGGTTTACTATGGACATCACAGTAACATTGTAGTGGCATAGAAGGTTACAACTTTTCCAATCAGTACACTCCATATGCACTGTACGAATAAAAGCTTTAAATACAGCTTAAAATTCCCTTTTGATAAAAGTGTGTGTGAAATGTATTTTCAATCTATGTAAAATTCTACACGGAACGACCGAAATTAGCTCTGCGCCTAATTCGTATTACTGTTTTTGAATTAGTTGATTCTAACAACAAAATTTCCAAAATAACTATAAAATTAGTTAAAATGTAGAATTTACTGTGCTGAAAAAAACTCTTATTTTTAGAGAATGTGTTTAGTTGGCGAATATTCTGGACACAAACCAGCAATATTTCAATCCAACACGAAATTCTCATTGACAACTAATTTCGTTATTAAAATCAGAAACTTTGATTCTATTTATCTATCACCGTCATTACTGAAGGACAGCAGTGTCAAAGCAAAACAATCCATTAAAAAGCTAAAAGGGACAGTCTTGTTGAAACTGCTCGCAAATTGTTTAGATGTTTTTCGCATGTGTTACGTAAACTGTTAGTGGAAAGTGTATTTATTCAGAATTTGTGCGCACTTGAAGCGATTGTGCGTAATAATGTTTTTACGCGGAACAGTGATGTGAATTTCGAATGTTTCACTCTAATTGTGATGAAGGTTTTTTGTATCTTCAAACCTTCCGAGCTGCGCCGTCCGGTGTACTATTTGTATTCGGTTTTTGTTTTCCGAGTGCTCAAAGTTTTCAGTGAGAATGAAGAAACAGTGATTTAGAAGAAAAAAAATTCAAAAAGATGTTTACGTTTCGTTTATGTCTTTTTCTCCAACACAACATCGTATTTATACCTGCCAATATAGAAAAGACAACCGCGTCTGAATTTTTTTCGGCAGTAGTGTGCCATCTAGTGGCTAGTAGTCATTAAGGTGTTACCGTTTCGGTGACAGGGCGCCATATAGCTGCAGATTGCAGAAGCCAATTCAACCATTCATATTGGTTGAAAACAACATTATATTTCTTTAATTCAACTAAAAAATTAGTTGACTGGATATGAAGTGTGCCTTAGCTAAGAAATGACAGTACGTTTAATTTGTGAATTCAACTAAAAAAAATAGTCATTTCAACAAATATTTTATTATTATTAAGGGAATGAGAATAAAAAATCTAAATCAGCAAAAGTAAGATTTTTTTAGTTGTCTCAAAAAATAACTAACTAAAATCAGCAAATCAACTAAATTTTTCGCGAAAATGCTGATTTCGGTCGTTCCGTGTAAATTTTTCGCAGAACGAAACGAATCCATCGTAAGACTAATTTCTGAATGTTGCCAACATATCCGTATTACAATTTCTTGATCTTAGAAATCAATGCACTTGTATTCAGATTTGTGATTATGATGGTATAAATGGTATAAATACACAATATTAGGTCGTTTTATTTTCAGAAAAGTTGATGACCACTTCATCAATTTTGAATGTGAAGGCGATAATTTGAATTCCAATTCTTCGCAGATTGTCGTATTGTTTATAGGTAATATTTTATTTCATCAGAAAAATCAACACGTTTAATTAGCTCAATTAGTTCAAAGACATTTTTCAATCGATTTTTCAAATTTCGTAAGAGCAAGTGACAGTTTCTCTTTCTTTACTTTCTCCTATACATCCTATACTAATCGGTTTATCGTTTATCAACTCTTTGTATAAAGTGGTACCCGAAACCTTCCACTTTCAAACAGAATTGTAAAATCCAAGAAAGACTTTATTATCACGTCACAACAATCGAAAGAGAATGTGAACAAAGAGAAACTGTCAACCGAGATTTCCGATTTTGGTGCATGCTAAACGAAAACTATAAAACAATATTGAATTAGTAATCTTTTCCATCACGAGATGGTGTAATTGTGATGTCTTTGTCGATTTGTACTGGATTCCCTGGAGCGATCAATATTGAAATATAATATATTTGCTTAGATTCAAATGAAAAATCTTACAGTCTTATAACCTGCTTATGAATTTTATCCACCTTCGATTTCGTTGCCTGAGTAACGGAGTAAAATTTGCAAAACTGATTAAAATCCTAAATTATCCAGTATTCCCATGAATGTTATTTGGATGAGACTTCCGTTTCCGGTGTAACGGGGTAAAAAATACAAATAGTGATAAAATGTGAACATCGATTTTTTAAGAGATGGCCGGACTAATTTGTATAATCTCGGACTCAAATTAAAGTTCTTAAAGTATCAAATAGTAAAAAGTGCCAAAAGTATAAATAATTAGTTCCTAATTGCTCATTAATTGCTGTGACCTTTTTCTCAAACTAAGCGTTAGATGTCTGATTATTTAATGCACTTTAGATTTACGTGCACTTGTCTTTCGGTTCCGGTATTACAGATGGTTTAAAATGTTTAAAAACTCTTTCCAAAAATCAAAAGAAGTAACTTGAATAGTACACAACCATAAAAGTACATAAGCAAACAAACAGATTTAAACATTTGCATCTCATCAAAACAATCTTGAAATTTCTAAAATAATCGCATTAGTCACAACAATATGGGCTCTTCCTTATCTTCTCTATTAATAACAAACAATAGAGAGATAGAAAATATTTCCATTTTAAAGCAAGATTTCCCATTTCAGCGTTTCCAGGTACTTTTTGACCACTTTTGCGACGTGAGGCCGAGCATTGTCCTGTTGGAGGATGACTTTGCCGTGTCGCTCTTGATACTGTGGCCGCTTTTCTTTTAGCGCGCGACTAAGGTGCATCAGTTGCGTTCGGTAGCGATCTCCTGTGATGGTTTAACCCGGTTTTAAGAGTTCGTAGTAAATTGTTATTCATCTTTGAAGGTTTTTTCTCTTCCACCATCATGTTTGTCTTCGATATCGAAATCACCATTTTTAAAACGTTGAAACCACTCCTGACACGTTCTTTTACTCAGAACAGCATCACCGTAAGTTTCTGAAAGCATTCGATGCGCTTCCGTTGCTTTTTTTTGGAATTGTAACAGAAAAGTAAAACTTCCCGCAAATGGCGAGAATTGGGCACATAAACAGACATTTTCGAGCGTGATTAATACGAAAACAAGAACAACTGTCACTGAAACGGCGATGACAATTCGTTAGGCACTATACACACTCACTTTGAAGGCATTATCATCTATGTATTTTAACCAGCTTCAGCCGGTACAGCCACCTATCGGAAAACGGCGGAAGCAAAGTTCTACACTTGATATTTTTCTTCGGAATCGTGTTTGTCGGAATAAGTTCCAGGTGCGCGAAATGCTTCGAAGCTGCCTTTCTAGTCACTAGCACAAAAGGATGGATCCATATTCTTGTACTTCGCAGCAGCCAATGTTATAATACAGGCGAAGAGAAAAAAATTGAAAATCTTCCTTGAACGTGGGAAAACGAGAGTAACATCCATGAGATCACATTTAACCCGAAAGTACCGAGTGAAGCGTGCCTGGTTTGAAAACAGTAGGGGAGAGTGGGGTTAGTTGAACCACGGGAATACATGAACCACTAGGGATATTTCTTCACTGACTAAAAACTTTTCTGCGATCATAAGTTGTACCGGTAGCCCGATCGGTAATCTAACCTCACACATATTTGTGCGCGCTTCTGACGTTTGTTGTTACTGTTATTAATTATAGAAGTTATTCTCTGCATGAAACTGCACGAATCGCGACCTCACTTCATTCTGGAAAATGTTTATTGTGTTCCATCTGTGTTACATAACTACATAACATTAACTGTTATCGTAAGTACATACAAATTCATTCATTTTCACAAAAAGTTTGAAAAGATAAAAAATTTCTTGCCGTCTTGGAAACACTTCCAATCTGTTAATGATTTGTGGGGTAACATGAACCACTTTCGTCAATGCTGCTGGAGGTTTTCTACCACATGCGATGGTATTTCCACGGGATAACTTCATTCCTAAAATGTTGAAAAACAGTGTGCCGAATACACTCGGCCTTGCAAATAGAACAGGATGCATGAATGCAGAATAGTTTTTAGAGGTATTGAAGCATTTTATTAAATTTTCGAACGCATTGAAAACAAATCTGAAATTATTAAATTTCGAAAACCACGAAGGCCACCTGTACATTGGGATTTTTGGATTTAGCAAAGAAAAATGGCATTACAATTTTAATTTTACCACCATACAATAAGATGCAACCATTAGACAGAACTTCATTTACAGTTAATTTAAAACAGCTTACAACCATTCTCTGCATGCAGATCTTTGCATCAACCGTTTACAATTTACGAAGTTGCAGAATGCGTGAATACTGCGCATGACACTGCAATTACCCCAACGAATATAAAATCTGGATTTCAAAAGACAGGAAGTTTTCCTATTAATCCACAAACATTTTCTGTATCAGACTTTCTAGGAAGTAAATTTACCAACAGAAGAACATCGTCGAAAATTCTAACATTGATTCAATTCAGGCTGACATGCTCTCTAACATTTTTATATATTTTTTTTCTTTCCTTAAAGATGGTTCAATTATACCCATAGGGGTAATTATACTGACATAATATTGTAAAAAGCTGCTATTTATGTCAAAAATCGAATTTACATTCATTGATTACATTGGTTTAGATTAGAAAGGTTTGTTTTGATTAACCGTAGGTAAAACATGTTTTACCCCAAATAGTTTAAAAGATATATCAATTAACAAAAAAAGTGGTTCAAATAGCCCCACTCTCCCCTATCAATTTCGTGTGGCGCCCTGTTCATCAGTCAGTGAATGATTAGGGATTTCGCATTTCAGTGCGGGATTGCTAAGCTTGTGCACTATTGGCACAGAATTTTAAAAAATGTTTACAAACAAAGCCATATTAACAGTGATTTCATTTTTCATTAAAGTCATTGCCATAATCAACAATTAAGAGTTTTAGGATGAAAAATATTTCAAAGTAATACGCATTCCGTAGATTTTTCGAATAAAAAAGACGAAATCCGTAGATTTTAAGAAGTTTATCTGTAACAGTTCAGGTGTACAACTTTGCTTCCACCGTTTTCCGATAGGTGGCTGTACCGGCTCAGGCTGGTCAAAAAACATAGATGATAATGCATTTAAAGTGAGTGTGTATAGTGCCTAACGAATTGTCATCGCCGTTTCAGTGACAGTTGTTCTTGCTTTCGTATTAATCACGCTCAAAAATGTCTGTTTATGTGCCCAATCCTCGCAATTTGCGGGAAGTTTTACTTTTTTGTTACAATTCGAAAAAATGCAGCTGAAGCGCATCGAATGCTCTCAGAAACTTATGGTGATGCTGCTCTGAGTAAAATAACGTGTCAGAAGTGGTTTCAATGTTTTAAAAATGGTGATTTCGATGTCGAAGACAAACATGGTGGTGGAAGAAAAAAAAACCTTCAAAGATGAACAACTACAAGCATTGCTTGATGATGATTCGTGCCAAACCCTGATAGAGCTTTCCAAATCGTTAAGAGTGAGTCAGCAAGCCATTTCAAAACGTCTCAAGGCCCTGGGCATGATTCAGAAAGAAGAAAACTGGGTGCCATACGAGTTGAAACCGAGGGACATCGAGCGCCGTCTATTTGTATGTGAGCAACTGCTTCAAAGACAAAATTGTAAGGGGTTTTAACATCGATTCGTAACCGGTGATGAAAAGTACGTTCGATACGATAATCATAAACGCAGAAAATCATGGGGAAGCCCGGGCATGCTACTTCGTCGAAGGCAAAACCGAATATTCACGGCGCCAAGGTTATGATTTGTATTTGGTGGGATTAGCTCGGTGTGATTTACTACGAGCTCTTAAAACCGGGTGAAACCATCACAGAAGATCGCTACCGAACGCAACTGATGCGCCTTAGTCACGCGCTAATAGAAAGGCGGCCACAATATCAAGAGCGACATGACAAAGTCATCCTCCAACACGACAATGCTCGGCCTCACGTCACAAAAGTGGTAAAAAAAACGCTGAAATGGGAAGTCTTGCCCCACACGCCGTATTCCCCAGATGTCGCCCCTTCTGACTTCCACCTATTCCGTTTAATGGCACACGGCCTGGCATATCAACATTTTCGAAGAGTTGGAAAAATGGATTACTTTATGGATAGTGTCAAACGAGGACTCCTTTTTTCGAGCCGGGATTCGAAAATTGCCGGGAAGATGAGAGAAAGTTGTCGCTAGCGACGGACAATACTTTGAATAATACATCTGTAAGCACTTTTTCGCAATAAAGCTTTTAATTAACAAAACGGCGGAAGCAAAGTTGTACACCTGATATATAGGTGATAGTAGAATTCAACGGTAACCAAAAAAGTGCATTTGCCGCACAGATAACAGATATCCTCTTTAAAAAAAACTGTGTAAAGCATACAAGTTAAAATACGTTAAAATCATCGTACGTGCTCGTTCACCTAACTGATTTGCGATTACATTACTCAAATTCATAAACTGGAACAATATATCAAAATTTGAGTAAGGATTTGAGTAAAATATACTCAGGCCATGAGTTCTTTTCTCGTATTTATACACACATTAGAGTAAGCGTTAAGTTTTCAAACATTTGAGTGAAAACATGCTTCTTCCAGTTCAGTGCGATGAAATTCTCGAAATATTCTTATCGGATTCAAGAATGCAAGAATGCGTCGTTTTTTCATTGCCGTTTCTAGATCCGAGTTTTGAATCCATGAACATGTTTTCAATAAAAAAAAATTGTGGTTTCAATTATGCTAAGTGAGAAGTCCAACAAAAGGATATCAAAATCGTGCAATGTTGACTCCGAACCGGTCAACAGGAAATGGTTTTGAATCACTTTTTTGCGCATGCCATTTAAAGTAAAGAATAATGACTTTGTATATAAACAATAATGAAGAAAAATTTCTTTATTTTAAGTGCAAGGAGCTCAAATTTTGAGTTAAACCCTCAAAAATTTCGAAAAACTATTTTTTTTCTTAGTTTGAGTTAAAAATATGCAATTTTAACTGCTTCGTCTTTTAACTTAAAAATAAGTAGATAGGTGGTTACTCAAGTTTAGAGTAAGTGCACTTGTTATGAATTTGAGTGGTGTGTCGCTCAATTTTGAGTTATGTTCAATGAGGATGTAGCGTACGATATTGCATGTATGAATTACCATTGTATGCCAGCTCGAACACTAGAGCCCATAAGCGATTGCTGCACACTCTTTGAACAGAACTCATGGTTTGAGTTGCGATCACTCAAATTCATAAACTAGAACAATATGTCAAAATTTGAGTATGGATTTGAGTAAAATATGTTCAGGCCATGAGTTCTCTCGCATTTATTCATACAATAGAGTAAGCGTTGAACATTTGAGTGAAAAAAATACTTCTAGCAGTTCAGGGAGTTTTTTTTATCGGAATATTCTTATCGAATTGAAAGATTCAAGAATACGTCGTTTTTCATTGCCGTTTCTAGGTCTGGTTTTTGAAACCATAAATCATCAATCATAGATGTTTTCAATGAAAATTTTGTGCTTTCAATTATGCTAAGTGAGAAGTAGAACATAAGAATATCAACATCGTTCAATTTCGACTCACTCACTTTTCTGGGCTTTCCATTTAAAAGAAAAAAGAATGACTTTGTATATAAACATTTACGAATAAGAATGTTTTTATCTTGCACTCAAAATTGAGCTAAACTCACTCAAATTTTGAAAAAAAATTTTTTTTATTTTGAGTAGAAAATACTCAAATTTTGGAAGCTTCGTCTCTTAACTCAAAAATGAGTAGATAGGTTGTAACTCAAGTTTAGAGTACATGTACTTTTTATGAATTTGAGTGGTGTGTCACTCAATTTTGAGTTATGTTGAATGAGAGTGTGGGCTACTAAAAGCGCCTCTGTAGGCAAATCGCTACTTGAACTTTGCTAAAAAACCATTAAATTTCTTACACACATTGAAATCACTATATGGATGTCTTTTCTTTGTGATTGTACTAATCCTCTACTGCACCGACGGCAGGTTTTTCTGCTCGTAAAATTGACACACAAGTTTCATATTAGATTCGTTTTAGGTACACATTCAGCTTTCCATTCCAATAAAGAATAACTTTCTGTTACATTCATAGGATCAATGCAAATGCTGTAACAATCAAATTGTGGACATTCGATATAAGCTTTCGCAGGAATTAACTGAAGTCAGAACTAAATCTCCTACTATATTCCATTGAGTCTGGCTCCGGAATATAACATTAAAATTTTTTAAACAGATGTATCTAATGTAATAATTTCTTATTATTACATTCGTTTAAAAACTATTTATTTCTCCCGTTGACATTAAACACCAATTTCACCAAAAACAATTATTTCAGTTTATTTTCTGATTACGGATCACTGTGCAAAGACCAAAGGAAAGCGAGATGATGAAATAGTGAAAATCGAAACTTCTTTTAGAGCAGGTTCTTTTCCAAAGCCCGTAAGATTGCTAAAATAATTTAATCCAATCAAGAGTAGGCACAATGATATTCCTAAACTGGCTGATGAAATTCAAATGACAATTGATTATTTCATCTGGCTCATCAATAAGATTGGTAATCCTAGCCAGACTGTCAACAAAGAAGATAGAAGATTAGAAAAAAATCAATATAAATCCACGGAGCTTAAAGCAAAGTTTTTCCTTTCGTTCTCAAATGTAAATTGACTTCTGTTATCGTACGGAGATTACTTTCAACTAAGGGTTACCATTGAAATTTTTAGCTAGACTAAGTTACTTGTACGTGTCTTTGTGTAATTGCTCAAATCAAATCAAATCGAATGAAAACAAGGATGACACATCGATTCCGGTGTTATGAGCTGCTATGATATTCAAGAACTCTGCACCGTTCTGAACCTGTAAAAGCGGATGTGCATATTTTCATATCATTACTGCTAGCTTTTTGTGAGTTGACATATTTCTGTAATTGAATCAGTTACGGGCATAAATAATAAAGCAGAATCACACCAATAAATGGGTAAATAAACTTTCGTTGCTTGGATTACGGCGGATTTAATTCTGTAGTCATTTACCCTTGACACAAGCCCATAGAGCTGGGGTGGGTGCAGTTGGTTAATATTAATCAATTCGTAATGTGAAAATAAACCACTACATTAAAAAGCGCCACAACCGTCTGGTAAGGAGTAGTGCCGCACTGTAAAACGAATTCAATTGTTTTAATTTGAAATCTATTACTGTATAAATCCTTTGAAACACATTTTGAGTGGGAACAATTTGGTTTCACTCTTATAAATAATTTAAATGTGCATAAAAATCGGAAATTATACATGATGAAAGCTTAACCATATTATATTTTTTAAGTGATGACATAATTACGTAATTGAGTGGAGTGGTTTGCTGCTACGACAAGACCTCACAACTTGATTCTCATTCAATCATTTTTTTTTCTTCTCATCAACTTAGCCATCCTGAACAAAATATTGAAGTAAATAAGTTCGTATGCCTTTAATTGTGTAAAATAAATTCAGCGGCACGACAACTGTCATTTCTAAATGAATGTTGCTCTAAGGCAAACCATCTACAAATAATGGCTGATTTTGATAACTCCGTGGAGACAATACACCCAATCAGAAACTGGATCATTCAGACATAGAATTGAAACAAAACCAACCCCAGGTCTTGTTTTAGGTTTGCTGCTACCATGATTGATATGAGTCAAGTGAAGAATCGTGAAAAATATTATTCCGAAAAATAACTCAGCTGATCCGGAATGGTTTAGGAAACAGTTGTTTTAATCCATCTAATAGTGTAATGGTGCCTTTTCATATCACTCATGTTTTCATAAATAGCACTATGGGATTCTTCACAAAACTTTTCTGGAATTAGAACCAGAAAATTTATATGAACATAAACTAGCATAACCTTTTCAAATTGAAAACAGCTTTGAACCAAATCTAGAAGAATTTTTCCACTTTTCCATAAATGCTGGTTTGGAATTTTAAAACACTGTATCAAAATTTGCAGGTTAGGTAAATGAAAATGACTTTTGTTAAATCTGGCTTACAGAGTATGGATGCATAAAAAACTAGGACGAAATAGAGAAGCTGCAATAACTTTTTTCAACTTTGCTGATTTTTTTGTTCTTTTCAGATTTTTGGAAATCTTCTCTTTTCCTTTCCATCATGCTTTGAAATATCCAAAAGTTTTGAAATAATATACAAGAAAACTTTATCTCAAATCGCCATACAAAAATAATCATTCAAGCACATTCAACAGCTGCTATAGACTACATTAAGGCTTCAAGGTCGTTCACCTTGAACGTAATTGATAACGGCAGCCATGTAGAAACATTGTGAACTGACTTAATTAAATCATTTGTCAGTTTTGCCTATGGACTATGGCTATTCCAACTGTAAAAATAAAAACCAAATCCAGACATCTAAAACAGCTGAAGTCATATCAAACGAAGTGTAAATAAATTGTTCGCATTCAATTTGTATGCGAATGACATTTCCTTCATACTCAAGCATGTAAAAGTGCTCGTGTATGCAGACAATAAGACGACTTGTATAGAAATGAGGAATGCTATTGACGCAGGAATATTCCAGAATAAAAATCATTTATTTTAGTAATGAAAATTAACTTCAACTTGATTTGACTTCAACTTCCATTCAATATGTGTTAAGCATTTTCTACCTGTCAACTTGGACTCTACCTTCATCTACTTTAGAGAAGTGAACATTAAATTACCAAAATTCACTTTTGCAAACCTCAGCCGGCCGTACTCGTCCGGACGTAAAAACGTTCCTAGATGTTGACATGTTGTGTTTATAAGTGTTACACACAGCTCCATTTCATTGCCATTCTTTGTCGGTAACGGTCCCCTGATATAGTGTGTGAATTCCGGTAAGCCGAATACCATATGATGTTTGTTTTCATCACGAAGTTCTCCTATGGGTTTGAGTTCTCTCGTGGTTTCAATGATTATTTTCATCATGAAATACTCCTGCCGTTTCAAGTTCTCTCTTATGTCGTTTTCGTTTTCAAGTTGCACTACACCGGTGTAGCGAAAGCTGCACCTAAACCGTTCGTTTTTACCAATTGCACTATGCCAGTGCTACACTTTTTCTGCACCGATACCACTGGTGTAGCACTCATGAAAAGTTTGCTATAGCTCTGTGCAATGGAATCGTTTATTGTAGTCAATGGTTATTGTTTATGTTTTTGTCATTTTGGTTCATTTATTTATGCCTCAGTGTAGCACTGCACCGGTGTAGCGCAAACGAAAACATTAGTTTCAAGGATTTACCACAAGGGTACAGAAAGCTCAATAAGAAGTTTACAACCACCTCGATTACAACGCCGTCTGTCAATATTGTTTCTTTTCTAGACGCTCTTTATCTCATGTACTTTGACACATTCATAGCTAGTACGATCAGCTTCTGCTTCAGTCGGGTGTTTTCAACTGACAGTTACATGTCACAAT
Source organism: Malaya genurostris (assembly GCF_030247185.1). Classification (NCBI taxonomy): domain Eukaryota; kingdom Metazoa; phylum Arthropoda; class Insecta; order Diptera; family Culicidae; genus Malaya; species Malaya genurostris. The sequence goes on along the minus strand of NC_080570.1, from coordinate 66,690,724 downwards.
GTCAACATGAGCAGTGAAACCAAAAAGCTCGACTTATACCGTTTTCGTTGATTGATCAGAGCAGCCCGAGAACTGGCCCAGAGTCGCAACAAACAACTTTTGAAATGTTTGTTTTAGTAACCTGGGGTCGCTCTAGATCGGACTCCAATCGCGTAGTTTCGCTCTGAAAATTTTCTCGGGTCGTACCACGACATCCATGCGAGTTTGTTTATTTTTTCTTTTTTTGTGAGTTATTGTTTAATGCGCGTACCCCGTGTTCGTTTTATTCGGAGTCAGAGTCGCCCGCGTGTAGGTTCAAAAACGAAAACGGTATTAATCTTACAATCGTACCTTCCAAATCATTATTGAACAGAAAACATGAGAGCGATTATAAAATATAATAAAAAATAGGGTAACAGAGGTATTTTGGCCCACTTTAGGATTGATTTTATTTTGGCCCACTTTGTTAAAATATCCACCAAATGTTGTAATATCTTTGAAAAACCCTTCCGCAATAGGTTATTTAATGTGATTAGCTTCAAATGGAAGCAACATGGGTTACTTAACATCGATTAAATCCATAAAGTTTGTTAGGTGGGCCAAAATATATGAAGTGGCCAAAATACCTCTGTTACCCTATATTATATATAATCAAACTCCCCGAATATACTCCGATTTTAACTTTTCACATCTCGGTATGGTAAATGATTTTTCTTTTTTTTAGACGGATCAAAACTGATTTAAAAATAAAGTGGAACTGTTTTCACTTGCACTTTCTTCAAATAGTTGATTGTACAAAAATGGTTTCGAAGAAGAAGTTGAAGGAAATCTATTGTGCATTCTTCTGGTTTGCCACACCGCAGTTGCAAAGTGCAGTACGACTTCTTACCTATCTCCGAAATTGCTCATTTATAAATTTCTCCTCCTATTATTTTTGGATATCCTAACAGGCAAAAGACGAATGAGTGATAATAACTCTATAAGCTCAAAAAGTCGAAAAAGTCATAAATTCTATATTGATACTGATAAAGAACAAGATTCAGCTCTTCGGAATAACGACAAAGTTATGCTTCATTCAAAGATCAATTTATTTCTTCACTTCCATTCCTAAGCGAAAATGACACCATCAAAACTTTTTTGCGGTCGAGACACAGGAATCTCTTATGATGTCTGTTCTATCGACTTCACTGAACAGTCGGACAAAAAGCCAGAAGTTTTTACAACTTATACAGACCTATTGTCATTTGCGTTATAGATTTCGGAATAGATCGAAAAGATTCATTCGTTGAAATTGACAATAACAAAAGCCAAAAGAAAACATATTTGTGAGCACCAAATGCAAGTATTTATTAACACCATATGTATAGGTTGTGCTATTGCAAGGTTATTGTACATACCATCTTATTAGTAGAGTCGCCAAATTATTTTGCCAACTACCCGACTTTCAATCAATGAATTGGAATAAAGTCGGACAGAGACGCCAAGGCCCATGAAGGGGGACACAAAAAATTATTACTACAGACCATTAAATTTTGCAATATACAAAACATTTTTATGAAGGGAACGGAGAGGTTAGAACAAATAAAAAGCAACCAAGTAAGCAAACATTTTCCCCACCATTCCAGTAATAATCAATATATGCAGTATCAATATGAAATTTTACATACTTTTGTCACTGGTTATGAACATTGTCAATTGATTTTCGAATGTCGGTGAGAAAGGGTAACTATTTGAAACTACTCATCAAATATTTTATTAGATGGTTTGAAGTTTCGCTTTTTGTAAGCAAATAATGGCATTGTGACTAAGTTAAAAAAAGTTTTATAAAAACTATCGAAACAATGAAACAACTTGTCATCCGCGACATGAATTCTCAGGTAGGCCGGGAGGCAATGTGCAGGCCTGTGATCGGGCTGGAGAGCCTGCACGAGGTAACAAACGACAACGGCCAACGATGCGTGAACTTTGCAGCCTCTCGAGGAATGGTAGTTTGAAGCACCTTCTTCCCCCGCAAAGATATCCACAAAGCCACCTGGAGATCACCTGATCAACATACGGAAAATCAAATCTACCACGTTCTCATCGACGGGCGATTCTTCTCCGACGTCCGCACCTACCGCAGTGCCAACATTGGTTCTAACCACTACCTTGTTGCAGTTTGTAAGCGCTCAAAACTATCGACGGTGCACAACACTCGTCGCACAGGAACGCTCATTCTCGAGCAGCTACGTAGCGTTCGTACTGCAGAGGAATACGCGCAACAACTGGAGCAAGTGCTATCCAACGGAAGAGCAGCTTGGCGCGGCGACTCTTGAAGACGGCTGAAGGAATATAAGATCCGCCGTGAGTAGCACTGCTTCAACCGTACTAGGTACGAGGTTATCGAATCGAGGAAATGACTGGTTTGACGGCGAATGTCAGCAGTTGGTCGAAGAGAAGAATGCAGCAAGGGCGAGGATGCTGCAACACCGCACTAGAGCGAACGAGGAACGATACAGACAGGCACGGAACAGACAGAACACGGTTTTCCGTAGGAAAAAACGTCACCAGGAAGACAAAGATCGCGAAGCGATGGAACTGCTGTACCGCACAAATGATACATGGAAATTCTATGAGAAGTTGAACCGCTCACGTAGAGGCTCCACGCCACAGGCCGAAATGTGCAGAGATACCAGTGGTAACCTTCTCTCGAACGAAAGTGAGGTGATCGACAGGTGGAAGCAGTACTATGACGAGCATCTGAATGGAATCAATCTGGGTGCACGCTCAGCCGACGACAGATTCCCAGCACTTGATCTGACGGAGATAAGTGAGCTTATCGGCAACCTGAGGAACAACAAAGCCGCGGGCAATGACCAGTTACCAGGCGAGCTGCTCAAACATGAAGGAGAGGCACTGGCTAGAGCGCTGCACTGGATGATTTCTAAGACTTGGGAGGAGGAGATTCTACCGCAGGAATGGATGGAGTGGTATGTCCCGTCTACAAAAAGGGCGATAAGCTAGATTGTTGCAATTACCGCGCAATCACATTGCTCAACGCCGCCTACAAGGTACTCTCCCAAATCCTTTGCCGTCGTCTATCACCAATAGCTAAGGAATTCGTAGGGCCGTACCAAGCGGGATTTACTGGAGCCCGCGCCACTACGGATCACATATTCGCGATAAGACACAACGTACCCACGCATCACCTATTCATTGACTTCAAAGCGGCATACGACACAATCGATCGAAAACAGCTATGGCAGATCATGCACGAATACGGTTTCCCGGATAAACTGACGCGATTGGTCAAAGCAACGATGGATAGAGTGATGTGCTACGTCCGAGTATCTGAGACGCTCTCGAGTCCCTTCGAATCTCGGAGAGGGCTACGGCTCTCTTGTATCTTGTGCAATATTACCTTGGAAGGTGTGATTCGAAGAGCGAGGCTTCGCTGACGATATTGATATTGTAACACGTAACCTTGAGAAAATGACGGAAACCTACATCGGACTGAAAGCTGAAGCTAGGCGTATCGGACTGGCCATAAATGCGTCGAAAATAAAATACATGAGAGGAAGAGGCTCTAGAGAAGAAATACTACGCCTCCCACCACGAATATTGATAGACGGTGACGATATCGAGGTGGTTAACGAGTTCGTGTATTTGGGCCCACTGGTGACTGCCGACAATGACACCAGCAGAGAAATACAGAAACGTATTTTGGCAGGGAATCGTGCGTACTTTGGACTCAGAAAAACCCTTCGATCGAGAAAAGTACGCCACCACACGAAATTGACCATCTACAAAACGCTCATTAGACCGGTTGTTCTCTATGGCCACGAGACCTGGACTATGCTGGCAGAGGACCAACGCGCCCTCAGTGTTTTCGAAAGATGGAAGACGGAACGATGAGACGGCGTATGAATCTCGAATTACAACAGCTGCTAGGAGAACCACCTATCGTACGGACAGCTAAAATCGGACGTCTACGATGGGCTGGGCATGTCATAAGGATGTCGGACGACAGCCCAGTGAAAATGGTTCTTGAATCTAATCCGACTGGTACAAGAAGAAGAGGAGCGCAGCGAGTAAGGTGGATCGATCAAGTGGAGGGTGATCTCAGAAGCATCCGTGCCTTGAGTGGCTGGCGACGAGCAGCCATGGACCGAGTTATGTGGAGACGTATGCTTGATACAGCAAAGGACACCCCAGGCCTATAGCTGTTAGGTAAGGTAAGGTAACAATGAAGGTAAAACTAAAAACCTTTTCTAATCCACCTAATAATGTAATGATGCTTTTCTCTTACTTATATTTCCAAAAATATCACTAGAAGATTCTGTCAAGAATTTTTTTTTCAATCTTGAATAACAACTTTCTTTGGGTATGAACTAACATAACCTTTTCAATTTGTAAACTATTATGTCAAGTTAAAAAGAATTTCTCTTAATTTTCCATCGTCGCACTGAACGATTAAACATACTTTACCCTATGGTTCTGGAATCGAAAGTGATACCCAGATGCAATTAAACAGCAACCTATGAAATTATAGGAACTTTTATTTGAGCCTAAGTTCGTGGGAATCGATCAAATCATCTCTGAGAAAATAGAGTTAGTCTCATTTTAGAATTTTTGACCACTATTTCCGGTACTTCTGGAACCATAAACTTGGAACTAGTATAGCCGAAGTCGGTTCGTTTAGTAAGTATGAAATATGAAATTGAACAAAGCATGCTACGAACGGAGCACAGCCGCACGTACCAACGCGTACCAGTTTTGCATCGTCATTTTGAATGACGATTTAAATGTTTTGACACTTATCGCCCTATAACTTCTGAATGAATAGATTAAATTGCACAGTAGAGTTTAAGACAATGAGAGCTTTAATTTGAATTACGGTTCGTGAAAATCGATTTAACCGTTGCTGAGAAATCGAAGTGAGTTCCGTTTCAGGAAATTTTGTTCACTATTATCGGTGCTTTCGGAAGCGGAAACTGAGGACTTGTAGTCTCAAAGTAGCTTTGTATATTCACTAACTAACAAGATCTGCCAACTAGAAAAATTTAGCATTGAGTTTTTTAAAAATGTACACCTCGTTTCGCAGTCACTTGTGAAAAAATACTCATGAAATTGAAAATTTTCATTAATCGCACTGTAATACCGGAACCAGAAGTCGGATCTGAATCAACTGTCGGGGGACTTTTTAAAGAATTTTAAGACATTTTATTTGCTTCTTAGTTTGTGGAAATCGGTAAAGAAATTTTCGAGAAAATTGAGTGCGCATTTTTTATTAAGTTTGCACATATTTCCCTGTAATTCCGGATCCAAATGAAATTCAAGAAAACTGTATGAGGCCATAAAACCTTTCATATTAATCTAAGATTGTGGAAATTGGTTCATCCATCTCTGAGAAGTGTGTGTGACCCTTTTTTTTTGGTCCATATAACCCGGTAATTCCGGAACCGTAAGTCGGGGTCATAGGTCATAACAATTATATTACATAGTTAAAATAACTTTTACTTTTCGTGTACCTTCCTTACATTAGAAATTCAGTTTGCCAAAGTCGCATATTTCACTTTCGACATTCGAAAAATTCAAGAAAAAGAAAAATAATCTTTCTCAAATCCATCTAGTGGTGTAATAATGCCTTTCTCTTGTCATTCAAGCATTCTTATTAAAACTTTTTCTTTTGTTAGAATAATTTTGGACACATTCGACATTTTTCGAAACTAAAAGTATCTGCTATAATACTTGAACTTTCTGAAAAAAGTGCGGTTGAAAAAGGTGTTTTGTAGGTTACCTCACTTATATTTCCGGGACCGGATCTTCGAACTTGATTCACAACTTAATAGAAGCTTTCAAACGCGCTTGAACTAGATAAAACCCGTTAAGCCATATCCGAGAAAATTGAGCGGAGAAAAAATATGCGTTTTGTCGGTTATGACACTTATACGAATATATCTCCGGAATTGAGAGTGACAGTCACTTGATTTCTGAACTTGATCCACAATTCAATAAGAGCATTTAAACGAACCAAAACTTGTTGAATTCAGTTCAGTCATCTTCGAGAATAGTGAGCGTGGTGCGATTTGTCGATTACGTCACTTCTATGATCAAATCTCCGGAACCAGAAGTGTCAGCCATTTGATCTTCGAAATTGATTCACAAGCCACACACACATACATTTTCCGATCTCGCCGAGCTGATTCGAATAACACTATGGGTTTCCTGAGCTCCGACCACAAGTCGGTTTCTCCAGTAATTCTATTACCTTTCTATAGAGAAAGCCAAAACGCCGCACCTCCTGTATTTAGATTTAAATTTCTAAGCAGGCCCGTACTCAGGATTTCGTTTCGGGCCCATGTAATTGAAACCTAAACCGTTGACTTTAACCATGGTAGCGATGATCATGTGCTTCATGTAAGGCAATTTTACAGCGGTTTCGGTCTTCAATCACTTCATTAATGCATGGTAATACCGGCTTTTTTCTGATTTGATGTAGTTCTCTAAAAGTATACTATGGCCATCCCAGAAATCCGACATTGTGATCCTTCCGTACCTTTGAGACGCCCTTCGAGGCACTCGTACCGCTTCGAAACACTCGTGCTGACTCAGTCTATTGTCGGGTAATCATCCTGTTCTCTGGTGTATAAAAATAGATTCAGCCAAACAGGTACTCAAAGTGCGCTTGCGTTCGTATTTCTAGCCCTAATTAAGTATGTGCGGGAACCAGCGGCAGGATATCTTTCTCATCTGCAGAATCTTGCTTAACTAAGGTATGCTCGCACGATTTCTCTTTCCGGTCGTCCAGTACAATTTGATGTATTATTATTATTGTCATTTATTTTACTCCGTTTTTATTCTCCATTTTATGTGGTTTGGACTCTGTTCTGCCTCGTGTGACCTGCCGCTGCGTGCTTTATCGGTAGTGGAGTTCTGACCATCTCGCAACATCCAAAACCTCTATTTCACGATGTAATCTACAAAATCAACAATGCCATGATATTTCTCAAACTTTTTATTCAACCCCCTCTGGGTACGTTACTGCTTCTAAGTGTCTGTGCGATGTACATTTTCGAAAACCAAATAAACTAGTCTAAAATTTCCAAGATTGAAGAACAAACTGTACAAAAATAATGTCAAAGACTCTCCATCGTTCTTGAAATATTTAGGATATTTTAAACACAATAGACTTGATTTGGTCAAAATTGGAACTTCAACGGAAACAACAGCACGTTCCTTTCGGATAAATCAATTAATTCAAGCCTCTTGTGGGTTCCCATTACCCACACATGCGCGCGTCTGCTGTTTCCGTCAACAACATTCAACTCAGGAACACCTCACTCTCAACCAGCATTGTACGAATTACAGACAATTAGGCCTGTAGAGTTCATATTAAATTACCACATAAATCAATTTCCCCCGAGCGGTTGGATCGCTAACGTCTACTCTCGAGACGATGCCGATTTCCGTCCGTACCTGCTTTCACCCAATCAAGTCCTTTAGCAAACCACATCAACGAAAGTGGCAGCAAACAGTACACTGCTCTATAATTGAATCAATCCATTGATCAAATATTTACCTCTCGCAACTTTCTTTCCTGATGAAAGCAGCTTATCTCTTAACGTGTAAGTGTTAACTCTCAGGAAACCCTTAGGGTCTTGGTCCTTTGGAAGATGACTGGAAATCAAAATGAAACATAAATTTTATCACCTTCGACTATTTGTCAATCAGGATGAAATGAGTTCCAAACCTAGGCATAAAATAAACAAGCTTAGTTTAGAAGTTGTTGGAAAAAATATTTTAATCGTCATATTTTTCACATATGACGATACAAATTTTTTTACAAACTCTGCAAAATATATAGCATTTGATGTTTTTTGATTCATTGTAAGAAATCTCCCAGATGCAACGAAAAATATGGGCTTCGTTTCTCACGCAGAAAGGCATATAGCCTCCTAAATGAACTCAAACAATTAATCGTAAAACTATTTAGTGACTGTATTTTAATCAGCGCTTGTTAATGCGAATACGTGGTAATTTATATTTATCCTACATGAATTAACCCGCAGTAACCATGCGTCTCCATTGAAACATTTTTTTTTTTGCCGAACTTACCATATTTTGTCATTTGTAATCCGAACCGGGAAACACTTCTGTCGCAGTCGATGGAGCGAAACGATGAATTCTCTACCGGGGAGCCCATAAATAATGCATGCTACGCAGCACTCGAAGATATTAGATTTCCGGGCTCGGAGGCGAATGGACGTGGGCGTCGTCGCGTCTTGTCGGTGAAACTTTACAAAATGTATTCATTTTCCGTTACGGATGGGTGCTCCGGTGCCTCAGTGACCAGTTCTAGCAGCGGCGGCAGCAGCAGCAGCAAGAGAATAACTATCCCGCACGGAAAGACTTGCAAAAGTTGCAAATTGAATTACGAGCTCGCTAGCAGGTGAGTGAACGGTTTGTTTCTTATGATGCTTCAAACTGGCATGCGATTCGTTCACTCATGGAAGTGGGCTCTAATTGAAGAAATAATTGACATTTGGGATGCGAAGCACAGACGTGCTTTTGGGGATTAGGTTGGAGCTGGATAGTTGAATGAATAGTACCGGCATTGCTAAAAGCTTTTAAAAAGTGAAACAATGAACCGAAAGAGATATTTTCTTTCCATTCGTTCTGGAACAAAGTAGTCATTAACTTAGCTCGTCTGTCAGAATTCAACTTCAACAGAGGTTGGACTTCATTAGGCATTCCGTGGAGCAATGCAAAGTAATCTTCTCAAGTAATCTTTTTCCGTTTAAAAAATATGGCGTAACTAAATGCTTGATTACGTTAGGATGCCGTACTTTAAACTTCTGTTACAAATACATTCGTATCAATTTTGGCACAATGAATAACGATTTGGATGAATCTCTGCACACGTCTTCAGTATGGCAAACAATTTCTTCTACACAGATAAATTCGATTCAAGATTGGTTTATAAATGTTAAAAATTTACAAATGGCGAGTATGGTTTTGAATACGCTTCTTCCACATCGTTTGAACACATGAATTTTCATTTCTATAGAACCTGTTCTGATCCGAAATTCAGTTCCGGTTACTGATAATCTGTTGTTGCTGCTGTTGGTTAGAGGCGAAGGCTCCCAACAAAGTCCGAAAATGCGAATGAGACCACTTGAGGCATTAAGTTGTTAAGTTTAGTACAACTAGAGATATCCACGATTAAGTTCTACCCATCCTTCCACAGATATTCACGTCAAAAAAACTGTGCATTGAATACAAACGAATAGAATAGGATAAATTATAGACCAAACTGAACAAGTTTAACTATGACAAAAGGCATGATTCACGCGTGATCTGTCAAAAACAGTGTTGCCAAAGAGATTCCAGCAAAAAAATCACCCTTTACAATTCAAAGTCAACAGAAGTTTTCAATCCATCCTTGTGCGACAACATAAAAACCGCTTACGGCCGCGATAACAAATATAAAGAGCAATACGACGATTTGAATATGAGTAAAGTAGTGAAAAAAGCGACTGTTTCAATAGCTGTTGACCTCAAGCAGTGTAAAACACCCTGCAGCTTCGAAATCAGAAGTAGTGTCATGAATGCCGTATGAAACCGCAAGATTTTTCATTTGAATTTAAGTTTGTAAAAATCGATTATGCCATCTCGGAGAAATTGGCTGAGAACCTTTTTGCAGTTTTTGGCCACTATTTCCGGTACTTCCGTATCCGGAGAATAATTTTTATGGCCAGCAACAAATATGGCTTACAACTTTTTTGAGCCTAATTTAAAAATGAATTCGGATGCAGATGAAAGTCAGGAACTTGGTATGGAACCATATTACCTTTCATTTGACCCTAAAGTTTTGAAAATCGGTTGCGCCATCTCAAAGAAAAGTAAGTAATTTGAAATTGAACCGTATGTTGGATCAATATGAAAGTGAGAAAAGTTCTACGACATCTTAAGACGATTAATTTCAATCTCAACTTTGTGAAAATCGGTTCAGTCATCTCCGAGAAAAGTTAGTACACAAAAATACAGACATGCTGCGTACTCGGCGAACTGAGTCGAATGATATATGACACTTGGTTCAAATGTTCACATTCGGTTCACATTTGAATGTAACCGGAATAAAAAAAATGTACGAAAAAGGCCTTCAAGAGCTACCAGCATTTATTTTTACTGTACCACCAGATGAATTGGTATTGTTTTATACTTCGTTTTTGTGAACATATTATTCATTCATATTTCGAATGGTACTTTTGAAGTAACTCGATTGTTTACGAATGAATTTATATAAACTATCCACCATCAGCAGTAGTCCTACGTCAATCTCACGGCTATGTCTGATCCTCCTATTTCATTCGTTCTCTGTTGAATATCGAACTATTTCTCTCCGAAAAAATACTGACAGCACAAATGTTACTAATAATAGAAAAGTGAATATTATTTGTCTACTATAATTCTAAAACTATTAAAATATCACAACTAATTAGTGACCAGATAACAGATATAGCATTTATCACTTTCGTGTCTCCATCGATTCGGTAAACTGTGGTCGAGGCTAAAAAATTGAAGAACAATAAGCTGTAGTAAACAATAAGACGATCTTGGGATAAGCAAACCTGAAGGACAAAGAGCAGTAGAATGGGTGGTTTTGGACCAGTTTTTGTTTTTTCTTTTTCGGTAAATTCGGTTGAGCTGTTTCGAAATTTCGGTACCAAAACTACCGAAATATGTAGGGTAACGGGTCCCTATTTCATCTGAGCTCCTATTTCCATCTCATCCCTTCACCTCATTACTTTGAACATGAATAATATTTTAAAACCTACCTGAACCAAACTGTGAAATGTTTTAAAATGATTATAAAAGCTATTGTCATACTTTCCCATCGAAAGAAATGGTTTTAAGTTCTTCGGTTATCGTTTTTTTCATTTCAAATAAACTCACTTTTCAATTTAGGACACATTTTCGTCTCAAGATTTACAGTTCGTCATGTTTCTAAATATCTACGTATCGATTCGTCTCAAAACATGATCACTATTTCGCACAATTACACTGCTATTGAATGCTGGATGGCTTCAAAATTAGTAATGTTCACTTGCCACTTGTTGAATTAACGATTTAAAACTTAAAAAATTACCCGAAAAACAATAAAAGTCTTCAAAAATATGAGATTAAAGATTTTCATTTAGTTCACTTCATTGCGCTTTGTTTTCATCTCATTTGGTTTGGCAAAGTTGCCAAGTTATCTCATAATGTTACAAAACAAAAATTGTTTTTCTTCTTCAAAATTTCATCAAAAAGTATGTTTTTTGGTATCCGTGACATTAGTTTAATTATATTATTGATATTAATATTTTAATAAAACTGTTTTGGCTTCGAATATTACCGGGAAGAGCATGTTAAATACTAATGAAATAACCATTGTGGTAAATCTAGTAGCACTGGTTTCATTCCGCTATACGTCAACATAACGCTGTGAAGTGTGTGTGTTTCATCGGCTGTGCACAGAGATGCCAGATATTTTCATAGAAAATATGTATTACGTTGCATAGAAACTCTATATCTGGTCTATCTGTTTTCACTAATAAAATGATGTTAAATCTGTTTTCACTAATAAGATCTGTTAACATCATTTTATTAGTGAAAACAGATAGACCAGATATAGACTTTCTTTGCAACGTAATACATATTCTATGAAAATATCTGGCTTCAAATAGTTCAAATTGGTTCCAAATTTTAATATAAATGTTTGTCAGTGTTCATAATCAATTATCTACATAATAGATTTCCACTTTAACATGCGATTTGTCCGTTGATTAATAAACTTTTAAAGAATCACTGCAATCAAATACTAATAGATACTCAAAGAGAAAAGTCTAATTTTTCACTTCTTTCTTTCTATGAACCTGTACAAATCTGTATTAAATTTAGGAAATCTTTTCAAAATCGGTACTTTGATTTAAACCAGTATGCGAACGCAAAAATCTATACAATACATATAAATCTGTAATAATGGCATCTCTGGCTCTACACTTTGTTTTAAGAAGGGCTAATGAATAAATAATAACAATCACAGTTTTATTTTTATTTAAAGTTCACCAAATTAACTTTTCAGTAAAATTTTAAATTTAAAGCGAAAGGTAACGGAAACGACTGAAAAATTTTTAAACGTTGAAATGATTTCAAACTGGTTCTAAAAATATCATATATTGTCTCATAGTTGACATTAGGCCGTTTTTAAGAAGAATTCTGACATTTTGAACCTGAGAGTGTAATAGTGGAATATTTCGTTTTGATTGCTGTCGCCATTGCTAATTTATAGGATGAATAAAGGATCAACGATAGGATGGATAAAAATCCATTGAGATGAATTTAGGAGCAGAGTAGTGAACATTTCATAAGTGTTTTTTGCTGTTTTATGAACATTATTTTAATTTCCAAGGAATGTGAATCAAATCTCAATGTGGAGCAAGGCGAATGAAGCAGTAATATGAAATAGTTATAGTGATTTTAGTGGCTAAATCGAGGTTTGAAGGCGACGTCCTTACAAATGAGATGAAATAGGGAACCCTTACCCTATTATATTTTAAGTGTGTAACAAATAATCATTGTTAGACTCGCTGAAAAAAGCGTACAAAACCGATGAGGGTATTTTCGGAGAGATTAGGGTTCCACTTAAAACATGTAGCTAATCATATCGACGTTCTTCCGGCCCCCGGCCTTCGATTTCCTCCCGAGTCTGTCTTCCTCCCGTTTCCCGAAAACGTTTATTACATTAATGACTCCTGATTCTCTAAGTCCTTTACTGACAAACTTCACTTTGGAACAGTATTGGAGATATCATGAACGAATTTTTCTAACGAGTGTATGAGACAAAAAGTGATAACCGAGCAATTAGAGGCATTTAGGCTTTGCACCAGCTTGGAACTGTAAGAATTCTGAATCGTCAGAGTTATTTGTAATATCGAACAGCTAAAAATCGTTAGCATTAAAATGCTTCAAGCATTTAATCGAGAGATTCAAGTCATTTAAATAACTTAAAAAGCGAAGTGCTTCGGGCTGATCTTGATGCAGGCATTTTTGCAATTCACGTACATTTTTTAGTGATGACAAAACTGATTATCACAACTTTCGGTTCAAATTGAAAATAATTATGATACTCGCCCAGATTGCCGTAAAATTACATCAAATGGGTGTTGTAGTAAAGAGTTCATTATTTAGCTCGTCAAGATGCTTAAACAATACATAATATTTGATTAAAGATGACCAGATGCAATTCTTACTAGTTAAAATGGACGATTCCCAAACTACTGACCAAATTCTAGAATGAAATATTCTTTTCAGTGCGAATACAAATTATAAAAGTATATTTCTGTACTACCAGAACTTACATGAGAATGGCATAATCGCGCGTTCAAGTGGATAAAGACAGTTTGTTTGGGTTTGTAGCTTTTGCATTTCAAACTGACGACCCAATTCCAAACTCCCAATGACGGCTCCAGAATGTAGTTTCCGGACGATGAACGCATCGTCTATGTGTAATCGAGTGGAAAAATTATCATCGCATTCGAAGCAGTTTCTCGACGGACCCGACAACAACCAATATTTTAGTTCCGTTATGGAATCCTTTTAGGGAATGTGCAACCTTTCAACGACAAGGAAAAGAAGCTTACCAAGCGCAAGCAGTAGTTATTTTTATCTGCAAGACTGCTTATGTCAATTGAGATCATAAACATAGTTTTCAGATATGCGATTTGTTTCGAAGAACTCGTTTTGTGTTATAGTTCACTAGCTGGATGATATAAATTATCAGCTTCATTGTTTAAAAAAAAGGAAAGTTTTGATGTAGGGGAAGATGTTCGGTTACCGACACCTCACCGTAACTTTTGACAGAAAGCAGATAGCTTCATTCCGACAAATGTCATACGTGTGTGTAATAGCAGCACGTTGTTTTTGTGCTGAATACCAAAGCAAACAGACGCTTATACTTTTGCTGCACATGAAACAAATTTTAATTGCGTGAAAATCAACACAAAATTTTTTATGACTTTTTTATAGTATCATAAATTGAAAAGCATCAGTCGAAAAGATGAGTGGATTGAATATTTATGAGGTGAAATCGATCTATTTTGTGATTTGATATCGGATGCTATCAAAATTTTCGTGATTTTCAAAATATCGACCGATTTCGGTTACCGACACCCCATTTTTTTTTCGACAAATCGTGGAAAATTGTCTGTGACATGCAGAGATACCAAATCTGCCAATTTGTCTGTAAATTATCAAATTTATTAGTTAACATGTAAACCTTTTTTCGTCTAAAGACCTTTTGCAGACTTTTGATACTTCGATTGTTGGCAGACATTTGTCAGAAATGACAAACTTTTGAATATTGGCGCGATCTTCTTGTTTTTGCTAGTTAAATTTATTGTTCTTTTTTTATCATAAGGTACAGTTGTTAGCTAGAGACTTTAGCTTTCCATTGATGTATATATGTCTGCATAATGTGCTCTTAGTCAGAAGTTATAAGCTTAAAAGAAAAGGGTTCCGGTAACCGAACATTCTCCCCTACTTACTAAACGAACCGACTTTGACTATATTGGTTTCAAGTTTCCGGTTCCAGAAGCACCGCAAAAAAATGAGTTTAAAATGAGACTCCGACTTCCGGTTCCAGAACTATAGGGTAAAGCGTGTTTAATCATTAAGTGCGACAACGCAAAATAAAGAAAAGCTCTTATTAACTTGACATAACTGTTTACAAACTGAAAAGGTTATGTTAGTTAGAAAGTTTCTTATTTTATTCAAGATTGAAAAAAAAATCTTTACTTTTTTGAAAATATAAGTAATATGAGAAAGGCATCATTACACCACTTTTTTCACCCGTTGAAGGATGAGAAGTAGGCACAATTTTAGTTTTGGTAATATGTATTAAATCTGCATCCTGCATGAAATCCGCGCATGGACGTATACAAATCAGTACATTACAGATAATTCTGTATGAATGGCAACTCTGTTGATAAATGAAATATAACACAGTCCAAGTGACAGACTAGATGCTTTTGATCAGGGATGCCAGATATTTTCAGAGAAAATTTGTATTATCTGTATTTATCTGTATTCACTAATAAAATGAAATTTCTAAAATGAAATGATGTTTAACAAAATAAAAATAATAATTTAAATTATTATTTGTATTTATTATTAAATATTGAATAAATAATTTGTTTTTGGTTGAACGCTATCTCAACATATTATGGTTAAAGAATAAGATTTTCAATGAGCATTTATTGTTCATATCTTCGTAGTTCACAAAAATATGTACAGACAAAATTTAATATGAATGTATTTTCAACCATAATTAAATACCAGACCAGCAGAAGGATATGCTTACCTCTTTTGGTCTGCTAATGTCAGCAAGCCAAAGGGCCCTGCTAATTAAGCTAACCAAAGGGGTCATGTTAGAGTGCAAGCGATAAATCTGCTCAGCTTTCCATCTGACAAGGTCCTTTTAATTTACTGTAAGTGCATTACTTGCTTTGGTCAGTACCAAGTTTGGCTCTGCTTTCTCGTACTCACTCTGTCTAAATGGTTTTTTTTGCGTTGATCATCAAATATCTGCTTACAAATTTTTACTTTAATTTGTGATTTGTGCGTTGATTAATAAATAATTAATCATCTCGTCACTGCAATCAAATACTAAAAGATAGCTCAGACGAAAACAGTTTAATTTTTCTTTATAACTTCTTGTGAAATCTGTATAAATCTGTATTAAATCTAGGGAATCTATATGAAATCTGTATTCTGTATTAGATCTGTATGAGGTTGTAAAAATCTGTATAATACAGATAAATCTGTAAAAATACAGACAAATCTGTATAAATCTGCTTTTGATAGGGTAACGTGGCGCCATCATGACATATGCGAGTACTGTCTCAACTGAAGGAATATTCGAAATGACCGTTAAAATGATTAAGTAATCCAATTTGAGTGTCCTGTCTGCTAGTCTGTTATATTGACGTAATAGTGAAATAATCGACAAAACACACTTATTTTTCTTTACACTCAAATTTCACGAAAATGGATGAACCGATTCCAAGAATCTCAAGCTACTTATTTGAAAGTTACTATTCATCGATTAAGTTTGAAAATCAAATTGTTGGCAGGCACGGTTCCAGAGATAGAGGTAATAGTACAAGTGACGCAACCGACAAAACGCAATTTTTCTGGTGAATACGATTGCTGTGGGGCGCTATGACACTTTTACAAAATCACTGTACTTTAATGAAGCACAACAAACGCTACAATACAGATACGCGTATTTCGGAATGTTATTTACATCCTTCTTCAGTGTATCGATTTTATAAGTTTGTTTGAAAGAATGCTGTAATGCTGCTCACTTTTATACGAAATGTCTTATTGTCAACGGGTAACAGTTCGGTTGAAAAGTTCGTATCGTTTAATAGAAACACACATTTTTTTGCCAAAATTCGTTTTTATCATTCAACATAATTGCCATCAGAGGCGATACAGCGATTATAGCGATCTTCCAACTTTTCGATACCATTTCTGTAGTACGATTTGTCCTTTGGCTCAAATAGGCCTCAGTTTCAGCGATTACCTCTTCATTGCTTCTAAATTTTTTACCAGCGAGCATTCTCTTGAGGTCTGAGAACAGGAAAAAGTCACTGGGGGCCGAATCTGGAGAATACGGTGGATGAGGGAGCAATTCGAAGCCCAATTCGTTCAATTTCAGCATGGTTTTCATCGACTTGTGACACGGTGCATTGTCTTGATGAAACAAAACTTTTTTCTTCTTCAAATGAGGCCGTTCTTTTGAAATTTCGTCCTGCAAACGCTCTAATAACGCTATATATCACTGTTGATGGTTTTTCCCTTTTCAAGGTAGTCGATGAAAATTATACCATACGAATCCCAAAATACAGACGCCATAACCTTACCGGCCGATTGTTGAGTCTTTCCACGCTTTGGGTTCGGTTCATCGCGTGCAGTCCACTCAGCTGACTGTCGATTGGACTCCGGAGTGAAGTGATGGAGCAATGTTTCGTCCATTGTTATATATCGACGAAAAAAATCGGTTTTATTTCGATATAACAGCTCCAAACACTGCTCAGAATCATCAATTCGTTGTTGTTTTTGATCGATTGTGAGCTCACGTGGAACCCATTTTTCATAAAGCTTTCTCATATCCAAATATTATTTTGTTTATTTTTTTTCTTCATTCGAGCGCTCTATTTCCCCCCCGAATCATTTATTTCTGCGCGGAGATAGCTCCGCGACATGTCAAATTCGAATCCCGACCCCTCCGTTCTCGATGATCAGATGGAGACTTCTATTGGCAGCAATAAGTCTCGCATAAAGAGCTATCCCGATGGGCTTGCACTCTCGGCCGGGCCTTACTCGGTTTATTTCCGGACCAAGACCAAAGAAAAAAAAATGAATATTTTAAAAATATCGCGGGATCTGACCTCTCGATACAACACTATAAAAAGTATTGATAAAATACGCCCAGAGCTCAGGGTTCTGCTCACCAGCTCAAAGCAGGCTAATGAGCTCGTTCAAAATGATCATTTTACGCGGGAGTACCGCGTCTACGTGCCAGCTCGCGAAGTAGAAATCGACGGTGTGGTCACCGATCCGAGTTTGACTTGCGAGGACGTTCTTAAGTACGGAGAGGGCTGTTTTAAGGACCCCTCACTTAAGAACGTCAAGATACTGGACTGCAAGCGATTGCATTCAGTATCGATCGCCGGGGATGGAACAAAGTCTTATCCCCAATCTGACTCTTATCGTGTGACCTTCGCCGGCTCTGCTTTGCCCAACTACATCCTTTTGGACCGGGTTCGTCTGCCTGTTCGTCTTTTTGTACCTCGAGTAATGAACTGTACCAATTGCAAACAATTGGGCCATACAGCTTCTCATTGCTGCAATAAGCCCCGGTGTGCTAACTGTGGGGAGGCTCATGCGGATGGCTCTTGCGGTAAAGATGCTGAAAAGTGTCTCTACTGCAAGGAGGGTCCGCATGACCTAATGGCATGTCCCGCGTACAAGCTGCGAGGAGATCGGATGAAGCGTTCCCTGAAGGAACACTCCAAGCGTTCCTTTGCCGAGATGCTTAAGAGTGCCACCCCTCCTAAACAGACAACGAACCCATATGCCTGCTTGTCAACTGACGAGAGCGATTCTGATGACCCTTTGGAAGGTCCATCTTCGGCGGTCCCTCATAGCTGTGGGAAAAGAATGAATAAATCCTCTCATAAGCTACCTAGTAAGGGTTCGAAGGTGTCTTCCGAAGGGCTTCGAAAAGTTACAGCTAACGGGAATCGGGACAAACCACCGAAGCAAAAAGCTCCTGGTCTCGGAAAACTCAGTTCCGAGATGGAATTCCCACCACTTCCCGGGACTACAAAATCCCCAAACGTCCCTGAAAATCTACCAGAGAACCAACTAGGTGCTGGACTCATCAAGTTCTCTGATGTTGTGGACTGGATTTTTACAACTTTTGATATTTCTGACCCTCTTCAAAGCATTTTAGTTGCTTTCATGCCAACAGTAAAAACATATTTAAAGCAGTTGACTGCAAATTGGCCCCTTCTCTCAGCGATTGTATCCTTCGATGGCTAAATCATCCATCGAGGTCACGGATCTAATCACTGTTTTACAGTGGAATTGCAGAAGTATCATTCCAAAAATAGATTCTTTTAAATTTTTAGTAAATAATCTGAAATGTGACGCATTTGCATTGTGCGAAACTTGGCTAACTTCTGAAATATCCTTAAACTTCCACGATTTCAACATTATTCGCCTGGATCGAGATGATCCCTACGGAGGAGTACTTTTGGGGATCAAAAAGTGCTATTCATTTTATCGAATTAACCTCCCCTCGATACCAGGTATTGAAACTGTCGCATGTCATGTTACAATCAAAGGCAAGGATCTTTGCATTGCTTCCATCCCCAAGAGCCTCGGTTGGGCATCGGCGGCTCAGTGATATCATTGAGCTCCTTCCCGCCCCGACGTTGATTTTAGGAGACTTTAACTCACACGGTACGGGATGGGGCTGTCTTCACGACGATAGCAGATCAGCTATGATCCATGATATTTGCGACAACTTCAATATGACAATCTTGAATACGGGAGAAATGACACGGATTCCTGCACCACCAGCAAGACCAAGTGCGCTGGATTTATCCCTTTGCTCAACATCGCTACGGTTGGATTGCACGTGGGAGGTAACTCCTGATCCCCACGGTAGCGATCATCTACCGATCGTAATATCAATCACCAGCGGCTCAAAACCATCGAAGACAATCAATGTTTCGTATGACCTCACACAAAATATTGATTGGAATAGCTATGCGACCTCGATATCTGAGAAACTTGAAAGAACTCAACAACTTCCTCCGGAGGAAGAGTACACGTTTTTGGCTGGCTTGATTCTCGATACTGCGATTCAAGCTCAGACGAAACGTGTACCCGGCGCAAAAACTAACATCCGTCCTCCCAACCCATGGTGGGACAAAGAGTGAACAAATTCAAACGCGGAGAGAGCCTCCGCGTATAAAAAATATTCAGAAAAAATGGAACACCTGATAATTACCGAAATTACGCGGCGTTAGACGTTAAAATTAAGAACTTGATTAGAGCTAAGAAACGCGGTTACTGGCGTCGGTTCGTAAACGGTCTAACGAAAGAAACATCTATGAGCACTCTTTGGAACACAGCCCGACGAATGTGCAATCATAACACAACGAATGAAAGCGAGGAATATTCTAATCGCTGGATATTCGATTTCGCTAAAAAAGTATGCCCAGATTCTGTTCCGGAACAGAAGATCACCCGCGCCGCGACACCAAATACAAACGAAACACCGTTTTCTATGGTAGAGCTCTCACTTGCGCTCTTGTCATGTAACAATAGAGCCCCAGGGCTAGACAGAATTAAATTCAACTTGAAAAATTGAAAAATGTTGAAAAATCTGCCTCACGTCGCCTAAAGGCGCTTGTTGAGTTTATTCAATAAGTTCCTTGAGGGCAATATTGTTCCACATGACTGGAGACAAGTGAAAGTGATAGCCATTCAAAAACCAGGAAAACCAGCCTCCGATCACAATTCGTATCGGCCGATTGCTATGCTTTCCTGTATCCGGAAATTGTTCGAAAAAATGATTCTGTTTCGTCTAGACAATTGGGTCGAGACTAATGGCTTACTTTCAGATACACAATTTGGTTTCCGCAGGGGCAAAGGAACGAACGATTGTCTTGCGTTGCTCTCAACCGAAATTCTAATGGCATTTGCTCGTAAAGAACAAATGGCGTCAGTTTTCCTAGACATCAAGGGGTCTTTTGACTCAGTTTCCATAAATATCCTATCTGAGAAGTTGCATCAGCATGGTCTTTCACCAATTTTGAATAACTTTTTGTATAATCTATTGTCCGAGAAATACATGTATTTCGCGCATGGTGATTTGTCGACAATACGATTCAGTTACATGGGTCTTTCTCAGGGCTCATGCTTAAGCCCCCTTTTATACAATTTTTACGTAAACGACATCGATAAATGTATCAACACATCTTGCACGCTGAGACAACTTGCCGACGACAGCGTTGTGTCTATTATAGGACCCAAAGCTGGCGATCTGCAAGGGCCGTTACAAGATACTCTTGCCAACTTATCCACATGGGCTCTTCAAATGGGTATCGAGTTCTATACGGAGAAAACTGAGCTGGTTGTATTTTTAAGGAAGCGAGAACCAGCACAACTACAGCTTCAACTAGGGGGTGAAAACATAGCTCAGGTCTTCACATTCAAATATCTCGGGGTCTGGTTCGACTCCAAAGGCACCTGGGGATGTCACATTAGGTATCTGAAACAAAAATGCCAACGGAGAATCAACTTTCTTCGTACGATAACCGGATCGTGGTGGGGTGCCCACCCAGGAGACCTGATCAGGTTGTACCAAACAACAATATTGTCCGTGATGGAATACGGATGCTTTTGCTTCCGATCCGCGGCGAACACTCATTTCATCAAGCTGGAAAGAATCCAGTATCGTTGCTTGCGTATTTCCTTAGGTTGCATGCAGTCAACTCATACGATGAGTCTCGAAGTGTTGGCGGGCGTATTACCGTTGAAAAATCGATTTTGGGATCTCTCATATCGATTGCTAATCCGATGCGATATTTTGAATCCGATGGTGATTGAAAACTTCGAAAGGTTAGTTGAGCTTAATTCTCAAACCCCTTTTATGTCCTTGTATTTTGATTACATGGCTCAGAAAATTAACCTTTCTTCGTTTGTTTTCAACCGTGCTCATTTCTTGGATACTTCTGATTCTACTGTGTTTTTCGACACATCCATGAGAGAAGAGATTCGTGGAATTCCGGAACACGTACGCCCTCGAGTGGCCCCAAATATTTTTTATAATAAATTTAGAACAGTCAACTGTGAAAAGGTGTTTTACACTGACGGATCAAACATCAACGAGTCCACAGGCTTCGGCATCTTCAATCAGAACATCACCGCTTCGTACAAACTCAGTGATCCGGCTTCAGTTTACGTCGCAGAATTAGCTGCTATTCAGTACACCCTCGGGATCATTGAAACCTTGCCCAAAGACCATTACTTCATTGTCACGAACAGTCTAAGCTCAATAGAAGCTCTCCGGGCAATGAAGCCAGGAAAGTATCCCCCATATTTCCTGGGGAAAATACGGGAACACTTGCGAACTTTATCTGAACGGTCTTATTTAATATCGTTGGTCTGGGTCCCTTCGCATTGTTCCATTCCGGGCAATGAAAAGGCAGACTCATTGGCTAAGGTGGGCGCATTACAAGGTGATATTTATGAAAGACCAATCTGCTTCAATGAATTTTTTAGTATTTCTCGTCAGAAAACTCTCGAAAGTTGGCAAACTTCATGGACGAATGACGAACTGGCACGATGGCTACACTCCATTATTCCTAAGGTATCGACGAAACCTTGGTTCAAAGAGATGAACGTGAGTCGTGATTTCATTCGCGTTATTTCTTATATACCAGTTCCTCAAACACATTAATATACAAGTGTAATCTGTTACATCTTGCTTAGAAAGTTCCTCCTATTTATCGACGTTGTTTCAACTGTGGCTAAGAATAATTTTCACCTGCAGGTTCGACACTAACTTCCGCCGATTATCCCGATTCTTCATCTGTCCACCATCTTCATCGGAACTAACAAGATCTTTTTGCTGTCACTAACCTTTTCGCTTCCCCCCTCCCCGTCTCTTCTCCATCTCGATGTCAACTAATTAGATCTCTGTCGTTCTTAGTCATTTCGTTCCCATATCCCCATTTTACTTCGTTTTCCGCAATATTTACTTTTTTATATTTTGTTCGTTCTCTTATGTAACATCACCATCATCGCCCACGGAAGGCCGCCCTAGTCATGCGGGCCACCCGCCGGGTATTCGTAGCCTGGGGGTGTTTCCCGCGGACCCACACGGACCGAAGGATGCGGCCAACGTCATCTGGAAGACTCATGATATATTCCATCCACCGGCCTGAAACACCGGTGCCGATCGCCAGCTGAAGGCTGGATCTGCCAAAGTCGACCACTGCGACCCCAACACAACACTATCTAATTATACTATCCTAGTTTTAAGTTAGTCGTTAATAATAAAATTAGAAAAAGCCTTTGGCACCTTAGAGCTTAAGCAGTGTGCCTTAAAAAAATTATATTATTGAATAAAAAAAAATCCTACTGCTGGTTTTTTTCATTGGAGCAAATACAACTAATAGTGGACAACGATGGGGAACATTATGCAAAGTCAGTCCTACTAATGGCTACAAGAACTAAAGATAAAGATTGCTTCTTTGCAAATCGGAGGTAAAAATCATCAGTTTAGTGTATCTAATCAATCTGTAACAATTTGATTAGCTTTCAATATTTTTTGCGGTGCGAAATTCGCACCAATCGAGTGCGAATAAAGTCAGCATTTGACTGTTCGCGTTCGAAAAAAATGCTCCGAACAATGTTTAATATCGCAGAGAATTCCACAATTTGACCCTTCTGAATGTCAGAAATGAATCTTGTACAGCATTTTGATAGTTTCTTTCACTGAAATATGCAAATCCAAAATGAAACAATCGACATCAAAATTCTTTATGTTGCTATTTTTTCTACTCTCATTTGTTCCGCGCTATTTACTAGAAAATATTTGTCACCAATAAGTCTATCTTTAGTATGAATGCCCCATGACAATTCTGGAAGCGAAGTAGTAAAAGTTGCGAAATTCACACAATCAACTAGTTAGTACGAACGATTATCATGTTTTATTCGTGTTCACGTCCTCCAGTTATGCCTGTGACATTACTCACTCGCCTTTTTATCTATCCGCACAATGACGATCAATGTTGAAGTTCAATTGTATTATTGCGACATAAGTATCCGATCACGCTTTTGGGAAATGAACAATACAAACTGAATCCGAATGATTTTTTTTTAATTTTACTCAATGATGCAAACATTATCACGCATACGGTAGCGATGTTTATTTCACGTCACCATTAATTTACCTAGATGTGAATTTCACCTATGTCCGTGTTTACAAGTCACAAAATCAAAAACACATTCGTTATGTCAAACTACATACTCAAACAATAACATTACATTTCCCACAATCGCTGTAATCATTTATTCAAAGCTCTAATTGTATCCTTTGCCAAGCGGAGAATTAATCAACGCCAGTTACAATTAACTGCAAGGGTGTCGACGGATGAATATCACGAAACAGCTACGCATAATCTATCGTAGTTCGAAGCCGTAGCCGTACCTTATTCGTACATACTGGTGCTTGTTAGTTCAAGTCATCGCTCATACCGGAGACCGAAGGGTGTCGTAGATGACCAATCAATCTGTGACTCTCTACACACCATCAACCATCATCCTCATTTATCTCGGAGAAACAATGCGATCCTATTCGTTTCCACGGCGTTGCTTCGTTGCTGTCATTACGTTCGGTGAAACAGTATCGTATAACGGAAAGCCTCCGAGATTAAGAGGATGTTTTCCCAGAAGGGCAATAGATGGTGGCCATTGTTCATCGGAATCCTATTTCCAACGTCTCATCTCATCTGACACTGTGCTCGATATGATGGTGCTAGAACGTCGGAGGCTAGCTCATTGCAAGCCATAAATTGACATGTGTATCTGTCGACGGGACCGAAGGAAGCAATGACTGACAGTTATATTTGCTGAAGTATATTCCGGATGAAGGCTTTCGAACCGTACTCAAAACGAGCGCCACGATGCCCGTCCAAATGTGAACTATAGCATAATAAGCAAAGGTGTGGTTTTGATACGAAACCGATCTATTGAAGACCGTTTGAAGGGAAGTAATCGAAAACAAATCAAATTACGTAAGTTTTAGCTTGGATGATTTATTTTCCAAGCGATACTTTGAAATACAAATGAGGTGTTAATTGGTAGCTGAGGAGCCAAGCCATTAAAATTCGTTACTTCTATATCTGTGGTTGTCGTAATCTTTCGAGTAACCACACTAGCAAGTCTGCCTTAAGCTTATTGTCAGAATAAAATTCCGCGTTGTCATGAAGTAACAACAGTTATTTTCAAATGAACAGATGGCTGGTATTAAAATAACCCATTATTATTTAAGCACAAGTTATTTTATCAAAAGGGAAACCCCCAAGAACAGACAAAGAGTTCTTTTTATAGCAGTTATTTTTCCTACCCTAACTCGACTTTTTATTTGCCGGATCTTCTTGTTGTACCGTTCTTTGAAGGTGTATCTTACGCAAGGTGTGTTTTAAGCCGGAGAGCAAACATGGAAGCTTCTTCCATTTTTTATACTAAACTGCTCGTCTTTTAATGCAAATTCGTTTTTATATCGCATATTCCGCTCACGAATTGTTCGAAAAACATGAGCGATTCAGTTAGCTGAAATGTAGTAATATTAAAGCTGTTAAGTAAATAAATGTCGAAATAAGATCACGAAGTTTAATTTTAATTACAATTCACTAGGTATTTTACTTCGGTTTGGCAATGGGCACTCACAGATGTTCGTTTGCTTCGAATGAGCATCATCAAAGTTTTATGTGCAATGCCGATTAGCATGCCACTGATATGTCGATGATATTGATACGTTGCATCTCCACATTGAAACTATCAGACGTGCAAAAAAAAACGTGGGAATCTCACATCTCAAACTCTTCCCATCCATTTTCGATGATTGAACAATTCTAATAACGCTTTATGCTCTGTTATATATGTTTATCTTTGGGAGTGCTCCATGAATCACGAGAAAAAAATATTCAATTTTCTTTGTTTTGTAGTACAGAAACTCTAAAAGGCAAAAAATAAATCCGTTTCTAATATCCGTGCATGTAAATTTGTGGCTAAGGAGAATATATTTTTCCAATAAAATAATAAAACATGGCGCAAACATTGAGCATTTACCGAGACTGATGGTTAAAATATGCCTAACCAGTTGATAAAGCGTGAGAAGGTACACGTGGAACATGGATACCATCAGCGATTTTCACAATGCACATACACACCGACATACATACGATCTCGTCCAGCTTAGTCGAACGATATATAATCCCTCTCAAAGAATGCTTTCGAGAAAACGCGAAGAATAAATAAAAAATCACAGAGCCATGTCTTCAAATGTATTTAAAGTTCGATATTGAAACTTTGCAATTGCACGGGTAAAAATCCATAGCCGGTACCATGATTAAAAATCATAAAATCATGAATCATGTCTATCATGAATAAGAAATCATGATTTCATGAGCAAAATAATTGATATCATGAACAATAACACATCCTTCATAAAAATTTTCATGATATCAATCGTTTTGCTCATGAAATTTCATGAGAAGGCATGCTTCATGATCTCATGATCCGTGTATGTTCTTAGTTGATGTATGTATCGATTAATGTACCTAATAAAAGAACTGTTTTGTATTACAAATATTTTTTCATCAAAATAATCTCAGTCCGAATGACTGATTATTGACTCAATGTTATTCATCCTGTTTCAATCCACCTAGTGGTGTAATGATGCCTTTCTCATATTACTCATAACATCAAAATAAGGAGTGTATCGAAAATAAGCTATCCACATACATTGTACGCATGTGTTTGGGATGTTTTTTTATGCTCAAATCACAGCATACTGTGCGTTTGGCTGTCAGCTTTCGTTTTTTTACTTGTTTGTGCGGTTGAAATTCTGGGTTTTCAAAATGTCGCGTGTTGAAAGGAAGTGAAAATTAAGGTTCTGGACACATGGCTAAGTGAGAAGGGTATTACTATGCAAAAATCTGCGAAGCAGTTTGGAATTAATCATGCCAGTGTTAAAACTATCATTATTAACGGTGTCTCCAGAAGAGATTGCTGCCTTTATATAAGAAGCATACAGGGTCCGGCACTCGAAGTGTAACCAACTTCAAACCTTCGAGCCTGGCGTCAAGGTAAATGCGACATATTATCGGGAAAGTATTCTGGAGGTTGCTTTGAAGCCGTGGGCAGACAAACATTTCGGTGGCAGACCATGGACGTTTCAGCAGGACTCGGCACCGTCTCAAAAAGCTCGAGTGAACCAAGAATGGCTGAAAAACAACGTTCCGAACTTCATCACGTCCACACAATGGCTCTCGAATTCACCAGATGCGAATCCAATGGATTATTCTCTTTGGGTCATTTTGGAGAGCAAAGTCCGAACTAAAAGATACACCAGTCTCGAGGCGCTGAAAAAAGTTATTGTCCGCAAGTGGGCCAAAACCACTCTCAATTGGCTTGCGGAAAAGGGTATAAATTTCGTTGAGAAAAATATCAATCCACCAAATTGCCCTCAACTTCGACCCATCGAACGTTACTGGGCCATCGTAAAAAGGGTCTTCAAGAAGACTGGTACGGAAGCTGGGAACATGCAGAAGTTCAAAAACATTTGGGCTCAAGTGTCCAAAACAAGAGCTGCAACACTTGTCCGGAACTTGATGAAGAGCGTTCGATCAAAAGTTCGAAAATTCGTGAAGGAATAACTTAAATTTCATCCGGTTGTCATTATCCTCAAGTTTAACCTCGTACAATAAAGGATCAATTTTTAGTTGGAATTATATATCGTTTTTTATCATAATTTAAAAGAAAAATTTGTGAATAGCTTATTTTCGATACACTCCTTATTACTGTGTAATCCGCAAAAACAACTGTTCATTGAATAGAAATAGGAAAGTTCCGTAGGACTTAATATAACAAACTCTTCAAATCCTGTTTACCCTGTAGTTCCGGAACCGGAATTAGTATTCACCACAAATTTAAGAATTCCGTATTAAACTTTAAACCTATAAGCTTGTGAGAATCGATTTGGACATCTTGAACAAAAGTGAATAAGATCCTTTTTGCAGTTTTTAATCACCATTCCTCTTCTTCCAAAACCGAATTCAGATGACAGGAATAGCTGAAGTTGGTTTGTTTGCCAGCAAAGAATATGACCTAATCATTGGAACAATTTTGAACCTAGGTAAACCTAGACTTACTATCTCATGCTCTATTTCGATTAAATCTATTTAACGAAATCTAACAAATGAAGCGAACCTGTGTTTCTCTTACATCTGTATATGTAAGTCAGGCTAAACAGCATGAATCAGCAACATAAAACATGTAGTAGGATTATTACTTTTATTATTATTATTATTGACATCATAACACATCCACACATTTTCACATCCGTTAGTGTAGTAATACCGTACCGGTGTTACTACACTACCGGATGTGAAAATTTCATATGTTTTTCAAATAAATTTGAATTTATTGACATTCGCTTATTCTTATTCTTATCATAAAATAGTTATAATTATTATCAACCGCAGCACCGTCTTTTACCAATATTACACACTAGTAGCAGACATCCGTAACCGTTTCGATTTCATCATAGCGTGTACGAAATAGAATAAATCACGCATCGTTTGGTTTGTGTTTTCTTCATCTTTCGATGTGGCACTTATTGTCATTCTATATGGCGATTTGAAAACCCTCTACACTAGATACTCATCGCCCTGTAACTGCGGAACCGGAAGTCAGATCCGAATGAAAATTCACAGTAGCTTTAAAGATAATATGAGCTTTAATTCAAATCAAGATATGTGAAAATCGGTTCAAGCATCGCAGAGAAATCGAAGCGTGTTCTATTTTTTACGTTTATCGGCACCACTTTCGGTGCTTCCGGAACAGGAAAAGGGGGGACCAGTAGTGCCGAACGCAGGACGCTTCGATCGAGCGAAATTCGCCGTCGTACGAAGTTAACTATCTACAAAAAGCTGATTAGACCGGTTATCCTCTACGGGCACGAGTCCTGGACAATGCTTGCGGAGGATCAACGCGCACTAGGTGTTTTTGAACGGAAGGTGTTGCGAACCATTTTCGGCGGAGTGCGGATGGAAGACGGTACGTGGAGAAGGGCGAATGAAGCTGCACCAGTTGCTGGGAGGACCAACCCTCGTCCAAACGGCCAAGGTCGGGCGGTTACGGTGGGCCGGGCATGTTGTTAGAATGTCGGAGAACCGGTTAAAATGATTCTCGATAATGATCCGACCAATATAAGAAGAGGCGCGCAGCGTGCAAAATTGATCGATCAAATTGAGGATGACCTGCGGACTCTTCGCAACTACCGAGGCTGGCGGCGAATAGCCATGAACCGAGTTGAATGGAGACGCCTCCTGTATACAGCAGAGACCCGCGTGGTCTACGACTGAAAGAGTAAGAAAGCAAGAGTAACATACAGACATACGGACGGACATACACAGACATTTGCTCAGTTCGTCGAGCTGAGTCGAATGGTATATAACATTCGGCCCTACGGGCCTCGGTTGAAAAGTCGGTTTTCACAGTGATTGCATAGCCTTACTATATGAGAAAGGCAAAACCGTAGAAAATTTGCCAACCTGGGCTCAAAATTGTTCCAATTTGTTAGTTGATGACCATACAAACCGCTTTTGGTTATATTGGTCTCTGTATTACGGTTCCGATAACAATGATGAAAAATCCAAAAAGAAGATCATTTACATCCTTTACAATACTCAACCGATTTTCACAAACTTCAATTCAAGTGGTTCTTATGGTCTTATGGTTTCATACAAAATTACTATTTCTTTTTAACTCAAGTCCGGGAAGGTGCCACTTGAACCAATTAGTTCTGAATCCACTTTTAGTTCCAAAGATATGATGATTTGAGTAACGTACCCGACAAAACGCATTACGGCGTTAATAATGCCTTGCTCTCCATTATACGAGGCTGGGTGGTGTCAATTGAAAAAATGCAAAACTCGCCGCGTAACCTTTTTCTGTCATAATTTTGAACGATTTTAACTTAGTCATTTGTTGTTGGATTTATATAATTTAAAACTACCAATCGATTCGGAAACATTTAACTTAAACTTATGGGGTAACATTCTTTAAGTATTTCAATTGCATACCATTGAAAAATTGGTTTGGTTGTTAACGAGCCAATGACAGTCGCAGCCAATGATGTCATACTCTCGTCTGATTTGCGCAGTATGAACTATATCACAATAAATATATGCCCGAAAACATTTCTGCTTTAGTTTACCCCTGGCTGCCAGCGAGGAAGGGTGAGAGGACGACAAAGCTGAAAGTTACATTCATTCGCTCGCTGGATAGTTGCTTTTGTATGTATGCGGTGTGTTATTGTTATTGTGGTATTGAATACAAGTTAGAAATTTATTTCGATTCTCCAGTAATTAGCAGGCCAATTTAGAACTATCGGCGATAGATTTTTCGAACGTAATTTGCAGCGCTTGTATCTCTGTAATTTGCTTATGGATTTGTCTCATTTAAATTGATTCGAAAAAGTTTCAAAATGTTTTAATTTGTCAACGGGTAGTGTGCATACTTACATCTCCATTTACATACAAACAACATGGTGGCGCGCAAATAGATTCAGTATAAAGTTGTGTTATGACTATAATCATAGATACTTCTTTTTCATTAAATGTGGCTAAGCACAATGAACTATCTTAAGCATCACCCCTGAGACCCTATTATAGAACCAAACAATAATCGTGTAACCTAATTGAATAGTGAGAAATTGAAAAATTGTATCATTTGAATTCTCACTAAACTCGGGTCACCGCCAGTTCCAGTTAAATCATCATTTACATCAAAACAACAATCTTTTTATCACTACACTACGTGGGTTGTAACTATTACAATATTCGTTCATGTACTAATAAATCATATTACAATATGAACGAAATTAAGGTATTTTATTGCGTATGCATTGGTTTCTAATAAGAAAAAATTAAAATCAATGAAAGCAACAATGTGTCACATGTTTTCTTTCCTGTATTGCTGCCAAAGTATTTTCAGACACTTTCCGAAAATTATCGACGCTAACATTTTTTACATTCACATTCTTGAATCAAAATAATAAAATCTTCTAAATATAATCGCTGTTTATAAAATTGAATGAATACAATCTATAAACGGCCAATATACCGTCAAATTACTTCGATCATTCGGCACGTCAGAGAGACATTGCACTTCGGTGCAAATATATGTTTTCCTAACAGCATTAAATTTACGTCTGCTCATCAGATTGTGTTACTCATCAAACTAGCATTAGTAGTTCAACATAACCTGCTATTGCACTAATGAGTCAAAGACGAAACATAAAAAAAATATTTGAAAATCGAATGTGTGTTGTTATGTTGTTATATTATGTACTTACGTTTAGTTCAACTGAAGATAGTCACGATCAAGTTCTTTTACAATATTTTCGCGTCCGCCGCCAACAGTTTGTATGGGTTTTAGTACGGGAAAGTAACTTTTCTCAAAAAAATACATCTGGATATCCTTATGGACTCTAAAAATAATTGTTAGTAAATTTAACGAGGAAAGAGACCTTGGAAAACCGCGAAACGGTCCGATGGTTGTAGAAGAAGTTATTGAACGAAATCCGATGAAAGACCCACACAACGGCACAGTTTTCAATATATCTAGCGCCACTGGCTCTTATGGTCGTAAAATGATTTGTAATTTTTTTATGGCGCTATTACTGTTAATCCGAGTCGTTTGTTGTCTCCATAAAAGTTTTTCAGCCTAAAACGAACTTTTTTTGAATGACCACCCTTCGGAAAGATTATGCACAGGGGTGCCTGGAAATAGTTCTGTAGTCTTCCTCTCCAAGCACAACTGCTTCGTTCTGTTATGGATGGATTTGGTATCTGACCATCACGGAAAATATAAAATGGATGGCACCCAAAAACATGCAACAAAGCCAGAGCTCGTTGTATGTGTTTGGGTGCGGCTACTTGAAAAAAAAATTAGGCCCTTCATCGTTATGCGGGAAGCAAGTTAACAAGGTGAATCAAATATTTTTTCTTTGTTGTATCTTTGTAAAACATAGTTGTAGTTTGGAAAACATACATGAATCGACTGATTGACGCAGATTCATATTGTATCGTCACACTTTCTTTTATTTGCCTGACACTTGATGTCTTGTGTAACTCATTATTCATATTCCTGGTATCATAGTAATGAAAGAGCAAAGCGTTTGCCACAGTAGCACAGATAACAGATATCCAAGCTAGAACGAACTTTCTTAACTTTTTGAAAGAAAATTAGGTTTAAATGATCGTTGGGTACGATTTTCATGCACGAGTTATAACAGTATGCAAGCACGAACACGAACGTTCGAAGCGCCTTTATAAATGTTTTGTTGCTGAGTGATAACTTTTGAAAAGGCTTGAAAACTTGACTTGTAGCTCTGTTATCTGTGATACTAGGTTCTCCAACCCGTAATGCTGAATTTGATGAACATTGCTCTACGGGTGCATTGGTTCAAAACTTTTTTAATAATATTCAATGCAACGAAGTTTTCTTTCTTACTATTTTATACGCAGTATCACATCGACCAAAGTATCACGTATAAAGAAGACTCATATGCTGCGACCCTGAGAGAAACTGCAATAGAACAACCTTCCTTACCATCTGCTACCGAATAACGATAGATGCAAACTGTTTGATGTACCAATGTCAGACTCTCACCATACTTCTGTGCAATGAATATTTATTTATGATATGCTAGACTGCTCAGAATAACTCTGATAGATGTATTCAGCAACAACACTTCTAGTAAGATTGCATTGCATGTTTTCATAATGCCAATGGATTTTCTGCCAATGATCTAGTACAATGTGTTCATGTATAAGACAGGCCGTCAAAGTATTATATTACGAAGCAGTACATCAAAAATGATTATCACATTGAGTTATTGATTCGTTTGAAGTGTGAAATCGAAAAATAACGGCTCCGATCTGCTTTCTCACCCACTTTATTCTCAATAACCTAGCTCGAAGCGACTACTTGTCTTTTGCTGATCTTAATAAGATACTCCAAGGCAAAATATTTGGCTCGAATGAAAGAGTCATCACCTCAACTGAAGCCTATTTTCAAGCCATTGACAAATCTCTTAGAAGTATGGCATTGAGAAGTTAGAAAAGTGCTAGAACGATTGTATTGCATTTGAAAATGGTCATGTGATGAAAAAAAACCTGTTTGCATAAGATATGCTGTTGTTCAAGTTAATTCCTGGACTTTTTGAACGATGTGTTAGCAACCTTCTCTACGGCAGTATCGAACAGTACAAAGTGCAAGTCGATTCGATACTAAATCTTGTGTTGTGTGAGTGATTTTCTTAAATGCGAACGCACTCATTAAAGAGCAGAATTCTTATGTAACTTATGTATACGAAGCTGTCGTAACCTGTTAGAGAAAATTATACATAATTCGTTTCTAATTGAAGATTCGATCACCGATCATCGAACACATATGGATTTATCTACTCGAATCGACGAGTAAAAATATTTCCAATCAGTATGAATAGTATGTATTGAATCAGTCAAAAATGGTTTAGATGTAGATGTTCAAAACCGGACCTAAGGTTTTTTTTTCTCTATTTTGAATTTGCACCACGGTATAGAAAACAATGACGTAGTCCTACGTCAAAAGATTTTGAATGATTTTTTTATATGAAGATATAGAACGCACTGCACTATTCCCAGAATTTCGCTCAGTCAGCTGGAGAATACAATTTTTGCCAGATCCGTCATACCTAACGCTAGTATACGTACTGTATTTTACAGTATTGTACTGCATTTTCGACTAAAATACTGCGTACTTCTTTTACTCACAAATATATTGTATTCTAATTTGTACTATATTTTCCCATTGGAATGTACTGTATTGTTCACATTACAAAATAAATGCAGAATTTTAAATCTTCAACGCATAAAATTTCAATTTACCGTCAGAAAGAATAGTGACGAATATAAATACTTGCAAACAACAAATAATGTTGACTCTTTCTTTCGTTCTCATCATAGTTTAATTCATTATTCATTCTTATTCAGAGCGTGAAACAAATTTTATCTAAACTTTGTTTATTTGTTTATTTAGGAGCAGTGAAAAGCCCACTGGAGCTGAAATTTACAGTCTCTCTCTCTCCAGCAGGCATAAAACCTCCTCATCTTTTATACCAACAGATTACAAAAATCCAACAGCTTTATATCTTAATACTAAGGGCTTAATACTAAGTAAAATTATGTCACTCGGCGGGGGTCAAGAGTGTCGTTGAAGGCCGCATCCTGCTGTCCGTATGGGTCCGCGGGAAAACCCCCAAGTCACGAACACTCGCCGGGTGGCCCGCATGCTGGACATCAATGAGGGTAGCCCTCGGAGAGCGGTGAATAATAGCAATGCAGGAAAAAGGGAAGAAAAAGAGAGAATTGTAGTAAATGGAATTACGAAGGGGTTCGAAAAAAGTTGAAAGCGGCATAAAATCAAGTTAATTGTTCCAATAGATGGACGACACTTACTGGAGAAAGGTTCTTTATAGCCATAATTAGTGCGAGCGGTTTGGATTCTCAAGAATTGATGAGATCGAAGATTTCGAGAATGAATATTTAAATTTAGTTTACCTAATAATTCGTGGCAATCAATTTGAGATTGCAACAGATCTGCCACGAATATTGCCCTGGAGAGATCTTTACAGCGTTCCTGAAAGCTTGGGAGGTTGTTAGGATCTCTCCAAGAAAGACCACGAAGAGCAAAGCGAAGAAATTACGCTGAATAGTTTCAATGCTAATAAGGGGCCCAGACGACAGAAGCGTATTCTAGAATAGAACTAACCAGTGCGCAATATAGTGCTTTTAATCAATATATGCTTTTAAAGTTCGTTGTGACTCGAAAAATAAAACCAACTATCTTGGAAGCCTTAGAAATAATATATTCGACGTGATCCTTGAGACTAAGTTTAGAATCCAACAGGACTCCCAGATAATTTACAGTCGATTCTCGCTAGTATTACCGGAAATAGCATAGTTGTGCGTTTGCGAGTAAAAGAGATCACGGAACTTTGGATGGGTTTTATACAATTCTATTTAGGTCGAACCAGTTGGAGAAAATATCCAAGTAAATATTTTTAGGAATCTGGAATCTTCGGAATCTTTATAAAGATGGAACAATTTAAAATCGTCGGCGAAAGATAATTTTAAGCATTGCATCGCATGGTTCAAATCGTTCAGATAAAGTAAGAATAAAAAGGGTCCAACATTACTGCCTTGAGGTACCCCTGAGTTAGCTCGAAAAGGTGCAGCTGTGCAGTCTCCGATTTTAGCTATCATACTATGAATGCAACCAATTCAAAAAAGATCAATTGAATCCAAGTCTATCAAGTTCGGTAATAGCTATTTGGTGATTTGTTTTATCAAAATCAGCGGAGAAGTCTGTATACATGGCGTAAACCTGCTGTCGCGCCTATAGTGACTGAATTATGTAGGATGTGTAACAACTTTGTTGATTTATTGATATGTTGATTTGAAGAAAACAGTCTACTAAAGAGCAAAACTACACTGCACCAAAACCATCGTTAAAAATACCAGTTTCCCATAAAAAAAAACGTTGTGAAGTTTTGTGCAAAAAAACGCTTGGTGATTGATCCGTACCCTTTTGCTTTTCTCATATAGAAAGGTTATGCAATCACTGTGAAAACCGACTTTTGAACCGAGGCCCGGAGCTCCGAGTGTCATATACCATTCGACTCAGTTCGTCGAGTACGCAAAATGTCTGTGTGTGTATGTGCGTATGTGTGTATGTAACGTTTTTTTGCACTAACTTTTCTCGGAGATGGCAGAACCGATTTTCACAAACTTAGATTCAAATGAAAGGTCTTGTGGTCCCATACAAAATTCCTGAATATTGTTTAGATCCGACTTCCGGTTCCGGAATTATGGGGTAAAATGTGCAAAAACTTGTTAAAATTAGTGCACTAATTTTTCTCAGAGATGGCTGAACCGAATTTCACAAACTTAGATTCAAATGAAATGTCTTGAGGTCCCATAAAAAAATTCCTGACTATAATTTGGATCCGACTTCCGGTCCGGGAGTTATGGGGTAAAATGTGCAAAAAAAAAGAAAATTTGTGTTCTAACTTTTCTCATAGATGGCGCAACCGATTTTCACAAACTTAGGTTCAAATGAAAGGTCCTGTAGTCCCATACGTGATTCTTGAATTTCATGCGGATCCGACTTCCGGATCCGGAAATATAGGATAAAGTGGGTTAAAAACTGTATGCCATCACTGAAAATGGGGAAAAACCTTAAACAAATTTCTAAATCGACCTAAAATCATTTCCAATTGATAGTTTTTATCATTAGACGGTCAAACAAACCGATTTCGGTTATTCTTTTAAGAATCGAAGAAAATTATTTTGAAGAATACCACAGTATTTTATATGATAATATGATTGATATGAGAAAGGCATCATTACACCACTAGGTGGATTAAAACAGGTTTTTTTATTGTTTTTATTAAACTAGAAAATGCCTAACTATTGAGATTATAAAAATAAATCATCTTATTATTATTTGTTTTTTTTTTCACAAGCTAGATAAAATGTGTACTGCAAAATATACTGTTTTTTGAAAGTCAATGTACTATATTCTCTTAGTTTTTATTCAAAATATATTGTTTTTCGCCAAAAAAAAATTTGCGAGCGTTGGTCATACCAATACATGCACAAACAGGAATTCGAACTGCTCTGCACTGACGAGTCTAAGACGAAACGTAAAGAACAGAAAAAACATGCCTGACAGGCCTTACCGGTTGAAGGTGGAATTCATGCGAGAGTCGCGTTTTGGTGTGGGAAATACACGGAGGGTTCATTCTCATGTAAAGAGGCCGGTAATATTGTAATTCCCCCGGGCCAGTTCCCCGTTCGGAAGTATAGATAGCCAACAAGGAGAGTTTACCTTACAGGACCAGATTTCAGACTAGAAAATCATCCGAAAAAAGGGGTGCTTCCGTACTCGGCAACTCCTCATGATCCGAAAACATCACAGCTTAACATTTTTTGGCTGGATTTGGCATCAACGCATTAAGGTGACCGTGGACAGAAGCCAAGGAAAATAAATGTGAAAGTATTGGTGAAACAATACTTTTTCATATAGTAATAGTATTTGTGAGTAGAGAGGAATGAAACAATAATATTTGTGTGCTGAAAGGAATATAGGTGCAAGAACAAAATGTAAACATTGAAACTATTCAAATCACCTAGCAGAACAGAATGGAATTATCTCATCTTCATGCTCATTCTGAAATTAACAAGATGGTGGACAGCCGGGGGATTAAAAATTAGCAATCATGCGACCAAAAGAACATAATGATTGTGCCAAAGAAGATAGTTTACTGTTTGCCCTTGCTTGGTTCTTGGCATTTTTCTTACATTACAAAGTAAAAAG
The DNA here is from genome assembly GCF_030247185.1 of Malaya genurostris. Lineage (NCBI taxonomy): Eukaryota > Metazoa > Arthropoda > Insecta > Diptera > Culicidae > Malaya > Malaya genurostris. Next base: position 66,653,914 of record NC_080570.1, on the reverse strand, counting down.
GAAGCTGTTACATTGATGGATTAAGTACAGTAACACGAAATCAGAACAAACTCTGTTGCATTAATTTTTGAATATGAAGTTCCCATATTCAAAAAATACAAACCATCAAATTCTACATTTTACACTTTGTCGACAACATCGTCGTTTTCGGATAGGGAAGCAACCTCACCCAGAGAACAGTGAAGTGGCACTTGATGAGAGGGTTTGATTACAAATCGGCTATTTGCTCTGAAAAGATTTATCATGCGAATTTGATGATATAATTTCATATAATGAAAAAAATATTTTAAAACTTTACCTATTGATACCAAATTATTGGATCCAGTACAGTTTCTAAATTCCGTGGTATTGTTTTGAACCGGCACTTCTGGCAGTTCTTCCACTGTTTGAACTGATGAGTCCCGCACATACTCATTACCCAAAACACACTCTATCAACGTATTCCATCTATTTTTCTATTGATTTTCGCGAATAAGCGCTGCTTTCCTCTTTTTAGATGGACGAAACATTTTGAAAGATTGCAATACTTGAACTGTTTGTTTATTTTTTTCATTCCATAGCGACGGTAAATAAGACAACAGGGTTGCGGATAACTTGGAGGAGAAACAATGTTTGAAATGGAAATAAAAGAAATGTTATAGTTTTATTTAAATATTGAAATTTTAGATGGTGACGTACGAAAGTAATTTTGATTCGTAATTTTAACTATATCAATGTGCGACTAATTGAAAATAATACCATTTTTAGTACATTGCAAGGTTTTTTCTCTAATTATGTATGGCATCACTGCCAATATGAAAGGGTGGCATTACCAATACTAAAACAGGCCGGCAAACTTTTTATCGTGGATTTTTGGAAAATTTTCAAACCCAGAACTGTGAGTTATACAAAGGTTTTATAATAAAATGTTTAGATCAGACGATAAGTTTACCGGTGAAGAACAACTCAAAAGTGTTTCATAAAGCTTGCTTATGTCACAGAGCTATAAAAGGCAGTTGAAATCTTGAGAAGAGTGAAAAATAATAACATTCCAAGAAGAAACCTTCTAATAGAGGTCCGCAAAGTTTTGCACAAATCATTCTTTAGAGTTGATAGTTTATCGTAAATATATATCAATACGATGAGTGATTATGTCAACAAATTGCAGTAGCAATTCTACGCAACATATTTACCCCACACGCGTAGAAAAAATGTGTTTAATGGTTAGAGCAGGGCAAAATAGAGGAAGATGAAACAAATATGCTCGAAAGCAAAGCTCGTATTGTTGTTTTTAAATCGTGCTTAAATTTACTAGGACACCCTACAACACTATCCCGGACTTTCCATAGCCTTTAAGATTCAATACGAAACCTCGTTCACCGAAACTCAACTTCTCGTTTTTAACGATAAATTTCTTTTTTTGCTCCGTATAATAAGTAGTAACTATAAAACATCGGACCAAAATGCTAATGAGTCAAAACTGCTCCCTTCCTTCCAAAGACAGTTTATATATTACATTAAACAAAACTTTTTCAAAAAACAACCATTCTGGTAAATTAAAGGGTTCAGGGTCTGTTTTAGGGCTGATCGTGATAACGAAGTTTTAAAACACTGTTTGATGTATCGAAAGAATTATAAAGCCAAGATAGCCATCAAGGACATGCACAGCTCTGCTGGTGCTGGCTGGATTAATTTGCATTTTACCTCCCCTGAGTGAAAAATAAATCCGCAGGTCACGAAACTAATTTCATAAAGTATAACGCAAATAAATGATTAGGCAGCCCATGCTTTTAAGCGTTCAAGTGAGTTTCGCGCAGAAGCCACTAGGGAGGTTAATTGGCGAGCAAGTCATAATGGCTAAATCGATTTGTTTTCATGTTAGTCTGCATTTCAATTTACATACTCAAGTAGCACTTTCAATGTACTGCAATATGATTTTTATGCAGAGTTTTATTGATTTAACATTTCATTTGTAAATTCTCATAACAAAATGCTCTATGAAAACAACACAACCCTAGCAGTTTATAAATCTAGAATGTTTGACACGACATTCAAGACACGGACTACTCTAAGTGTTACTGTATACTGTTTTCATCATAACAAATTAAATACTTGTTTCATTGCTAACTCAATCGTTCTACGCCAAAAACAACTAACTGCAAATAAGAGCCTCTCTTTGTTTTCTTTCGATTATTACGGAGCTGTTATTGAAATTTTGTAAAAGATCAATATCAATATCAGTTGAAATCTTGTGCTCTTAGCTTGGAAATTATGGGAAAAGTTAAACGTCAAATTGAAAATCAATCTGATAATTTACGAAAGAAAAAGTAAACAAAGAGCAACTACATCCCAATACTTTTGTGTTTTAATTAACCACATGGGTAATTCTTAGCATACAGAAAAATGTATGGTTGGTGCTCCCAATCTTACCAGGATTCAGAAGATTATGGCTCAAGTCGAACGATTCCTAAATTTGGCGAGGATTCGTATCTTTTGCGTGTTGCATACTTCCATCATTTGTGTTATGGGTTCGAAAAGGAAAAGGAGATGGATGATGTTCGAGGAAAAGATACAAAATACATAAAGAAATGCTTTTCACATCAGCACTAAGCCGATGACAAATAACAACACTGATAATTTTCCAATTATTACCTAGCAATTAACAAAAGGATCACCGACACCCTCGAAAAGATATCTTTATTCCTGGTTAGCTAAAGTCGACTGATGTTCATATAGCTTTCTCTATGGAGATAACTATCGAAAATATTCTGTAAAATTTTTGAATCGATTGGTCAAGATTTACTTGACTTATATTTCCGGCCGTCAAAATGCAGTACATTCGCGGAAATGCCACCAAGCCGCCATTTTGTTTTTCAAAACTGATCATTTTTTTGTACTTAAATATAAATATTAAAAGGTGCTTTATACAAAATTCGGATTACTCCATTTTTTGGATCCCAAAATAATTCCCCAAAAAAGTCCTTCTCTTTTTTTTTGCAGTGGTGTTACTCCTTAAGACGTTTTTCCCCAATTTAGTTCAATTGGTTTAACTTTCTTTCGCATTAATTGAAATCAATTGATATTACGTAGAAAACCCTATTAAGTACATTACAAATACATTGTTCTGGTTAACAGCAATCCATTTATAGAACTTATGAAAATGGCAGGAGTACCTTTTGGTTAGTCGAATTCATTCAGCATTTTACAATAATTCTTCGAAGTAAGGTCAGAAAAAAGAGGAACTGGAGCAAAACGGACTTGATAGTGAATTTTGCGGCTATACTAATTATCATCAATCGATTCTAATTTCTGCATAAGAATTAGTTACTTTGAAAATATTTACATGGATATCTATGAAAATATTGAATAAAGTCGTGATTTTGATTCTTTTGGTGTAAATCGGACCTCTCCCAGTTTCTCTTTGCTGACTTTTCTCGCGAATTACCAGATCGATTTTATATTAGATGCTTTAGGATCAAATGAACAGCTAAAAGCAAAAATCGGATAAGTGCTACTTAGTTTGGAAAATCCGTTTAAGTGTTTTTGACTGCAAAAATCGGATAAAAACATTGAGAGCAAAAAACCGGACATGGATTTGCAATGCAAGAATCGTTTAAAAACATCTTTTCTGCAAGAACCGGACAAAATAACTTTGAATGCAAAAACCGGACAAGAACTTAACCGGTTCTTCCAAAACAAATGTACTAAATTGCGCAAAAACGAAATACCATTAAGGTTGTGAACCATTTCGCTGTTAATTTAACTTTTGGTTAAAATCTCACACTCGAGCGGTTATTTTGATGTTGTCAAAAAATAACCCTGCTCGAGTGCATGGTTATTTTTGACAGATCGATGGTTATTTTCCTATACTAAAAAAAATCTTGCGATGAAAATTCGATTATTAATTCTTTAGTTGAAATTGTTTCCAGTGGAAAATAATCCCAAATAACTTTCCGTCCGTCAAACTTTGAAATGAACCGCAGTTTTAGTTAAATTTAAGTACTCGACACAAAATAACCACTCTAGTGTCAGAATACAACCAAAAGTTAAAATTAACCGCGAAATGGTTCACAGTCTAAGAATCATTCCCGTTCCACACTATTCATTATACTCTATCACAAGCGTAGTCAGTTTTTTCAGTGCTTTATTTATATATAAACAGGTTCATGTATGATCTTACACCTGTAGAATAATAATAAAAGCGTTCAGAATAATTTGACAAGAAAGGTACAGCTACCAGCTTATAACTTTGGTGGTGTGATACTATTTTTCCATTACAGCATGGGACACTTACACACATGTGATGCAGCCGGTAATACACCTGCTGATTCCACCGAATTTATATGTTCAGTGCTACCAGTCTATCAAAGGTGCGTTTACAATTTAATTTCAAACATTCTATTTTTTTTTAATAATATATGCTCAAACAAATGTAAAGCACGATTTCATATTGAAATATTCATTTTGATCGATATTTCGTCGATGTTTGATGGAAAATTGAATACATTCTTAGTTTTGGATTCGTTGAGCTACACTGCTTCAGTACATCTGTATTGGATTGCGCTATACAAAATAAACAAAAATGAACATGTTCCGTGAAAAAGCAATTTTACCGAAAAAGTAAAGAGTTGTTCAACAAAATACCGCATTTATTGCCTTTGGGTTCTTCGAGCAAAGGCTTCTATTTCGCAGGAATTTTAATAAATAAATCTTAATTTTGAAGCAAACTCTGCGAGAGAAAATCCGCATAGAAACGTGTTAGTAAAAACTGAAACTGAAACTAAATTATTTTTCACTAGCAGTTTTCATCAAAACGGAAAAGGTTTCGTTAAAAGTTTCAACTTTTCTTGAATTGCCATTCTAAGCAGAAACGACTGATTTGTTTTATTTTCATCTATATCATAGTTTTATCTGATCAAATCCGGAAAAAGATTATGCAACTTGTTTTTATGCACACATTATAGACATTACCTATCCGCTTGCAAGGTGCCTTTCCCCTTAATCTAAAAAGCAAACAAACAAAGAGAGGCTCGCATTTTCTGTTATCGTTGGACAATTGAAATGATGTAAGGCTTCATATTGATTCAAAAATCTCCCGCTTTCACTTATATCCCACAGTTTCAGTTTTCAACTGGTCCGTTGTCCGTAGAAACAAAAACAGTGCCATACCCCAGTCAGAATCCACTGAAACTGGAGATGAAGGAATCATGGAAACTAAAAAAGGACCATTGTAAAGGTTGTTCATTAAATCGTCTTACAAAGCTGCAGAGAGATATAACCCCTTTCCAACCTTACCTGAACTCGAAAAAAATCTAAACGAGAAGATACCGGTTCAAGAGCCGGTACATTACCAGATGAAGTCGTTCTGAGGTTAAGTTTTATTTTCTGATTTTTATCAAAATGTTAGAACCCATCAATAGGTACTAAGAGTGACGACAGCTTCTCGCTATCACCCGCATTCATTTTTCATGGCAACGATCGCTTTTCACAAGTACCACCCATGGTGCAAAAAACAACATCCGAAATGTGGAATGGAATGAAAGTGACCTGTTTTCGAAGACTGTTCAACCCAACAAAAGTTGATAATCTATTTTTATTAAATTTCCGCTTATAATTCTGATTCTCATCGCCACAATGGCAAAGCGGAGTGCAGATTAGAACTTTGAGTTTGTAGGTATTTATAAGCACAAAGGAGAAATGACTTGTATGTCGTATATCACAATCTGCAGAATGATGCATCGTTAGATAACGATCTGCACTACTAAAACTTTTAAATAATGTATTTTTTTCTACATGCATTTCATGTTTCTGTATGTACTAACAAATCGAGTATGCTCTATTTGCGTTCAACAAGTTTAGTGCATAAATGTAAGATCGTCATATAACATATGCGAGTGTTATCACATTTGAATCTTTAGTGTTACAAGTAGATATCGATTACTTTGCACATACGACTTATGTGCGTTACTTTATGACATAGATCTATGCCTTAATATATCAGTTGGCTCCGTATTGATGAATATATGTTTCCTCGATAATCTTTATATTCCCTGATTACTACGGCAATACAAAATGTCAAAAATGTAATTAAAAAGTTTCAAATAAAATGGCAAGAATCTACGAGGAACTGACTAAATCAGGTTTTCAACCACATATTTTAGAGATTGTGTACAGTAAGTAAACACATTAGAATTTAGTTTCTACAATGACTGAGTGGAAACATATATTCGTGAAGCCAAATGAATGAAAAACTTATACGCTCAGAGACTGTACTCGAACCTGCGTTCTTATGCATTCCGTGCATACGCGCTACCATTTCCCTACCATAAGCCTTGTGATAGACACAGCTCTAAAACACGGTTAGGCATGATAGAATGTAAATCGAACATGGTCTACATCCTGGCCGCCTCCGGTCCGGTACCATACATCCAAACATCTTCTCTATTCATCAAACACTAGTCTCCCGCTCTATTCCTATTTTCCGCTCAAGCACTGAGTGTATTTATCAGAAATCAGGAATCAGAACAAATCGGCTCAGATGGCACGTTCCACTTCTTATGTGGAGATTTGTGCTTAGCCATAAATTTGCATATCATCATTTTCCTGAATAAAATCAGAAAGGAATACACCCAAACCTCCATTTACGTAATAATCGAGACATCATAAATCAAGATATGACGTAAAAAAAGTTAACGCTATTTGGAATTTTCAATGTAAAAAAGCTTACGTTATTTGAAATTTTCAACGTAAAAAAAAAGTTTTCCCTATGTATGTATATTATTGGATATGTATAATATAATGGATAACTATGGAACGAAAATTATTAGTATTTGCAGGAAAAGGATGTTCTAGGTCGCATCAATTTCCAAGATGGCGACTTCCGGTTCACCGATATTCGTGACTAACCAGCAGAATATGGGTATTTTCGGAACGGGTTTGGTGAGTACATGTTGTAAAACGATGATGGCGATGTTTGAGGTGGTGCTGAGTTCCAAGATGGCGACTTCCAGTTTATTGATATTCCTTGAAAACCCGTATAATATGGGTATTTTTGGAATGGGTTTGATGAATACATGTCAGAAAACGATGTTTGAGATGGTTCTGAATTCTAAGATGGCGACTTCCGGTTTATTGATATTCCTTGAACACCTTTACAATATGGGTATTTTCGGAATGGATTTGGTGAGTACATGTTGTAAAACGTTGTTTGAGGTGATTCAGAGTTCCAAGATGGCGACTTCCGGTTTATTGATACCCCTAGAAAACCCTTATGATATGTGTATTTTTGGAATGGGTTTGACGAGTACATGTCAGAAAACAATGTTTGAGGTGATTTTGAATTCCAAGATGGCGACTTCCGGTTTATTGATATTCTTTGAAAACACTTATAATATGGGTATTTTTGGAACGGATTTGATGAGTTTCACTTCAAGTAGCGATACGGAAGCTGCTGTTTCGGATGTTCCAGTTGACATGATAAACTTAAACACTTTCATCGTTACCCCGGAGATAGTCCAATGCGCTGCAAAAAGTTCATTTTCTCCTGGGCCCGATGGCTTACCTGCTGTTATGTTACATCGCTGTATTGACACTTTAGCTGGACCACTAGGTGTTATTTTCACTCGATCATTTGAGCAAGCTAAATTCCCGCGGATATGGAAACAATCCTACATTTGCCCAATATTCAAAGATGGCGATCGTCGTAATGTTGTAAACTATCGTGGCATAACTAATCTTTCCGCTTCATCGAAACTTTTAGAGATTATTGTAAGTAATGCTATATTAGATCAAGCAAGGAATTATATATCATTCGATCAACATGGATTCATGCCAGGAAGATCAGTTGCAATAAATCTGCAACAACATTTACTTCAAAGTGTATTGCCAGCATGGAAGCTAAAGCTCAAATGGATGTCATTTACACGGATCTAAAAGCTGCTTTCGACAAAATTGACCACACAATACTTCTCAGCAAATTATCTCGTCTCGAATTTTCCGCCCATCTTGTGTCCTGGTTGAGCTATATATCTCTGGGGGAGTTCTACGAGTAGAATTGAGCAACAGTTCAACATCACTTTTCTCTAACAACTCAGGAGCTCCCCAAGGCAATAATTTAGGACCTTTGCTTTTCGTGTTATATTTCAATGATGTCTCATTTGCTTTGGGAACTGATTGCAAACTGACATATGCAGACAACCTGAAATTGTACCTCGTTATTCACACTGTGGAGGATTGTTGGCGGTTGCAAAATGCACTTGAATCGTTTGTAGATTGGTGTAGTCGAAACAAACTTATAATCAACGTCGCAAAATGTCAGGTGATCACGTTTCACCGTACCCTGAGACCTGTTAAATTTGTCTATCGCATCGATGGCTCAGTCTTGACTAGAGTTACCCAGGTTCGCGATTTGGGAATACTGCTAGATGAAAAATTATCATTTGATTTACAACGATCACAGATCATCTTAAAAGCATCACGTCAATTGAGCTTTATCAGTAAAATCGCCAAGGATTTTAGAGATCCTCACTGTTTGAAAGCTTTTGTATTGTTCACTTGTCCGGCCTATTCTAGAGAATATTTCAGTAGTTTGGATTCCTTATCAACTTTCGTGGAGCATATGCATTGAAAGAGTTCAAAAACGATTCGTTCGTCTGGCATTACGAAACTTACCTTGACAAAATCCTGTAATCTGCCCCCATATCAGGATAGATGTCAACTATTAGGAATCGATACGCTTCATCGGCGCCGAAAAATCCAACAAGCATTATTAATCGCAAAACTGATCAATGGGGAAATTGATGCTGCTGAATTACACACTGATGTAAATTTTCGGATACCGAATAGGACACTGCTGAATACAACACTGCTTCAGCAGAGATTTCACAGGACTCGTTTTGGCTTTAATGAACCGATTACTGCTTCCATTCGAACTTTCACCGCTGTTGAAGATCTTTTCGAGTTTGGTGAATCATCTAGTCATTTCGCGAAAAAACTGAAACGATCCACTGTGATTTGAATTTTTAAGATATTTCATTAGTGACATTTGTTATACTAGCTTTAAGTTACATTGTGTTTTATTACTTTCGTACTTTCGTTGTTTTTGAAAAGATAGTGGTTTTTGCGCCCGTTTGAGAATGACAAACGAACAGTTCAACTCAAATGGGTTTTTTCCCACTCTAATTGTCCATTTAGATCTTGCAAATAAATAAATAAATGATAAATAAATGAATGAATACATGTCAGAAAACAATGTTTGAGGTGGTTCTGAATTCCAAGATGACGACTTCCGGTTTATTAACATTCCTTGAAAACCCTTATAATATGGGTATTTTTGGAACGGGTTTGATAGGTACATAAGTCAGAAAACGATGTTTGAGGTGGTTTTGAATTCCAAGATGGCGACTTACGGTTTATTAATAATCCTTGGAATCCCTTACTACATGGGTATTTTCGAAACGGGTTTAATGAGTAGATGTAGGAAGACGATGTTTGAGGTCGATCTGAAATTCAAAATGGCTTCCGGTTATTCCTTGATAACCCTTACAATTTGTGTCGATATTTCTCGAATTGCTCGAATACTTTCACAATATGCATATTTTCGGAACGGTTTTTATTAGTAAAAGCTTACATTTTGAAGCAGTAGTCTAATATCTGCAGGAGATCTAAATTATTGCCGGATTTAGTAAAGAAAAGATTTAAATACCAGACAAATCAGTTTCAAGTTATCAAAACTGTTGAAACTATGTAATACCATCCTGGAATTCAGAACCACCTCAAACATCGTTTTCCGACATCTACTCATCAAACTCGTTCCAAAAATACCCATATTGTAGTCCCAAGATACAGAGAGGCTAATCCGATTTTGATGCAAATTGTATGGTTCCATAACGAACCTATTTTCGCCAGTCTGTTCGTTTATCAGCCAGCTTGTGCTTGGGCCTTCTGATTCTCCGGGGAGAATCAGACGATGCCGTATCTGAGCCCATACCCCTTGAAGCTGGGAATAAAAAAACAAAGGTGGCGTCGAAAAGAGACACTTATTTAGATCACTAATTGGATCGTTTTTCATACGGATTTGAAAACGATCAGTTTTTCCCGGGACTACTTCTCCAGAAGGAGTTTTTCTTGCGAAGCCGCTAATTTCGGTTTCGCAAAAAATTTGTCCCATTACTATTGTTCACATTTTGCTTTTTATCAGTAGCAAACAATGCACTATGGTTTGAAACGGGAAATTAGCGTGACAAAAATATTTTCACTATTAAATATTAGTTTTTTGTAGTTGGTGTCTTCACAAAAGTTGTTTGTTATCAAATGGCGCTCCTTTTGATATAAAATATTACTAGGGTGGTCCTTATTTGGATTGAAATCTGTAATCTAACTTTCTTAATTGAACTCAAAAACGATTTTATTGTACAGTAAAGTTGTAGGAAATTTTATTTTGAGCAACTTTGCTGAAAACAGCACCTCTCTAGCTTTTCATTTCACAGAGTTACATCAATTGTACCGAGTAAGAGTAGGGTGGCTCCCGAAAAATCGATTTTTTTGTTCTAACGTTTTTGTGAAACGTTCTATGGAAAAGTTGTCTTCAGAAGAGTTGTTGAAATAAATATTGCGCATAATTTTGCTGAGAAACTTTTTCATATGAGCTACCAGTAAAAAGTTATGATTGTTTTTTCATCAAAAACTAGTCAACCTTCAAATATCAAAATTCATTAGATGCCAGATCGATAAAATGTATCCTATGCGGCTACTGAAAGTTCGTAATATAAGTAAATATTTAGAAGAAAATTGGGAGGGTGTTTTTCTTTTAACTTATTTAAATTAGTCTTAAAAATACCTTGAAAAAACTCAAAAACATTGCATAACTCTTAAACGCCTTAACGTATCAACATACTTCCTTCAGCAAAATAATAGTATCAAGTTAGCCCTACAAGTGTTCCATTCATTGTCCATTCGAGAAATGGGACACACAAAAACTACAGCCGAAAATAAATTTTTTGCTGAACAATTTTAATTAATTTATTACCAAAATAACTGATTCAATTGATTTTGATACCGTTATCGTAATGATCGTATCGTTAACATTCAAAATAAAACATTAGATAACAGTTGATTACGGTTTGGTATGTATTGAATAAATTAAGCAATTAATTATTCCAATTATTATCTAAAACTAAACATTTTGCTTGTTCGGGTAAGTCTTCTGAACTTCTCCTATTTTGTTTGTTCGACAATGCCAAGATTGGGTCTGAAGATAACAGCAGCCTTTTAAAAACATGTTCAATGTTCGCGATTCTGCTGAATTTTTTAGCATGGTGCTCTCTGAAGTTCCGGATACTTTTATTTCGAGTCTCCTGAGCTTCTTCACTAAGCATACCAATAAGTAAAATTGCGTGTCTAATTATCGTGGCTCCATGTATCAACAATTTATGAGCAGTTGGTGATAGTGGATATTAGCCATACAACGATACATACAATGCTCGTATTCTCTCAGTGTAACTTTGGAATTCGTCGATGTTTATCTTATCGGCTATTGATTACACTGAGAATAACGTGAAACCCTTCTAACGTCGTTGGAATTACCTCCTGATGGCAATGGCTCACCGATACGTAGGCCCAAATGTTCTCTAAACGCAGTTTTTATATTTGTATCTCTTCCCTTCACGGTCTTGTTCAGTTTGCTAACACGCCAGGTGGGGGTTTTCATACGCAATTCTTGAATGATATACTGTAAAATGTCCTTATTACTTCTACCAGCAATCATTAAATTTCTTAGCTTTTTGTAAGACAAAGCACTTCCTGAAACCCAAATAAATCATTAGTTTGTTAAAATGAGTAGATTTATTCTAACCAAAACTCGTTGTGCGTCGTTTTCCGGTTATCACAGGCTATTCGGTACACAAGTGGATGAGAGAAAAGGCGTCTTGGTACGATTTGGATAAAAATATTTGCGTTTCACTAACTTGCACCAGCTTGTTTGAGCTTTGGTTGTCAAGATAATGAAAATTTCTGTTGATATATTTATCATGGCCTCTACTTCGGAATAACCATATTACACAGTGTCTCTGTTGCTTAAGCTCAACTGAATATTTTGGTAATAAATTAATTAAAATTGTTCAGCAAAAAATTTATTTTCGGCTGTAGTTTTTGCGTGTCTTATTTCTCGAATGGACAATGTATGGAACACTTGTAGGGCTAATTTGATACTATTATTTTGCTAAAGGAAGTATGTTAATACGTTAAGGCGTTTTAGAGTTATGCAATGTTTTTGGGTTTTTTCGAGGTATTTTTAAGACTAATTTAAATGAGTTAAAAGAAAAACACCCTCCCAATTTTCTTCTAAATGTTTACTTATATTACGAACTTTCAGTAGCCGCATAGGATATATTTTTATCGATCTGGCATCTAATGAATTTTGATATTTGAATGTTGACTAGTTTTTGATGAAAAAACAATCATAACTTTTTACTGGTAGCTCATATGAAAAAGTTTTACTCAGCAAAATTATGCGCAATATTTATTTCAACAACTCTTCTGAAGACAACTTTTCCATAGAACGTTTCACAAAAACGTTAGATCAAAAAAATCGATTTTTCGGGAGCCACCCTACTCTTACCCGGGACAATTGATGTAACTCGGTCAAATGAAAAGCTAGAGAGGTGCTGTTTTCAGCAAAGTTGCTCAAAATAAAATTTACTACAACTTTACTGTACAATAAAATCGTTTTTGAGTTCAATTAAGAAAGTTAGATTACAGATTTCAATCTAAATAAGGACCACCCTAGTAATATTTTATATCAAAAGGAGCGCCATTTGATAACAAACAACTTTTGTGAAGACACCAACTACAAAAAACTAATATTTAATAGTGAAAATATTTTTGTCACGCTAATTTCCCGTTTCAAACCATAGTGCAATGCATTGGATGGAGTATCACTCGTATTTTGAGCACTCTCAGGACCGTTGCTTCCTCCAACATTCATAATGTGATCGTTTCGAGATTCCATCTTAGAAACAACAGAATCATGGCTGCCAGAAGCTGCAGAGTTTGAGTGCTCAGGTGTCTGAGTGAAGTTCGTAGCCATTTTCGAGAAAGCAAAGGAAAATTGATTACGAATTTCTAAAATCAAAGTAGCGTGCGTTGAGAAATACAACAAAGATCCAAAGACGCAACAAAGAAAATCAAACCGCAACGATGTGTTTAACGATTTATGAATTTTAATTGGTTTGACGTAAAGTCGCCATAACTAAATAATTTCAACAAAATTGCGGTTTGATTTTCCGTGACAAGCGATTATAAATACAAGCGAATATAAATACAAGCGAATTTAAACACACTCTTCTACTCAGTGCTTGAACGGAAAATAGGTAGAGCGAGGGGGCAAGTTCGCACTTTGCAGTGGCGATTTTATGGCCCACGTAATCGAGTGTATCAACGATAGAAAATATTTCTCTTAAATCCGGTTTTTTGTTCCAGCTCGAATATTATCTTTAAGTTCGTCAATGTTCTTCGGCTTGCTAGAATAAACACTTTACTCAGAAAAAAATTTGGTTTGTAGGCACCGAATGCCTGCCACATTTTTTTACGACAGGCACGCACACTTTTCACAATTGAACGATTTAAGCGGGTATTGAATTATAACTGAAATAACGTTTCAGTATTGTTTTTATCTGTCAAAATCCGTTGAAAAAGTGGAGTTATTGAATGTTGAAATTGGTCACATACAGATTGTACACCTTGTATTTGATTTGCCCCCAGTCGCTTTAAATGGGATTTTTGCGAATGTGGAAACAGCTATGGAATTGAGTTTAATATAGCAGAATAATAATTAATTTTGCTTTGAAAATTGCATACATATTTAATCTTATCAATATATTTATAATCAAAAAACACTCATGTTCACACATGACACAATTATTTTATTAAGCAATTGATTCATTGTATGATGAAAACAGAACTTCACAGAAGTATCATTTGATGACGTTTTTAAGCAGACTTCAAATTCGGAACAGCTGCATTAAATGCGAGCGTAAAATGCATTATTATGTGAAGTAGTGGAACGGCACTCCCGTTTATCGCTGCTCCACCATTCTCCTCATGCACTGCAATCATTCGGCAGAGTGAAATCTGCCATCTCTGCTCGATGCACTAGCTTGAAAGGTAAGATGGAAATTAAAGCATTGGTTTGGAATTTTCACGTCGCTGTGACAGCAGTTTTTCACATTTATCGCACTAGTTTGTCTGTGATATTAATAAGTTTTTGTATTGATTTCATGACAATTCTCAAAATAACGAGATATTTATCTACCAAAATATCTTTCACGATAGAAGGATCTGCTTCTGTGGATTTATTCGAACAATAAAAATTGCACAATCATTATCCTGGACTTGTACCGAGCATGTTTCCATTCAACTTTCGATATACGTACCCAGTATTGACGAAACAAGAACCTGTAGCATATACGAGAACCAAAGTGGAAAGCGTGTCCTTCAGGGATGTGTAAATGAAGAATGAACATCATAGGCTCATATCAACATCATATCAAAACAAGCCGAATCAGGTCAACTGCTCACATGAACTGTATACTCATGTTATGAAAAACAGTTCGAATCATCCATCCAATCATGAAATCCAGTTGACAAATTCCCTATTAACGGAAACTGTGATGAAATCAATGACGCACACTGATCAAAAAGGGAAACCATTGGTTTGCTGGTCATGTTTACGAGAGATCAGTATCTGTAGTTGTATACGGTACAGCAAAGGCTTCAACGTGAAATGAATACTTGTTTTGCTTCCTGATATATGTGGGGGATGCGAAAAAAAAACAAACAGACTGTAATGATGTCCAGAGCTTGCCAGTTTCTCAGATTTATGCAATCGAGATAGAGATGTTCTGGTTGGTTCTATGCTCCAAAGCGGAACTCAACCTATCGTAGCGGCGTTTTACTTTGTACAACAATTGCATGGATGGTTCACCAATTCTGCTGACTCTAAAATATTTCCTAGTCATAAGATACCGTAATTAATAAATAATTATTGGACGATGTTTCTCGTATCTATACGACCCTGAGCGACAAGAAACTCCAAAGGAAGCTAAAAGCGGCCCTTACACGAGCATTATTTTTGTCGTTTTTAATGATGACTAAGTAATGATGTATTTCAAATTTGATAGAAATCTCGTCATTACTGCACCATTACACGTTCATTAAAGTGACATTATTTTTTAGTAATGACATTTTTAATGACTCGTGTAAAGGAAGCGGAGCCACACGGACCGAAGGATGCGGCCAACATAGATATTTAGAAAATACCTTTGGCATCTTAGAACTTATGCTGTGTGCCGAAAAATTATATTATATTATTAAATAAAAAAAAGCCAAAAGTACTCCAACAATTTTGTCGCGAAAACTGAGGAGGAATTGATAAAAAAAAACGAAAAAGGAACTCAAAAACATGCCTGTTGTCGTCCGCCATGGCGAATATTCAGGTTTACTGCTGGAAGGCCACTCGCAAGAACGTAGCATATTTTGCAAGTAAGCTTAAATGTTTCCATGGGAAATTTATCAAGAGCAAATAAGCTGCCCTAGCTTTTTTTATCAATATCCGAAAAAAATCCAAACGTTATTGTTTCGTTACGTATAATCAGCATTTTACTTTAAGTTATAGTAAATCTACTTTTAACAAAAGATGATAAGAAGTAGAATAGAAATACTATACTTTGGCATGTTTCAAGAATCCGTTGGGAATTTCAAGTCCAAAATTATGTGTCCGTATTGGCCCCACTTTTTGTCCGGCGAACAGAAATCAAATATTCCCGAAAAATCAGAGAATAAAGTAAACCTTTTGAACATGAACACGAAATTGACTCTCTTTGGACGAATTTTCATCAAAATCAAAAACGGTGGTTAATCAATTTCAATATTGTTAAACGAATATATTTTCAGTGTAGTATATGATTAAGAGTGTTTTCAGTTTTTTTTTTAATTTGACTGGTTTTGTGAAAATCACTTCACTAGTACAAAACTTTTTTTCCTACATTTCTCGACTATAACATAGCCATTCGAAAATGGTTGGATAAAGTATGCAAAGTGGCATTTCTTGACAAGGTATACATGTACAGAAAGTCTCATTAAAAATCTGAGAGGGTGCTGCAAACAATTATCTCCTGCGCAATTCATCAATTTAATTTTTCTGTCAACAGATGACGCATGAAAACAATTAGAGTATATTTCGAACCCAAAGCTACATTTTGATGGTTCAACTGTTAAAATGTCATGTTTGTTTACTCGGTTTCAAGCTACTTTCAACATACTTTCATTCCATGCAAACATGACAAATTTAAAGCCAAATGAAGAGCATTTGCTGAGTGCGATAATTTTTTTTATTTTTTTCAAGATATTTTTATTCAGGCCTATTTGCGTACAAGCTTTACGTGGCCGAATAAGCCGATTTTTTAAAAAAAAAATTTTTCGAAGTGGATCTCGTTGTCACTCTTTTTCTAGGAGGAGAAGAGCTTCCATTTCCCTCCTGCGAGGGTTGAGGGGCACTTTGTTCGTGGCTCGTCTCGTCATCCATTGCCTCATTGGTTGTAGTGTTGTTGGTGTCCGTCTTCGTTTCGTTTTCCTTGTTGTTCGCAGTCTTGAGCTCGTTGTTTGTTGCTTTAGATGCGCCTTGTTGTACATTGGTTGCAGTTGCTGGTTGGTTTGATGGTGAAACATGAGTACTGCGCTCACTAGTTTTCGTTGTTGAACGGTTGACCTTGTCTTTGGTTGAAGATGTCTTTTTCGCAGTTTCAGTGCAAGGCTTACCGTAGTGTGCAGGTTGTTCACAAAACTGACATGTAATCAGCTGATTTTCATAGTTAATCAACGTTTTACACGGACGTGTCCCACCTTGATCACAAATTATGAAAGATGGAATTGTTTTACGTAGTTGCATACGCACAACTCGCAAGCCATTCCGGATGCCGGGGAAAAAATTCCGCCATACTTCCCTGATAATTTGTGATAATTTGTTTGTCTTTTAAAAAAGACACGGGAAAGTCATCGAATGCTTGTTGAGACATATTGCGATTAAAACTCGTGAACGCAAGCTCCAAAAGGCGATTTTACTGGATTGGACCGTCTATTTCCAACCTGTGATCCGCGGACCCCTGGAGATCCGCAAAATAGTTTCTTGGGCCGCGAATCATTTTCATGAACAACTTTATTCTATTTTTTATGTTTCTAGAATAACGTGTTATTGTGTTATCTTAAACACAATATTAAAATGGATTTGAGTCAATATAAAAACCATATTGTCGTTTCCTTAAACTTGTGTGTCATTTTCCATTGATACTATGCAATTTTCGAAACAGAGTGTAAATATATTGCCTGTTCACAGAATCAATTTTAAACGTGGGGTCTGCAAAGAGATCCGTGATATGAAAAGGTTGGGTGCTTTTCATATCGCAAAAGCCGATCGTAAAAGTTTAAAGATAACGAGCTACAATCATTATTGGACGAAGATGATGTACAACAAATGAAGGTGAAGAAATTGGAAGTCCCTTGGCAAGCCATTTCCGAGCCTCTGAGAGCCACAGTTCGAAAAAACCCTTGAGATTTAACATGCACAGAAAGTTCACGCAAATTTACGAGCAAGAACACGTAATATTGTGTGATATGAAATATGAAATAAGAATCAATAAGCAGCTGTGGCGATTTGAACCGAGAATCATAGGATCACAAAGTACATCCGTTGATTGACTAAACCATAAAAGCACACATCTGCTAGACTGGTAAATTGTACATATAATTCGCGTGCAGCCGCACTAGCTAACCGGTTCCAACAGTAATACTAATTCTACTCTAAAATTAAGTCATTATAAATGGTATTTTCCGTCATTTGACAAATAAAGCCTTTACGAATTGCATCGTATGTGGAATCAGGCCACCAGAAAAATTTACTACGAAAAAATTCCTGTGCTACGAAAAAAAGAACGTGAAGATTTCTTCTGGGATAGTATTCATCAATTGTCAAAGAGAACATGGGTTGAAAGCGGGAGCAAATACTAAAAAAACAATATTTCGTTTTCTACCTTGAATGTTCGATTATTTTCGACGAAAGAAACAACATTTTTAAATTGGATATCTGGTATGTTTACAAGTAACGTTGTAAAAATGAGAGAGTTCCTTCAAAATAGTCAGTAAATTCGTCTAATCAACAGGACTTGTTAGTTGATAGCCAATAAACTCACTTTTCCTATACTGGTCATCGATTTTTCCGGAAGTTCCGGATAGTTCGATTTCTCTGGAAATGCCGAGCCGGTCTTCCCAAACTTAGAGTCAAGCGAAAAGTCTCGACGTCCCAAAATGTTCTTAAGTTTCACCCGGATCATATTTCCGGTTTGTAAATTACAGTAGGCGAACGAGTTTTCACAAACTTTCATTGAAATAAAAGTCTCTTTGAATCTATTGAATGTAATCTGGGACTGAATTCCGGTTCGAGAAAGTGTTGAAAATTTCAAATCATCATATAAGTGATCACACAAAAATGGTACAAACTTTATAGAATGTTCTCAATGTTCTAATGTCACTTATGTCATATCGGTTCTCCGTTTCTGGTTTCGATATAGTAGAAACTATTGGTTAAAAACTTGGTAAAGGGTATAACATCGATTTGTCATATGAACGACAATAATAAAGAGATTATTATTATTCACGATGAGAATATAAATACCTTCATCTGAACTGTCAAACATATGAGGTTATAATGACAGATAAGTGAGTTTTCAAATACAAGAATTTGATACAAATATTTCTCTGTTTTTAATAGTTCAATCATCAAAAGCAAAGTCTTGGCATTACATTACTTTTGTGGAATTTGGCCTTTCTGTTTCAACAGACTTCGCAGCCGATTCTTAGTGTACAGAATCATCATTGCATGGCTAATACTATGGATCCTACTGATACTAAGAACCCTTTAAGGTCGGGGCTCCAACATACGACAACTGGCTTGTAAGACCAGCGTCCTATGCATTGAACCGCCAACCCGGGAAATTTTATGGTAGATATAATAATGCCAGTGTTTGTCAACTGGTAATTCAAGACCCAAATACGATAATACCAAAATTACACATCGTTTAAAAGAGACTCTTTCCAGCCTAAATTGACGCAATCTTCTGATGTTTATAATAAAATTATGTTGTCTACATGAGGTTACAATTTCAATATTAAAATAAATAAAATCGACCAACAAAATAATTCCAACAATGACTTGCCACCAATACCAGTATATACATGGAATAATTTTAATTTCAAATCGATGATAATATTAGTTCAATATTCAAATCAAGCTATTTCCGTTTCCCGTTGCAATAAGCGCAATATTGCATTATGGGATCCTCACACTGCTATGGAATTAATATCAGACTTAATCAAATTAGATACAAAATCGTCTCTGCCTCGTTGCAATGCCATCACTGTAATTGTGTATTGAATTATTGAAATTTTTCAATTTATTTAATGCATCCTACGTCATATGCATAATGTAATTCCCTGCAGCGGCCCACGTGCACATTCAGCACAACAATGAAACCCAGACAACACCATTGGCCATTACTGGGTAACAATGCCACACCGCATCTCATCGTCCGATTGGAGGCGTATGACCACCGGAACAGTGCCATGTAACGAATCAATTCAATTGCTTAGCAATCTAATCCAACCGCCTGGTTGATGGCAAACCGCACCGCATTTATTGGGATTCCGAGGGACGGCGAATGCTTCCGGCTTGTTAGTTCGCATCATATCTAACGAGAAAAATGCAACTACCAGCAGCACTTACGTTTATGGAAAGTGGAAAACAATTTACAGGATCAATAGAGAATCCTTGAAAAAAACAGCTATTGGGAAAAAATGCAAAACAGTTTTATCGCTGTCGTCGTAAAATGATTCGAAACATTTCTTGCGCATTTGAAACAAGGTAGTGAATATGTCGATTGATCCAATTGTAACCGGAAAAAAATGCTTTCAAATTATCCGATGGTGATTGATTTCTCTCGTGCAGCTTTAAGCATCAGTCGCACTATAAAACATCGTGTATTGAATTCCATTTCAAACTACAAATGGTAGCTTTTTGGGGTTTTTCGTACTGAATGACATCTGAAACTGAATTTTCAAATTCACTATTAATTTTGGATGTGAATATCTAGGCAGTATTTTGTGTATTTACATATATTTATTTGTATCCAAATGATCGAAAATGGAAAATTCTAGATGCTCTGAAAAGGCTAATTGTTGAAGCTTCTGTTGAAAATTGGTCGAGCTGTACATGTTCAAAACCTAACCACTGCTGGTACGGTTTTATTATCCAAATTTTGATTTGCATCCTACCATGGAAAACAAAGGCGTAATCCCAAAACATTTAAAAAATTCGAAATGTTTCCGGATTCCGGAGTAAGCGTACTTAAACCTACATGCTCAGGGAAAGTTATTCAAAAATTGGTAAGATTCTAAGCATGTTCAGTAGAAGTAAATCTATATAGTTACTCCAATTTTTTTTCTCGATCTAAAAAATTAGGAATAGATGAGGAACCGAAATTACTCATGATCTTCCATGGTACTTGGTGGTGACGTTTCAATATAACATTTGAAAATGATTAGTATAGTACTAGGACTCTGAGTAATTATGTTCTAGTGTGTTTAAAAAAAGCGTGATAGAAAACAAATATAATACTCTAAATGAAGAGTAATTCTGTTCATGTGAAACTTGTTCGAATCAGGTCAGACGAATGAAATAGAGAGCTATGAACGCTAGTGTACTATTATTTCAATAGTATATAAAATTTCCTATCATTACAAATTCAAAACTATGACATGTTGAGTAAGTCGATGCCTCTCACGCAGCCCGCCTGGACTCGATTCCCAACCCCGAATATAGGGTCAGGAAATTTTGCTGGCTTGAAGAGGCAAATGACCTCAACGCTAAAACCTTTTCAATCGAAACAAACAAATCTAAATTGAAGGTTATAACTATGATAATGTATAAATACATTTCCATCAATTCAAGTATTAAATTTCGGTTTGGTTCGTTACGGCGCATAAAACCGCAATTGATTTAGTATGACCATTTATCAGTAATCAACGACAAAAATACTGGAAAAATAGTGATGAACGAATAAACCGAAATCAATTTTGTACACCCAAACCTCCGTTTACGAACACTTTTTATACGTTACCTCTTTTTACGTACCTCTTTTTACGAACCAAATCCCAAATAACGTAAACTTTTTTTACGAACCTACTTCGTAAAAAGAGGTTTTGTCATTCATCGAAAGCAATTTCCGACTCCATGAAAACTACTACAATATGGGTATTTTTGGAACGGGTTTAAAGAGTAGATTCCGGAAATTGATGTTTGAGGTATTTTGGAAATCCAAGATGGCAACTTCCGGTTGATTGATATTCCTCGAAAACCCTTGCAGGTGGTTCTGAAATCCAAGATGGCGACTTCCGATTTGTTGATTTTCCTTGAAAACCCATACAATATGGGTATTTTCGGAACGGAATTGATGAGTAGATGTCAGAAAACGATGTTTGAGGTAGTTTTGAAATTCAAGATGGCGACTTCCGGTTTGTTGATATTCCTCGAATACCCTTACAATATGGGTATTTTCGGAACGGGGTTGATGAGTAGATGTCGGAAAACGATATTTGAGGTGGTTCTTATATTCCAAGATGGCGACTTCCGGTTGATTGATATTCCTTGAAAACCCTTGCAATATGGGTATTTTTGGAACGGAATTGATTATTAGATGTCGGAAAATGATGTTTGAAGTGGTTCTGAAATCCAAGATGGCGACTTCCGGTTTGTTGATATTCCTTGAAAACCCATACAAAATGGGTATTTTCGGAACGGAATTGATGAGTAGATGTCAGAAAACGATGTTTGAGGTAGTTTTGAAATTCAAGATGGCGACTTCCGGTTTGTTGATATCCCTCGAATACCCTTACAATATGGGTATTTTCGGAACGGGGTTGATGAGTAGATGTCGAAAAACGACATTTGAGGTGGTTCTTATATTCCAAGATAGCGACTTCTGGTTGATTGATATTCCATGAAAACCCTTTCAATATGGGTATTTTCGGAACGGAATTGATGAGTAGATGTCAGAAAACGATGTTTGAGGTAGTTTTGAAATTCAGATGGCGACTTCCGGTTTGTTGATATTCCTTGAGAACCCTTGGAATATGGGTATTTTCGGAACGGGATTAATGAGTAGATGTCAGAAAACGATGTTTGAGGTGGTTCTGAAATCCAAGATGGCGATTTCCGGTTTGTTGATATTCCTTGAAAACCCATACAATATGGGTATTTTCGGAACGGGATTGATGAGTAGATGTCAGAAAACAATGTGCCGGAAAGCCGTGCCATGGCTTAATGTATTCGAAGTGTCCGCAGTGTCCCAATCTGCACGAAAGCCGTCCCAGGCTTAAGTTGGAAAGCTGTCGCAAGCTTATTATTTCCGTACAATTTAAACACAACGTAGGGTTCAGATGAGCCTCATCATAATCGTGTGGTGAGCGCCATCACACATATTGTAAGGGTTTTCAAGGAATATCAAGAAACCGGAAGTCACCATATTGGATGTCAGAACTACCTCAAATATTCTGATATCTACTCATCAATCCCGTTCCGAAAATATCCATATTATAAGGGTTTTCAAAGAATATCAACAAACCGGAAGTAGCAATCTTGAATTTCAAAACTAACTCAAACATCGTTTTCTGACATCTACTCATCAATCCCGTTCCGAAAATACCCATATTGTAAGGGTTTTCAAGAAATATCAAGAAACCGGAAGTCGCCATCTTGGATTCGAGAACTACTTCAAACATCGTTTTCTGATATCTACTCATTAACCCCGTTCCGAAAATATCCATATTGTAAAGGTTTTCAAGGAATATCAACAAACCGGAAGTCGCCATCTTGAATTTCAAAACTACCTCAAACATCGTTTTTTGACACCTATTCATCAATCCCGTTCCGAAAATATCCATATTGTAAGGGTTTTCAAGGAATAACAAGAAACCGGAAGTCACCATATTGGATGTCAGAACCACCTCAAACATCGCTTTCTTACATCTACTCATCAATCCCGTTCCGAAAATATCCATATTGTAAGGGTTTTCCAGGAATATCAAGAAACCGGAAGTAGCCATCTTGAATTTCAAAACTAACTCAAACATCGTTTTCTGACATCTACTCATCAATCCCGTTCCAAAAATACCCATATTGTAGGGGTTTTCAAGAAATATCAAGAAACCGGAAGTCGCCATCTTGGATTTCAGAACTACCTCAAACATCGTTTTCTGATATCTACTCATTAACCCTGTTCCGAAAATACCCATATTGTAAGGGTTTTCAAGGAATATCAACAAACCGGAAGTCGCCATCTTGGATTTCAGAACCACTTCAAACAGCGTTTTCCGACATCTACTCATCAATTCCGTTCCGAATATATCCATATTGTTAGCGGTTTTAGGCAATCTCAATAAACCGGAAGCCACCATCTTGGATTTCGAAACGTCATTACATCATACTTGCACTTACTCTTCACATCCGTTCCGAAAATAAACATATGATGCGCGGTTTCCACAATAATCACACAAAACTTTTTTTACGAAGTAAATTCCAAATAACGTAAACTTGTTTTACGAACCAAATCCCAAATAACGTAAACTTTTTTTACGAACCAAATCCCAAATAACGTAAACTTTTTTACGAACTACCTCTTTTTACGAACCCCCGTTTAGTTCGTAAATGGAGGTTTCGGTGTACAGCTTTGAAGTCAATCGAAGTAGAAATCTTGGGCCTGTGCCTGTGCCTTGCTTCTTCGTAGAATGAGATAGCCATAGATAAAGGTCCATAACTTCCAGAGTTTCGTCCAATAGGCTTGAAAATTTCACAGAAAATTCTTCAAATGTTTGACTATACGAAAACATAAAGAAAATAAAAAAATGATTTTTCAAAAATGTTAGACCCTACCCGCCCCTTAAGGGTTCAAACATCATTTTCTGACATCTACTCATCAAACCCGTTCCAAAAATCTTCTCTGAAGCGACAAACGGTCGCTTATTCTCGTTTCGCGATCCGATTCTATACAGGCAGTTGATAATTGCGATAGAATCAATTTACTATTGCCACTTATTCTAACTATGTGCATATAATCTTTGTATAAGTTGTGTCTATGAAAATGTATGTGAATGCTCCACACAAGGGTTTTGAAATATTGCAACCTAGTATGAAATTCATCAAGTTGAATCATCGATTCGATTTTCTGCGATAATTGTCAACTTGCGATTGTCTCTTGGGAAATTCCACACAGCAACGATCATTATCAGACTGTAATTTTTTTTAAGGGCCGAGAAATACTCAGAGTATGAAGTGGAGCGAAGGAATGTAGAAAAATTCTCTCGCGGTTCATGCATTGAATGACTCGAGTTCTTGTAGCATCTTCTACCGGATTGAAAATGTTGTATACAATATAGATAGCAATATAGCAGCTTCTGTGAAATTTTCGGCAATCACCAACACTGCCCATATCACATGGAATATTGTGATATGGTGATTTTTCAAGATCGAAAATTTTCGAACCTTAACCTATTTTGCTCAAATTATGCATGGAGAAATTTTTCGGAGTGCTTAAACTTTTGAACACTACCATTTTTACGAAATTAGAGGTGATCAAAAAATATTGGCACGTGTTTTGTCGATTACGTCACTTATACCATCATATCTCCGGAACCAGAAGTCACAGTCTGTTGATCTTTGAACTTGATCAATGACATTTAGCATGACAGTAGCATTCAAACGAGCCTCAGTTTTTAAAATCGGCTCAGTCAACTCTGAGAAAATTGAAACGTAAAAATATCTTCTAAAATTGCACACATGTCCACACACACAGACATTTTCCGATCTCGTCGATCTGAGTCGATTGGTATATAACACTACCGGTCTCCGAGGCTCCATTCGAAAGTCGGGTTTTCCAGTAATTCTAATACTGTTCTGTAGAGAAAGACAAAAATGGTGCCGTTGCTACAAATAAATGGTTATTACGGTTTTTAGAATGATCTTTCGAATAGGGTAAAGTGGTATAATAAGCCCCCCTTAAGAAAACTGAGATATTTCTAAATGTACTGATATATTTTCTTAGAGAATGGAGATATTTCTTTGAAATACACCTGAGGAACATAATTTTCAATAATTCCGGCAGAAGCGATGAGTATTGATTGTTACAAACACATTTTCCAAAACGACCACATTCTCAGTTTTTTGCTTGCCGTAGACATAACATAACATAACCCCAGTAGCCGTATAATATGCCTTACAACAAATCAGTGGTATGCCCCACAACAAGAGACATTACGCCCCGCAACAATATGCTCCTTGAAATGTCGATATAGAAGAAAAGCAGATAAAGAAGATATTCTTTGCATCAGAAATCAATTTCATAATCAATTAATTACAATTAGAAACCTCCTCCCAACGCTACATTTTATTTTAATTGTGATAAAACACGATATTTTATTCAAACTAAAAATTGATCCTTTATTGTAACTTTATTAAACTTGAGCATAATGAAAACCGAATGAAATTTAAGTTATTCCTTCGTGAATTTTCGAACTTTTCATCGAACGCTCTTCATCAAGTTCCGGGCAGGTGTTGCATCGCATTTTTTGGACGTTTATGCCCCAATTTTTTGAACTCCTGCATTTTCCCAGCTGCCTTACCAGTCTTCTTGAAGACCCTCTTCACGATTGCTCAGTAACGTTCGATGGGTCGAAGCTGTGGGCAATTTGGTGGATTGATATATTTTCAACGAAATTTATACCCTTCTCCGCAAGCCAATTGAGAATGGTTTTGGCATAGTAAGCCGACGCTAAATCCTGCCAAAACAGTGGAGGTGTACTATGTTTCTTATATAAAGGCAGCAATCTCTCCTGGAGACACTCAGATCGATAGATTTCTGCATTTATAGTTCCGGTAGTGTAAAAAATGGTTGACTTCAAACCACAGGAACACATTGCTTGCCATACCAGTATCTTTCGACCGAGTTTCTCTACCTGAATCGACCTGTACGCATCGCTCACATCCTCCCCAACAACGACAGTTAAGCATTGTGGGCCTGAAAGGATTTTTGAGTCCTCCTTTACATAAGTCCCATCGTCCATCAAAACGCATGCATCCGGAAACTGCAAAAGACGCGAATAAAATTTCCGGGCCCTTGTTGCTGCTCGCTTTTTTTGTTCTACACTTTGTTTCGAGATTTTCTGCTTCTTGTAGGTCTTCAGGTGATTACGCCTCTTGATATACTGGATCATTCCGACACTCGTTCCAGCTTTTTTGGTCAAATCACGTATTGACATTGATTTTTTCTTCAAGACTAGAGATACCACTTTTTGGACTAGTTTCGGGTTGGAAAAACCGAGTTTTCTGCCTCTTTCTGGTAGCTCATCCAACGAATAGTGTTCTCCAAACTTATTATTGATGGTTTTACCACTGGCATGGTGAATTCCAAACCGTTTTGCCAATTTTCGCATAGGAATACGCTTCTCACTTAGCCATGTGTCCAGAACCTTAATTTTCACTTCCTTTTCAATACGCGACGTTTTGGAAACGCGGAATTTCAACCGCACAAACAAGTAAACATACGAAAGCTAACAGCCAAACACACAGCATGCTGTGTTCTGAACATAAAAACAACATCACAAATACATGCATACAACACGAATGTATGTGGATAGCTTATTTTCGATACACTCCTTATGCTCCTTGAAATGTCGATATAGAAGAAAAGCAGATAAAGAAGATATGCTTTGCATCAGAAATCAATTTCATAATCAATTAATTACAATAAGTAACCTCCTCCCAACGCTACATTTTGTTTTAATAATCGTTATAAATCTTTCAACAATATTTTAACTTAAAGAATACTGTTGAATCGAAGGTGGGGCATAATGTCCGTAGAGTGACTGTTATGAGAAAATTAGTATATCAAAGAAATGGCATTGTTTCTTTGGATGTTTATACTGTAAATAGAGACATTAGCACTGCTAAAAGTCAATTACTAAGTAATAACCGACCATTAGACGTTTTATACGGTTAAAATGCTTTTTTATTCAAAGCCAAGCCTTACATCGAAAAGCTACCTAATGATATTTTCAGTTTTTCATATTTTCCATCAAACGACAACTGCCAAACTTGCATAGCAGAAAGATCCTACGAAAAGATAAGTTATGTTTTTATAAGCGTCTATTTTTCAAAACAATTCATTTAAGGAGCAAGACTCCTTGCAAGCGTGTTAGTAATGTCGACAATGTGTGCGTAAAAACAAATTCCGGTGCTTCTTTTTCTGATTTTAATCAATAAATCTTTCATATGGTTGAAAAATAAATCAATCGGATCATTCTGCTTAAAATTACAATTCAAGAAAAGCGAAAATCTTAGTCTTAAACTCTTCCGCTTTCCTTAAAACTGCTCGGGAAAAAATATTTCAGTTTCAGCTTACTTCCACTGACACATTTGATTAGTAACAAACACATTCCTGTATGGATTTCCTTTTGCAGAAATTATTGCGATTTAAAGATTCACGTACCTTCTATTAGTGATCCGGCAAAAAGAAACCTTGAATTTAACACGCGAAAGGCAATGGATATGGAATGTTGTCGTAAAACTATTTATTTTTCCGGCAAACTGCTTTTGTAACAGAAAATATTTAGTTTTGTTTATTTTGTGTAGCGCAATCTAATACAAATCCATTGAAACAGTGTTGCTAACTTTTTTATTAGGGAATTGAAATCTACATTCATTAAACGTAAGCAATTTTCCATCAAACGTTGGTAAAAAATGTATCGAAACTGATATTTCATCCAAAAAGTCTGGCTTAAAGTTCGTTTGAGAATAAATTATTGTTAAAAAAGATTCCTTGAAACTCAATCGTGCAAGCCACTTTGATAAACTGGTTGCACTGCATATATGAATACATAGATCTATGACATACACGGAACCGCAAATCAACCTAATTTTAAGTACATTCCACCCAATTTGGGGGTTTCGTTCAATAACCTAATTTTAGGTAAAGTGGCTCTAGGTAGTTTACGTAAGACACGTGCAAAAAAATACTCAAAGATGAGTTATATTTACTCTATAGTTGAGTCATATTGACTCAATTTCAAGTTAATACGGTTTACTTAATTTTAGCTTATTGAACGAAACTCTCGCTGTTGGGTGGTTTTGCTCTTTGTATTTTGACAACAATTGAAGGAGCGAATGAAAGGAAGTACTCAAAATTAAGTAAAAAGAAGTCAAATAATAGGTAGTTTTTATTTTCCGTGTACGTACCAAATAAAATGTACGTAATACACAAATTACCAACACAAGTTAACTTGGTTTACTCTTGATCCTTAAATGACGTTGCTCGATACAATCGCAGCAGACGTGCCCATCGGAATTAAATAATTTTCGTTCCCGTCAATATTATCCGAAAATTTATGTCGTTGCTCGTTTCCAATTATAAACATTTGTTATCTATTAAACGGTCTATTATGGATATTTTTAATTCACTGATTTCTCGTTCGTTCGTTTATTTTTCTAATAGATTTTCGGAATTTTCATTGTAAAATACATCTAACAGTTCGGTGGATGAACATTAGGGCGAGGCAATGTTGTATAAAAAGGTTTATTTTCTTGCTCCAGTTAACTTTTCGTGTTTCATTCAGGTCACAAACCCGACAGACTCTCAAAATGAGACAATTCTTCGAAGACCACGAAACGATCCGACATTTGTGAAAGAACCCGACTAGAGGTAGCTGCAAAGATCGTTTTGATTTTCTATTATTGAGCTTATAACGGTTAACCTGAGTATTTCCTTCTCGTAAATACCCACTTCTATTTAAACACCCGTTTAAGGTTTCCACTCACTCTTGCTCTCTGGCTCTTTCATTGTCCATCACTTGTCCACACAGTCGACACGCTAACCAGATCATACTCAAACTCATTGTAGTTATCGCATAACTCAGAATACCAAACTAAGTTGTTCGATATCTTTACAAGAGTTCTTTTTCCTGTTATCGAAGACTTGTTCAAACTGTTGTTCTGGCTCCCGAAAACATAGGAAATATTATTTCTATATCACCGACAATTGATTAACACATCAATAACATCACCGATCAATAGAGAGCTGTTCTGCAAAAAATATCGCTGAATAATACTGTGACTGTTGAAAGCATATTTTCTCTTTGGCATAGAGAAAAACCAGCCGCAGACGCAAAAACGTAACAAGCAACGAATCCCACCAAGGCGCAAAAATCAGTCTTTCCCCGGATGTTCACAGTGGCTAGAAATTGCTATTCGTCGTCGCTATACGTGTGCGTTCCGAAAACCAAATTGGATGTAAATTATTATGAATCCCCACCGAATCCACTGCTTTGTGTTTTGTTTTTAACTGGGTCACGGCAAAATTTTCCACCGTCATCGGAAGGAGCTTCCGAATCGATGCGAACGCAATTTTTGCATGGTGATTGCTTCGGGACCGTCGGCAGCGCCCCGTAATTAATTGTTCCTGGAAGGATGACAAGGCAGGAGAAAAATTGTTTTCCAAACCAAAATTGCCACGCAAACAAATCGCCAGAAGGGTAGCGCGATAGCGTCAAATCGAAATCTTGTTTGCTCTTTCGGCAGGACGAGATACTCGCGGCTTTTGTTTCCAATGGCGATGAGAGGTTATCGATGGTTGTCAACTGTTTGATACGCTTATCGGCGTATTCCCACCAGTCGATCAACCTTCATTGAATCATGAAAAATCAAAGGGTATATCTTTTCATCATCCATAACGTCGAGGGAGGAAAATCATGGCTGTTCATAAATATTGGCTGATTATGATATGAAATTTAAATTTTTATTTTGAGGTTTCAAAACAAAAGCATTGTTTTTGAGGATTACTTAGAAATTCAGCATCCTCTACAGCCATCTTATTTTCAATGCGTGTAAATGCCGCTACAAAATGCAAGAAATATGTTTGGTGTGTCATATTCACATTTGCTATTATTTACCGCTAAAAATAAACAATATACCCGATGCGGTTCGGTACTATCAAAAGTTCATGAATATGGCATCGATAATCATATTTATTACCACCCACCCCAAAATCGATTTGTGGCTACAAAAAATAAACTTGATATTACAGAAACTCCCAAGCTACAAATATTTTCGCTCGAAATATGTGTAAACATTCAAATGCAAATTGCCATCTTGCATTATTTGGTAGTACACAAACACAATGCCGAAAATCTACCACCGAGAGCTCTGCAGCTGATGCTTTATCAAACTACAGGCCGTATTTGTTTGCACAACATCCATGAGTTCGACATCGGCACTTTGAGTTGATTCTGTACATTTCTATACACAGCTGTGCTACGAAACAGATTCCCTATCAATTTTTCGGTGCCCATGGAACTAACCTTTTTGAAATAATAACGGTGTTATTTCTTTTTGTCAATATCCAACAAACACCAGATTGAAATCGAGAGATCCAGAATCTCTTATATGTACAAGTCGAGCAAAGGGGAAATTTCCATTTCTAGGAAATTTTAAATACCTTTGGTTTTCATAACATATTTTTTAAACGGCGAGTCCCCTATACATGGAAGAATGAAATCCCGATTAACATATCATATCTAAACTATTCCTCTTTTCGATAGTAGAAAGAAAATTTCGTTATGTTAACTACTAACGAGACCACACTAATATCAGAATGTCAAAATATCATTCAGCAACCACCAAATTCACCTGATTTGGCTCCCTGCGACTTTGTCTTATTCAGTCGACTGAAGGAACCGCTCCGTGGAACGCGTTTCAGCACCCGAGAAGAGATTATGAAAAATCGCAGATGGTTCTGATGACAATACCGAAAACTGAATAAAAAAATGTTTCAAGGATTGGATCAAGCGCTGGCATACGTGTGTTGCAGTCGATGGAGAGTACTTTGAAGGGGACAATATCGATTTTGATGAATAATCTTGTATTTTTAATTTTCTGAATAAATTCCGGACACTTTTTGATAAAGTAGTATATGTTTTGAATATTTAGGCTGTAGTTTTTTATGTTCTAAAAAAACTTATTTGTATCTTTGCGAAGTATATTTTTGAAAATCGCTTGTGTATGCCCAAACCAAACGGCCATAGTTTGTTGATGTTGATGATGGAAAATGTTGATCACGATCATTCAGCGCTCTTTCTGCGTTTTTGACTTTACAGCAGAATTTCTATCAATATCATTGACTCTCGTGCGAGGCGAACGGCGCGTAAAATAGACCCGCAAAAGTGCCAACCGCTGATGTGCACAGTTACCTTCTCTACGGCATTTCGATCCGCTAAGAGTAAAAGTCGATTCGATACTGATTCTTGTCTTATGAAAGCGTTTCTCTTAAATGCGAACGCACACATTGAAGAGAGGAAATCTTATGAAAGTGAAGCCTCAATTTTAAACCTTTTGTAATCCACCTTCTTATATTACTTTCAAAACCTAGAAGATTCTGTCAAGATTTTTTTTTTCAAACTTGAATAAAATCAAATACTTCCTTTGGTATAAATTACCATCACCTTTTCCATTTGTTAACAGTTATGTCAAGTTAATATAGATTTAAATGTGGCAACCCTACATGCTATATATATATATACAAATATAATGAATCGTATCATGATTTGTGAACTACGAAATAAACTGAAATTGAAAATTTTTCACCTATCGCGCTGTAATACCAGAACCAAAAGTCGGACCTGGATCAACTTTTCAGGGACTTTTTTAAGATTTAAGACCTTGCAAATGCAAATGCATATTAGTTTATAAAATCGATTATGCAATTTCCAAGAAAACTGAGTGCGCATTTCCTCATAGATTTGCACATGTTGCCTTGTAATTCCGGAACCGGAAGTAGGATAAAGATCAAATTTAATAGCGAGCTATGGGACCATAAGACCTTTCGTTTGAATCTAAGTTTCGGTCACGTCATCTCTGAGAAAATCGAGGCATTATTTGTCACATACACACATACACACAGCCATTTGCTCAGTTCGTCGAGCCTCCGGGCATCGGTTCAAAAGACGATTTTCACAGTGATTGGCAAAAATGGGTCAACAATAGACCTCTCTTTGTCGAATTCGATAAACGTGTCGAGCTGTGAAAACTTGTTCGCGGTCCATTAATCTGTTTCAAAGTAGACAAACGTTAGTCCTGAGTTGAACTTCTTTTTGATCGATTTTTTGAACCAACGAAGAGCAATCGTCGAAAGTATGATATTCTTACAGGAAGGTCTCATTGAAATGTGTTGTATTTGTTGTTGTTTAAAATTCTCTGAAGTTGTGAAACTGAAGTATGTACTTACAATATCCTTGGTTAGTGGTAATCAAACGAATAAGGAAACTGAATGCTTACCTGAAAATAAACAAAGATTACATGTTAATTTTAAACGTGACTGTAGAAAAATAAACGATATTATGATTGTTTACTCTATCCCATTTTTTTCAACAGCACAAAATAATCCAAATCAATTTCTACGTCGGATTTTCGATACTAACTCGCGAATCTAACGCGAATCAATAAAAATAATATTGTCATATGCAAAAGGCGCAATCAATCAAATTTGCTCTATATTCTACACTAAACATAGGTATACTATTTTGCGGAATGATCATTTAACCATTTTCTAAACCTCTGTGGGAACTTTCTAAAGTGCTTATGAGAGCATAGAAACCGATTCCAGCTCTCAATACAGGAAATCAAATACTCAAATACGACAAAATAGCTACAAAAAACCTCGTGACCCCTATTGAAAACTAGGCCCAGCTGAAATATGATCTTTTTTCAACTCTAGTCTTTTCACAGAGACTAATTTTGATGAAATTAGGTCAATAATTGGTACACTTAAAAATATGAAAGATCCTCGCAAAGAAGAAATTTCGAATATTCTCGTTGAAGATCTTCCCCACAAAACTTCAACAAGTGTTTAACATTACAGTAATTCCAAAAATTAACAGCAGGAAATGTGGGAAAATTCTGTATCGAAGAGACCGACGAAGCATTTTCGTTTCTCATGAAAAAATGAGAGAGTATAATTGCCAACGTCACTCTTTCCTCTATGACAATACGACTAACTAACTAACTAACGTCTGCAGGGAGCATCAGCAGAATTTCAATTCTCATTCTTTCATCGATGTATTGAAAATCAGTGACGTTTGGCTATAAAGAGTGACTGAAATATTACAAATCGAAGTAATTACATCCCTGAGCCTCTTTGGAAACCAAAACTACTACAACTTCGAGCACCAACAGGAAGAAGTAATTGTGAAACCATTTTCTGTCATTTTCGATTCTCAAAGCTTCGGTTGAATATCGACACTGCATACGATGGAATTTTCACTGAAAACCGCAAATGAAAGAACGAAACACAATTTTTTTCCGCCTATGTCATTAACTGGACCCGGATCTCATTCTCATAGTTTGCAAGCGAAGTTGAGAAGGACATTAATTTCTCGTCAATTTCGTCTATTTTAAGTAAATGAAAATGATTTTTATTAGTTCTAATGGAAACCTATCCGACAGGAAACACAAACACGTCGCATCACAAGTATATCTTCACTCTCTGCTTTGCCGTCAGGCGCTGGTTTGAGATTTCGTTTTAGAATACAGTTTACATTGTTTAAGAAATAAAAAAGAACCTTCGTAATCCACCAAGTGGTGTGATAATGCCTTTCTCTTGCCATTTAAAAGGTCTCATTAAAATATTTATGAGATTTTATTCACTGTCATTAGTGTTATGAGCTTATCAAACACCTAATAAAATGTGTTTT
Organism: Malaya genurostris; assembly: GCF_030247185.1. Lineage (NCBI taxonomy): Eukaryota > Metazoa > Arthropoda > Insecta > Diptera > Culicidae > Malaya > Malaya genurostris. The sequence continues at coordinate 66,620,044 of NC_080570.1, read as the reverse complement.
TTTTGCTGGTACCTTCTTGGCAACACTGTTTTTGACAGCTCACGCGTGAATCGTGTCTCGTGTCGTTGTCAAACTTGTTCATTTTGATCTATAATTTAATCATAAATTGTCTTTCAGTCTATGATTCAATCATTAATGGTCTCTGGCAAAGTTGAAGGAAGTTCCACTTTTTTATCGAAAGAATTCGTTCAGCTACGAAACTCGTTTCTCGATACGCCAACAAGCAAAACTTCCGCATCAGAAGTGGAGACCAGCCAGAAGCTTTGCAATGCATCCCGAAAAGTCACTGTTTGGTATGTGTTATGGGCCGGTGACATTATTCGTGAAATCCGGCCGGTATGTTGGAGAGAGTGTGCCAAAATTGGACCTTGCGCATGGGCCATCGAAAACGGAGCCACGGTCAACATTTGCATAAAATCATCGTTAAGCAATAATTTACATTGATCGTTATATCGATTCCAATAAAGATTTCATCAATCAATCAAATCAAATCTAATTCTATACCTCTTAAAAATCACCCTTTAGTAATTTCCAAACGAGTCTAAGTCTTTCAAAATCGGCACTTTCGTTTCCGAGAAATTTAGGTGCACGAAAAAACACTGGGATTTGTCGGTTGCGTCACATATAAGATTACATTCCTGGAATCGGAGATGTTCGCCATATCGCTTCCAAATTTGATTGGCAATGTTAACTTTAAAAAAAACCTAAATTTATCGAAATTCGTTGAGTCATCTTCGAGAAAAATTAGCCGATGAAAAAGTGTGCCGTTAGTCGTCACTTATACCATTACATATATCTCCAGAATCAGAAGTGATAGCCATTTGATCCTCGAAGTTAATCCACAATTTGATAGTAGCTTTCAAACGAGCCTAATGTCGTTTTCGTTTGATGCTAACCCCAACTCAGTTTTCACTCCGACTGCTGTCAAACCGTTTATTTGAAACCAGTCTCGAGCCTAGTTTCAACATTGTTGAACTGAAAATCGAGTCAGTTTCGAATCTGGTTTTCATTTCAGTGTGGTATCCTGAATAATGTGATATCCACATTGAGTATGATGGGGTTAGCGTGTAACAGTGAGTGACAGTGCGGAAGGACGGTGGCTTGCGTTGAGTCAGAGGCCGCGAACGAGTGTCTAGAATATAAGTGGATATCCGCGGAAAGGAGAATATCACAATCAAGTTGAGCAAAAGTGCGAAACCAACAAAGTTTTGTGAAAAGTGTTTGTTTAATGAAACAATCCTGGGTCAGTTTCTGTTTTCTTAAGCGAAATTGCATAAGCTTGTTGAAATCGGTTCAACCATCTCCGAGAAAATTGAGTGGTAAAAAAAATCATTGAAAAGTTCACACACACAGGTATTTTCCGATCTCGTTCAGCTGAGTCGAATGATACATAACATAATGGGTCTTCAAAGCTGCGTTTGAAAGTCGGGTTACCAGTAATTCAATTACCTATTAGAGAAAGGCGAAAAAAATGTTAATTCTCTCTCAATTCAATCATTTTCTGAGACGTGATAAAATTGCAACACTGACGCAAGGAAAACCACCACGCAATGAGTCAGAGCTTTTAAAATAATTGCTGGCGTCGAAACTTTTCAACGAATTTAGATTCTACGATGTAATAAATAAATCGATATATATTTATTTATTTATTATTAAATTTATTCATCTGACAATAAAATGGTCTTAATGAATATGTTTAGTCAAGTCATAAAATTGTAGATCGCTGTACTTTCTGCACGAATTTGTGTGATGGTTCATCAAATTCAAAATGGTGTTCAACGGTGCCAAATGTCCTCAAGCATGATGTTATCGGTTCGTAATACCCGAACGTCGTTCGATGAAATCTCGGCTGAAATAAACTGGTGATCGTTGTGAAGCACGAAAATCGAGTTGAGACAAAATCTTCGGTGAGTCGATATCCCTGTTGATCAGTTTTGCCACGAAAGTAGTTTGCTGAATTTTCCTGCGTCGTTCCAATGAGTCGAGTCCGATCAGTCGACAGCGATCGTGGTATGGTGGAAGATCAAGCGGATTCTGCCAGGGAAGGTTTCTTAGAGCAAGACGAACAAATCGTTTCTGAACGCGCTCAATCCGTAAGTTCCATGTAAGTTGATAAGGACTCCAAATCACGCTAGCATTTTCCAGTATTGGACGAACCAAAGAGCAATATAACGCCTTCAAACAATACGGATCTTTGAAGTTCCGCCCGATCTTTGCAATAAAACCTAGTTGCCGTGTCGCTTTTGATATTATAGATGAACGATGCAGATTGAAGGTAAGTTTGGCATCTAACAAAACACCAAGGTCATTAACATGGTCAACTCTCTGGAGCGTTTGTCCATCAATTGCATAGTCGAATCGAATTGGGTTCAGTATTCGGTGAAACGTTATGACCTGGCATTTTGAAATGCTGACAATCAACCAGTTTCTACGACACCAGGCGACAAATGTATCTAGAAGTTTTTGAAGCCGGATGCAGTCGTCAATAGAACGAACTTCAAGATATAATTTCAAATCATCGGCATATACTAATCTGCAGCCAACTCCGAGCACCGAAACAGCATCGTTGAAGAACAGCAAAAACAAAAGTGGACCCATATTGCTACCTTGAGGAACTCCGGATAAATTTGAGAACGAAGATGATACACAAGAGCCGAGCTTAATTCGCAGGACTCTACCACATAATTAAGAGCGTAGCCAGTCAGTAAACTTTTGTGTGGCGCCCAGCCGCAACATCTTGCACAAGAGTATTCGGTGGTCAATTCGGTCGAAAGCTGCTTTCAGATCAGTGTATACTGCATCAATTTGTACTTTATTCTCCAAACTCGAAAAACAACTGGAAGTGAAATCTAAGAGATTCGTGCTGACTGAACTTGAATTGAATCAACAACTTTCTTCGGGTACAAACTACCATCGCCTTTTAAATTTGTAAGTCAGTTATGTCAAATTAATATAGATTTAAATGTGGCAACCCTGCACGCTATACAAAATTGAACAAAGCGCGCTGCTTGCTAGGCGGTGGTGTTTTCTTCTTCCGTATTAGCACGTGCCGATGCATTTGAGATTTGAGGTCGATTTAGAAAACTTTTTACGGTTTTTCGCCCCTTTCAGTGTTGGTAAAAAAAATTTTCACACACTTTACCCTATATTGCCGGTCGTATCCGGATGAAATTCAGGAGTTATGAGAAAAGTTAGAACACATATTTTCAATTTTTTGCACAGTTTACCCCATAACTCCGGAACCGGATATCGGATCCAAATAATATTCAGGAATTTTTTATGGGACCACAAGACCTTTCATTTGAATCTAAGTTTTTTAAAATCGGTTCAGCAATCTCCGAGAAAAGTTAGTGCAAAACAAACGTTACATACACACATACACACATACACACACATTCACACATACACACACAGGCATTTTGAGATCTCGACGAACTGAGTCGAATAGTATATGACACTCGGCCTTCCGGGCCTTGGTTGTAAAGTCGGTTTTCACCGCGATTTCATAGCCTTTCAATATGAGAAAGGCAAAAATTAATGAAATAATCATGAAAAAAACTACAAGGATCAGCCTCATGGGGTTGTTCGAGCAATTGATGTGGAACAAGGCAACCAAAATTTCTAATGATCTACAATCAAACAGTTCAATCAATCGTCACACTTTTGAGTTCGCAAATGCACGAGAGTCTGCTTAGATTGAACTTTATTAGGAACTAAAACCGAACACGCGAACCCAGAATATAGACTTTATTTGTCGTGATTTGTATTTGTTTTGTAGCCGACAAAATTAAATCAATAGCCCAAATGTATGCAATTATATGTTTGTACACGATACGGATATCGATATTTAAGCTTGCTATACGGATATCGATATTTAAGCTTCTCTTCGCCCAGCTTGTGTTCAAGTTTTGTATGCAAGCAGTTATTTTTATAACGTTTCTCTACCATTACAACCATTCGGCGATTTCGGTTGAAGCGATAAACTTTTTCTTATTGTCAATCGAGTTCATCTTATAATATATATATATATATATATATATATATATATATATATATATATATATATATATATATATATATATATATATATATATATATATATATATATATATATATATTTATATATATATATATATATATATATATATATATATATATATATATATATATATATATATATATATATATATATATATATATATATATATATATATATATATATATATATATATATATATATATATATATATATATATATATATATATATATATATATATATATATATATATATATATATATATATATATATATATATATATATATATATATATATATCTTATATAATAATTGGAAATTAATCTTATGCACTCCAAATTTACTCTGGGGTAGTTGTCAATTTCTCAGGCGAAACGACATAACATGGAATTTCATCCGAACTGGCATGACACAAGATCAGAGCATACCAATTAAAGCTTCAAATCGTTTAATGGCACTTCTTATCTTGCTGTCTAGCAACAGCCTACCCCTAGTAGAGATGGGCAATTCGCTCCTGAGCTGTTCCAATGAATCGAATCATTAAAGTGAGATGACAGCTCACAGCTCTTTTTAAAAGAACCGCAGTTCACCAGCTCACTTATTTGCTACCCAGTTCGCCGCATTGTTGAAGAGGGGAATAAGATACGAGCTGAATGGATCTTCGGCTCTTGAAGAACGAGTTCTAAACGAGAAAAAAAATTGCACCAACTTTCGTTATTTCTAACATGCCTGCATCTATCCTTCTTTAACGGATTGAATGAGACATTATCAGTAAGAAAATGAGCTGATGAGCTGATACATCGAATCGATTCATTTTGGTGAGCTGATCGGTTCGGAGCTGCTCACCAATAAGAGCTGTTTCGCACACCTCTAACCCCTAGCATGCTACTCGTTGGACTGAAAAGTTAGCTATAATTTTGCTTATATTTATAGATTCGCGTGCTTCCGGCAGCTGCGCTTTAGCATCGATTGACCAATCAGAGCAATGCTTTCCTTTTGGTATATCGCTTACTCCCTCAAAACCGTCGACTATGGCAGGGAAATCCGGTATGCTGGAGATTTTTTGCAGACAAAATAGGACACTGCTAGCTATTAATCAACATTTCAATGATATACAATTCAAAATACATGCCTATGAACATTCAAATCAATACGTAGAAATATTTCCAATCGAATGATGACATAATATTAACAATTTATATAAAATTGACTGAGCTGTAATTGTTCAAAACCTGACCACATTTCTACGTGTATTTTTCTTGAGTTTTTAATTAGCACGCCTATATAGAAAACAAAAATGTGTTCCACATTAAAAAAATTCTTGCACAAACTTACTGTAATATCTGTGATACGACAAAGTTTCATTCAAGTATGGTCTTATAGATAAGATATCAGAGAACTACATTTCACAATAAGTTTGAGAAATTTGTTAGTTGTATGTTTATTTTACAAGTTTTTTTAGTGAGCAAATTAAACAAAATTATCAATATTAGGTTATAAATATATACCATGCATTTATATCATCTTATAAACAAAATTTCTACGCTCTGGCTTAAGAAAAAATAGTTCATAAACAAATATTCACGGCAAACATGCTTCATGAATAAGGCTCGTATTTTTTTTATGAAAAACAGTGCATTTTGCGCAAAAATAAAAAAAATACGGTACATCGACATTAAAAAAAAAACAGTACATTTCACAGTACGCATTTTATCCAACAATAGTGAATAAAAAACAAAAGCGAATAGTTATCGGATGATACTTTCAAATAATCTCAATATATTTTTTATTATTTCCCCCTTTTAAAATAATTTTTAGTTCAATATTAATTAAAAATAAATGCACGAATCAACATTCAAACCATTAAACAAAATTGAGAATTTAATGGTTTTAAGGATGATTTTGAGTTAGTGTATTCCTTTTTTTGTGGCGGTTTCTTTTGTTCTAAATCAGCAAAATTTGTGATCATTTATTTTCAAATCAGATGATATTAGTTCAATATAAGTTTGAAAAATATGCACCAATTAATCATCAAACATTTTTTGCACAAAAATTAAGTTATGTTTTTATGAGAATCGGATATTTTGGACGATGATTTTGATTAATCTTAATCTTTCTTTTTGGTGGTGACAATTTTCGTTTGTTGAAAATCATCCAAATTTAGTGAAATTGTTGTTACGCGCTCTCAACCTGAATGAATATTGTAAACCCTTTATAATCCACCTAGTGGTGTTATGATGCATTTCTCATATTACTTATATTTTAAAACCAACACTAGAAGATTCTGCCAAATTTTTTTTCAAAACTTGAATAAAATCAAAAACCTTCTTTGGTATAAACTACCATTACCTTTTCAATTTGTAAACAGTTATGTCATGTTAATATACGCTATACAAAATTGAATAAAGCACGCTGTGGATGTGGATGGCTCACAAGCCGAAACAAAAAAGTTGAATGGGATACAGATTTTTTTCCATTTGGACTGCTTTGAAATTAAAATTAAATTTGCATTACTCATTGCTCGTTCTTAAGATATTTCTATTGTTATCATTTAAAACATTTTTCCAAAACATTCTATTCAATGAAACACTCTTCTCACATCCAGCATATCTGGTATGAAACAAAGAATATATATTACCATTTTTACTGCTGTTTTTATACTGTTTCTTTGATTCGAGCGTAGGTCGGGAAAATATCGAAACCACCCAGTTCTCTATTCGCACAGCTAAAGGTGGACACTTTGGAAAACGAAGGAAAACGAAAGTAAACCCATAACATCAATATTTATCGAAGTGCGTGAAAATCAAGCACGCATACATCTACTGTTTATAATCCACCAAAAACCCAAGATAGGCCACAGTCATGATGACGATCTCGAAGGCGAGCTTTATTGTGGTGATACACATCCCGCAGCATTCCGCCGCCGATACTTTCGGTTGAGACACAGATTGAAACCACTTGTCGTTTACTTTTCCCCAGCATTTTCGAATGCGTATTCTGCTTTATTGCTTGATGAAAACCAAATTGAATCCCCCCGCAAAGTATACAAACCAAGTATCTTATTTACTTTACTGTCGCTTCCCGGTGAGCCGAGAACGCTCGGTGAGACAGGACCCTTCACCATTGCCTCCGTAGATCGTGGCAATTTTTCCTACTCCGCATGCACTAAATTGCACAAGTTTATTGCAAATGTTTTAATTTTATCCCAGGCTCAGCCGCCAACGCCAACGAGTTGCTTCTGAACGACGTGACGGTCCTCATCCAGACAAGTTGGCAAATGTTTGTCTTGGTCCCAGAATAAATTTACTAGTTTTACTGTGCGGTGGTTTTCGCCACAGACCACATGCGTCCGTTCGGTACTCCGACCGAAAACACACTAGTTTGCCGTATGCGTAATAACATTTAGCCCATTTTCGAGATGTCACACTATAAACTTATTTTGTAAGTTTAACTATGCTAAGGAGCAATCAGAAACACAGAGATCGCTTCAAGCTTAATCACTTGAAAAAAGAATAAAACTAAATACCGTCCAAAAAAACTAAACTAAACAGAAACGGCTAGTCTTTACATGTATTCGAGAGGTGCTAGAAAAAAAGAAAGTATTTGTCAATTAACGTCCACAGAAAAAGCTTTCCATATGTATTAAGCAGATCATGAAAATGCAAATGTCAATGGGCTATGGCGCACGAAAATTACAGCCAATGTGCTGGTCAACCAATTCACGAAAATTATTCTATCGAACCTCACCAAATAATTGAATATGTATTATATGGCAAACACATAATATAAAGTATTGAACTCATTGTTACGGGGTTCACTTTCCCTTCGGAAGTACGAAAATCCAGCCCAATTTCGAAACACCAATTCAAAGTCGATATAAACCCACAAAGATAATTAAAATTCGGTAAGTAAGATTGAATAAAATTGAATTTACATTGTAATACTGAACATTCGGAAATTTCTCACAGCTTTTGTCAACATCTAACACAAATTTTACATTGAAAACATACATTATTCCTGCTTCCATAATACTGTTTTGAAAAAAACAAGCAGCCTGAAAACAAGTGTATAGTCTGAGTATGCTTTTCATCAAGTAGTGTAAATTTTTAATTAGATATACGTTACAAAAAATGTTTCTTCGTCGTCATCTAACCAACTTTTCGAGTCCAACATTCAACAGCTACGTTCTGTAAAGAAAGTGACTATCATCATAAAGTCTGTTGTAACTCTAATAGTTTCTCTAAAAGCTGGCTTAGACGCCAAAAACACTATCTGAAGATTAAAAGGAGCCTAGGAAGTAGGAGAAAAGTTTTCAGCATAAAATGACACCACCACCAAAGGTAGTCGTTACATAGAGTGCTGCCATGCCAGTGCCGTAACACTGGTTCAGAGTATACGTATTATTAAGTCTCTGACTACATCGATCGCCGCGTCACTAGTTGAAAGTAATTAAGAGGCTTATAAAATATTTCTAATACAACATCATATTTCAATATTACCACAGATAACAGATATACAGGCTCGAACATTTTTTCAAAATCCAAATTTCAGATTTGCTATACGTTGGAAACACTACTGCCACCTACTCGTCTGTTTACCGCGAGCTTTCAAAACGTTCCACACCATTCCGGAACGACAACAAAACATCTCGTGTCTTGTATAGAAATATTCCAACTACAACAATTTGAACACTTCTCACACGATTTCACTAAGTGTAAAAGAAAACTTTTTTTCGATGTCGTTTGAATAACACGTGAATTCAATTCGAATAGAACAAAAGTGAACTATTTATTTGCACCAACAGAAAAACTAAAATTTTTCGTGAGGGGCTGTTCATAAAAGACGTCGCGCCGCAAGGGGGAGGGGGGTGTTTCACAAAACGTGACCTCCAATATTTTCAATGAGCGCTTTTTTGAAATACCTAATTATATTACTGCTTTGCCCTATTTCCACAAAAAATCTCCACAATAAACGTTTATATTCTATAGGAAAATGTGTATTTGTTGATATAAAAACTTCTTCTTGTAAATGCGGAAATGAATGATGCAGGAAATCATTTCTGCTGTGATCAGCAAAAGTGCACGGAGGGGTCAATAAATTAGCGAATTTAATAAATTTTGCCTAATATGAGTAAAAACAAAAGATGCCCCTCAACGGTTTAACTTAAGTTGTTAATGTATATGAGTTTGGGTGCACTAATCGCTTGAAATTATTGATTTTTTAACTTTCGAAAATCTTATGAGTAAGTAGATGTGGAATATAAACCACACAAAGAATGAAAGAATTTCAAAAAGTTTGTTTGGTCGGTCACATTGAAATTTCATGCTTCTTGATGTAATTAAAATTCATTCAGCAATACCATGTTGGCGGAGTAATATCAATAAAACCAGCAAATAACATTAACATATATGTTGTGATTATCAATAATTATAATGATAAGAAAAACATGTTCAATCATAAATCAGTCGGTGTTGAACAGTCGTTCGCACCGCACGCGTATAGCTCTTGGCTCCTGGAATTTTTTTTCTGGCTACCTAGAGTTTCATTGATTCAAGGCTTCAGTCTTTTTTAAGGCTACCTGAATCACTAACTAAGTGACTAAGTGATACAAAGAGTGATATTAGAGTGACTAAGTGATACAAAGAGTGATATTAGAGTGACTAAGAAATTAATCAGCCTTTTTTAAGGCTAGCTAGGAGTCTAATCGAAGACTAATTTAGCCTAGTTAATTTAATTTAAAATTTCATTCATTTCAAAAATGCCTGCGTCCAACCGGAAAGGCAACAAGCCTAAGGCTAAAAATAATTCAATACGGAATAAATCACAATCCGTTATTCAACATTTTTCTAATAACATTCACGATCTTATAGAATCTGAATGTAAAAATAAAAGACAACGGACGGATTTCCCTTCCGTTGATCCTATGCCGTCTAACAATATTTACGAGATTCTTCCTGAATCCGATTGTAGCGACATAGAAGAAAATTCTTCAAAAATTCCCAAAATGGACGCTTGTCGTTCTGGGAAGAAACAACAATCTATGCCACCAGTGACGGTGATGATTTCCGACTTCAAAGCATTCCGTACTGAGCTTTCTACTTTTCTCCCGGAAGTAAAAGTCTCATTTCAAATCGGACGAAGAGGAGAATGACGAGTCTTGGTGGATGGATTGGAAGATTACGAACGTCTTATTCGATATTTGTCCGAGAAACTTCATAAATTTTATTCATATGATATAAAATCAGACAGACCCTTCAAGGCTGTCTTGAAAGGATTATCAAATGATCAAAGTATTGATGAAATTAAAAATGAACTAAAAGAATTGCTTGGTTTTGCCCCTTCCCAAGTAATACTTATGAAAAAAAGAGCGAATGGTACTTCTAAACCACGCTCTGGAATTTCCCATGAACTTTACCTAATACACTTCAATCGAAGTGATGTAAACAATTTGAAAACTTTAGAAAAAGTACGTTTCATTTCCCACATTAAAATTCATTGGGAACATTATAAACGGCATAATCGTATTGCAAACTTAACGCAATGTCGTCGTTGCCAAGGCTTCGGTCATGGAACCAAAAATTGTCATATGGATATACGGTGTTTGAATTGTGGTAAATCGCATTCGAAAGACGTTTGTCCAATGAATGAAACCACTGAAAAATTTTCATGTTCAAATTGCAATGGAAATCATAAATCCAATTATTTGAAATGTCCTGTCAGGGAAAAAATTTTAAACGCTCGTTCGCTTCGACAACAAGTCAAATCAACGACCTTAAATTTACAGAATATACCTGAAAATTCTTCTAAGGCACCTGCCAATTCGTCTTCTAACGAAAACAATTTATTGACAGGTAGATCGACCTCGTCATCATCTTCTTCTAATGTCAGTTATGCTGGTATATTAGGTAGAAATCTATCTCCTATTTCTTCTAATGTAAATAATCAAAACACAGGACCGCCTTGCAGTTCTTCTTCTAACGAAAACAATTTATTAATAGGTAGACCGGCCAAATCATCTTCTTCTAATGGCAGTCTACCTACAAATATTCCTTCAATGCCATTCGCTTCTTTAAATGAAGTCGATTTAGGCGATATAACTGAAAATAAAATGATCTACCTACAAGATCAACTTTTTCAAATGAATTCGACTTCATCACTTTTTGAAGCATTTCAAATCGGATGGAAATTTGCAAATAATATTATAATGAATTTAAAATTTAACAGTGATGTTAAATAATTATTTGAATATTTTAAATTGGAATGCTCGATCTTTGAAATCGAGTGAAGATTAATTTTATAATTTTCTCAAAGTTCACAAAATTCATATTGCCATTGTGACAGAAACTTTTCTTAAACCAAATGTAAAATTGAAAAGTAATCCACATTATGTGGTTCATCGATTTGACAGGTTTACTGGAATGAGTGGTGGAGTTGCCATTTTTGTCCAACGGCAAATTAAACATCGAATTTTACCTTCTTTCAATACTAAAGTTATTGAAAGCTTGGGAATCGAAGTTGAAACCATTCATGGAATTTATTTCATCGCTGGAGCATATTTGCCATTCCAATGCACCGGCGAACAATTAAATTTCTTTAAAGGCGATTTGCAAAAACTTACAAGATATCGATCGAAATTTTTCGTAATAGGGGACTTAAATGCTAAGCATGTCCAGTGGAATTGTAGGCAAAATAACAGTAATGGTAAAATACTTCATAATCAACTCTCAGCTGGTTACTTCACAGTTCTTCATCCCAGTAATCCTACTTGTTTCTCTTCCGTGAAAAACCCGTCTACAATTGATCTGGTTCTAACAGATCAAAGTCACATTTGTAGTGAACCGATTACACATGCTGACTTTGACTCAGATCATCTTCCTGTAACATTCAGACTTTCCAACGAAGCTATAATTAATCCAATTAGTTCTATTTTCAACTATCATAGAGCTAATTGGTTGGATTACAGATCTCACATTGAAAATCATGTGGATCATGAAACTATTTTAGAAAATTCTGCGGACATCGACACAGCAATTGATAATTTGAATCATTATATTATCGAAGCTAGAAATCTTTCAGTTCCCAAAGCTCAAACTAAATTAAATTCTCCTATCATCGATGACAATCTTCAACTGCTCATTCGGTTGAAGAATGTTCGTCGACGACAATATCAACGTTCTCGTGATCCTGCTATGAAAAACATAGTTAAGGATTTACAAAAAGAAATTAAACATAGATTTACTCTTTTGCGAAATGAAAATTTCGCTAAAGAAGTTGAACAAATTAAACCATATTCTAAACCTTTCTGGAAACTTTCCAAGGTTCTTAAGAAACCTCAGAAACCAATTCCTGCTCTCAAGGAAGGAAATCAAATACTTCTTACAAATGGTGAAAAAGCTCAAAAACTAGCTCAGCAGTTCGAGAGTGTCCACAATTTTAATTTAAACGTTGTGAGTCCTATTGAAAATGAAGTCTCACTGAAATATGATCATATTTCAACCCAAGTGTTATCACACGATGACATTATTGAGACGAATTTTGATGAAATTAAATCAATTATTAGGAAACTCAAAAACATGAAGGCTCCTGGTAATGATGGAATTTTTAATATTCTTATTAAAAATCTTCCCGATGTTGCCTTGAGACTCCTGGTTAAAATTTTCAACAAGTGTTTTTCATTAGCTTACTTCCCAAAAAGATGGAAAAACGCTAAAGTAATTCCTATCCTAAAACCTGATAAAAACCCAGCAGAAACATCAAGTTATCGCCCAATTAGCTTACTTTCTTCTATCAGTAAACTTTTTGAAAAAATTATCTTGTTGAGAATGATGTCTCATATAAATGAGAATTCAATTTTTTTACCAGAGCAGTTTGGATTTCGTCATGAACATTCAACTACTCATCAACTTGTCAGAGTAACGAACATGATAAAAGCAAATAAATCTTCTGGGTTATCCACTGGAGTTGCTCTTCTAGACATAGAAAAAGCATTCGACAGTGTTTCGCACAAAGGTTTAATAGCAAAAATGTCTTACTTCCAGTTTCCTATTTATTTGATCAAAATGATTCAAAATTATTTAACTGATCGTACTCTTCAGGTTAGCTATCGGAATTGTAAATCTGAATTGCTACCCGTACGAGCCGGTGTTCCGCAGGGTTCGAGCGTAGCTCCAATCTTGTATAATATTTTCACTTCTGATCTTCCAAATCTACCCGTTGGTTGTCAGAAATCGCTATTCTGTGACGACACAAGTCTGTTAGCCACAGGTAGAAATCTAAGAGTGATCTGCAGTCGCCTACAAAGAAGTTTAAATATTTTCAGTGATTATTTGTCAAAATGGAAAATTAAACCAAATGCAGCAAAAACGCAATTAATTATCTTTCCTCACAAGCCAAGAGCTTCGTTTCTTAAACCAAACAATAATCACATTCTCAAATTGAATGGCTTGGAATTGACATGGTCTGATCAAGCTAAATACTTAGGTTTAACGTATGACAAAAAACTCACTTTCAAGGGTCACATTGAAGGAATCCAGGCAAAGTGTAATAAATATATTAAATGTTTATATCCTCTTATAAACAGAAATTCTAAGCTCTGTCTAAAAAACAAATTGTTAATTTATAAACAAATTTTCAGACCAGCCATGCTTTATGCGGTACCAATTTGGTCAAGCTGTTGTTCCACCAGGAAGAAAACGCTTCAAAGGATTCAGAATAAAATTCTGAAAATGATTCTGAAGCGTCCTCCCTGGTTTAGTACAAATGAGTTACACAGACTCACAAATATAGAACCATTAGATGTAATGTCACATAATATTATAAGCAAATTCCGACAAAAATCGATGCAATCTTCAATTGAATCGATTCGCTCTCTGTATTAGTTAGTAAGTTAGTTCCTTTTCCCCATTACACAATACAAGTAGGTTTAGAATTTTCCCTACACAAAAATCTCAGAATTGCGGAAGCAAATGATGTCTTCATGGTAATAACCAAATCATATATATATAACAGGGCTGAAAAGTCACCACTTGTGGCTGAACACCCAATTTAAATCTTAATAATTTAATTTTAACTCATATTCCAATAAATAGTTATTAAAAAAAAAAAAAAAAAATGTTCAATCATAAAGCATGTCATGCAGCTGATAAATTTACCCTCTTTAGCTTGAATATCATACACAGAAGTAACAGCCCGGGTAAAAACGATTTGCAATCCAATTATCAAAACCTAACATCTCAATGGTAGAAAATAACATTATTTAGTTTGAAGTAAGAGTTAAAATATAAAAAATCATTTTAAAGTCTGCATGAGAAAATAGCAACAAAATATAAAATTCCACCATTGTAACTTCAAAGCAAGAGCAAAACATTTATAAAAGACGAATTTTTCAGTAATTTGATATTCTAGCTTTGAGAATAGTGTATCATAAGAATTTCTCTTATCTTATTCTGATGCAGTATATTCAATTGTATTTCATTTGAAAAAGAAACCACTGGATCAATTGTACCTAATTAAATTGGTATGCCTCATCAATAACGAAATAAGATATAATAACAAATCTTGATGCTAAATAGATTTTGTCTAATCTATCTAGAAGATTCCTTCGATTTAATATCAAGAAAATATGAAGTATTACTATGAGAGCACAGGAACATCAAGACAAGATATGATGGTAATATTTGTTATCATTTCGATTTTCGTTTACTATTCATATCTACCCGGGAGGAGTGCAAGTTTTGCTAGGGCAATTCAAACGCAGGGCCTGCTGTATGCTCAAACCCTGTGCTTCTGTTACTTCCATAAATGTCAATGTCATGTCAAAAAGCGTTTTATTGAGTTTAATCAAAATATGTAGTGCACCATCATAAACACCATCATCAGCATCAATCAGCTAGAATTAAAACAAAGTCTTTTGTCGCTCTAATCACTATGTGGTGTGAAATATTTTTCTAAACTAATTTTGCATGGAGCATTATGCCCATACTTGCATATCACTCCCATATGGAAAATCGGCATGTCGAGAAAAAGACGATCAAAATTTTTCCGAATTTTTTGATTTATTGTGCTACCTAATGCTAAATCATGGTATTATTACTTGAAATATTGGTAATACACCTTTGCTATTCCAATATTGCAACAAATGAAATTATTGAAATTTGCACTGAATGGGGCTGATATGTGGGTACTTAGCGTATGGGACAGACATGAATTGATATTTTTTCACATTTTTCTGAACAAACCCTCAATTTTTATTGCTGTTTCTGAGAGTATATTGAGGATAGATTTAATTTCTCAACCTAACTCAAAATTGGCGAAAATCGATATGAAAAATCGATATGAAAATCTGATATGCGAGTATAGGAAGCATTGCTATTGCGTAGAGAATGCTGTCAAATTAACAATATCAATGTGATTACGATCCAAACTTATTATTTCCATGAAATTTTCATCTAGCATTTATTTCTCTTAATCTAGTATTCATTTTATTGCGAATGAAACAACGGTTGTCGAAATCGAACACGGGATACATCAAACGAAAATATATGTTGAAACTACGTAAACCGTAACGTAACGAAACTGGTATTTTCCCCAACTCTGTTGATAAGGAGTGTTAAAAGAGCATTTCCCAAAGATACAAAATTGACAATGTTCCTTGATTTTGGAAAAGTGTCATTGACACGCGTAAACCTTAGTTATAAATTTCTGTAGGATTGCTGTTATTAATCATTTTCACACCCCTCAGCGGGGGATCAACGATTTAAGACGTAGATCATGTCATGTCTTATCTTGATCATATGTGATTTTCCTCCACCAAGATCAAAGCTGATCGAATCATCCAATGATTGAACTTACATGAATCAAGAATCATTTTAGCTCAAAATCACTACCGATTTTGTGTGACGGAAGATCCGTACCGATGTTGATCGATGTGATTTAAAGATCACTGATCACTGATCAGAAGTGATCTTTATTGGGAAAGATCACAGCGATCTTCTTCGGCAGTGATCTCGATTTGATGAGGTTTTGATCTTTATTTTCTCAGCCCTATATGCTACACTTAGAAAATCTTATTCCTTAGCAAAAAAAATAATATATCTGTGTACCCTAAAAGAATTAAAACAGATGATTTAAATGTTTCATCAATTCCTATCAAATACTTTTGTTGAATTATATAATTAATATTAATAAAATAATTTCGATGGTTTTGTAGTCTTAGAGATATTTTTTAATCTAATGACAGCATGTAATAAACCGATTATTCCCTCATATTTGTATGGTTTGTCATACATATTGAGAATGTATTGAGATGAATTTCATTTATTTTGAATTCGTGACATGTGGTGGGGGGTCTTTGCTGCTGTAACAATTTGTGACAATGGGGGGTGGGGAGTCAAAAATTGCCAAAAGAAAAGTGTGACGTCTTTTATGGACAGCCCTTGAGGTGAATGTAACACCCAACAACTGTCGATCGCGGTGATATCTGTAGGCAGTTTTGGTGATTGCCGAAAATATGACAGAAGCTGCTCGATATTTATCAATATTGTATACAACATTTCCAATCCGGTAGAAGATGCTTAAAAAAATATAGTCTGATAATGATTGGCGCTGTGTGGAATCGCAAGTTGACAATTATCGCAGAATATCGAATCAATGATTCGACTTGATTATTCTCATACTAGATTGCAATATTTCAAAACCCTTATGTGGAGCATTCACATACATTTTCCTAGACACCACTTATAAAGGGTGATTTTTTAAGAGCTTGAGAACTTTTTTAAACAATAAAACGCATAAAATTTGCAAAATCTCATCGGTTCTTTATTTTAAACGTTAGATTGGTACATGACATTTACTTTTTGAAGATAATTTCATTTAAATGTTGACCGCGGCTGCGTCTTAGGTGGTCCATTCGGAAAATCCGCTTTTTTATCGACAAATTTTGTTCAGCGATGAGGCTCATTTCTGGTTGAATGGCTACGTAAATAAGCAAAATTGCCGCATTTGGAGTGAAGAGCAACCAGAAGCCGTTCAAGAACTGCCCATGCATCCCGAAAAATGCACTGTTTGGTGTGGTTTGTACGCTGGTGGAATCATTGGACCGTATTTTTTCAAAGATGCTGTTGGACGCAACGTTACAGTGAATGGCGATCGCTATCGTTCGATGCTAACAAACTTTTTGTTGCCAAAAATGGAAGAACTGAACTTGGTTGACATGTGGTTTCAACAAGATGGCGCTACATGCCACACAGCTCGCGATTCTATGGCCATTTTGAGGGAAAACTTCGGAGAACAATTCATCTCAAGAAATGGACCGGTAAGTTGGCCACCAAGATCATGCGATTTGACGCCTTTAGACTATTTTTTGTGGGGCTACGTCAAGTCTAAAGTCTACAGAAATAAGCCAGTAACTATTCCAGCTTTGGAAGACAACATTTCCGAAGAAATTCGGGCTATTCCGGCCGAAATGCTCGAAAAAGTTGCCCAAAATTGGACTTTCCGAATGGACCACCTAAGACGCAGCCGCGGTCAACATTTAAATGAAATTATCTTCAAAAAGTAAATGTCATGTACCAATCTAACGTTTAAAATAAAGAACCGATGAGATTTTGCAAATTTTATGCGTTTTATTGTTTAAAAAAGTTCTCAAGCTCTTAAAAAATCACCCTTTACAATGGTTATATGTACATAGTTAGAATAAGCGGCAATAGTAAAATGATTCTATCGCAATTGTCCACTGCCCATACAGAATCGGATCGCGAAACGGAAATAAGCGACCGTTTGTTGCTTCAGAGAGAATCCCCACAGCAGCGAGCTAACCTTTGATTCTCAGACAGGTCATCGAGAGAAGTACACTCTCGCTCTGGTGTCTATTCTATATTAAATGAACCATATCGGTTTTTTGTTACTGTGATGATATCCGTCTTTCTTTGATGGCACTGATTGAATCGTGTGAAGAGTTGCTAGTGAGCGTTATTTGATACGATAAAAGCCATCCTTGTCTGTAGGTATTCGCCACGCTGATTGAGCAAATTTTACGCACAGTTTATATGCGAACCTATATATCTGTTTTTAGTGGTATTACATACTCGATGCAGTTGTTATGATGTTTATTTGGAATCATAATTTTCAGGACGGAATATTAACAATGGTATACTGTCCTAAAATTTCACCAGTTGTTATAATTATCAGAAAAAACTTGTTCTTAATCCACCTCATTGACACATATTTTGCCTTGTTTTATTAGGGTAATTACTGATTCCTATTATTTTAAAATTTCTGCAATGAATGGGAGAGTTTTTTGATACAAATTACGTGACATATACGACAACATTGCTCAAACCAAATGTATCAGCAATGATGTATTTGAACATGATCTTTGCTCATTTTCATAAGTAATTGATTCCTCCATAAACGATTTAACTAACAAATCAAAAGTATATTTAAAACGAACCTAAGCTTGTTGGAATCGATTCAGCCAGAGAAAATTTTGTTGTGAGAAAGATCGTTGAAAAGTGCTGTGTGGAATGGTGTATAATACTAGGGGTCTGCGGAGTTCCGATCGAAAGTCGGTTTTCCCTACAATTCTATTATTTTTCTATAGAGAAAGGCAAAACAATTCTACTACAATCCATACAGTAGGCATAATTACTACTTAACGCAATGTAAAATGATCTTCGACGTAACAACACAGAACAAGAACGGCATTATTTACATAAAACAACGACGAATCTACAGTTCTGCTAAATACAAAGCATCGTAATCTTTATCGACTTTTTTCGACTTTATATGATTTTAGAACTAAATACCATGCGTCTCCATCAGATGATGTTAACTTGATGGAGACGCATGGTTTTTGGAATGATTTATTCTTTAAAAGTCTGATATTATACCCGTCCACATTTTTCAAAAATCTTAGAAAAATACGGAGTTATGTACTCATAAATGATTTATTTTTGAGTGCCACCAAAATTGTAAATGCGGAAAAAAAATCCAAAAATTTTGAGCATTTTTTTTCACATGAAAAACATATGAGAAAATTCTGAAAAAAATCAGAATTTCCAATAATTCCTAAAACATTCCTGATTTTTCTCAATTTTGTTTTTGCTAAAGAGGTTTTTGAAAAATTTAAATAAAATGAAAATCAGAAGAACCACCCTAACTCCACCAATATGGCAGCTAAAGGGTTAAAATTTTGGGAAATCATCTCCAATATAAACCCTTTCAAACAGCGTATATCATTTTTTTCTCTGTTTGGGGGGCGTTTTTCGTGATGTTCGTATGAAAACTTTAACAGTGATAGATAAGATGTTAATAGCAGAGTCATGAACATAATAGAGGTATATTTTTCAAAATAATGTTTTGAAATGGTGATTTTGATGATTTTTGATGCATCATAAGGTTTGCCTAATGATTTTCACTACTCATTTTGTCTCAGTGTGGAAGAATTAATGCGGGTTCTCTCGTCGAACAACGAACGGTGTTTTCAAAGACGATGACATTTTCAGATTTAAATCTGGTAAAAATGCTGTTGTCTGAGTGCAAGTTTGCAAGCTGTGCCAGTAGCTGGCATGTTTGCGTGCAGCCCTAGAACGATTCCTGTTCTTTATCCAACTAGTTGAAGGTGATAAAGCTGGATCTTTCACTTGTGGTACCTACTCTAGCCGAATCGTCCGAGACAGTTGATGACGGGCAATTTCTAGCATCCTAGCCTTTGAAACTCAGATACTTGAGTGAATTACGTAGCCATCTCAACAAGCCTTACCAAAAGCTGTTTGCTCTGTAAAACCAACGACCCATAATCGTCGGTGTTCAAGAGAGATGTAGGATTTTGTAGGATATCACACTTCGTTTGGCAGCGTGATGAACCAACACTATAAACAACTAAGTATTATAGGAAAGCAAATAAACAGAAATGAATTTACTATTGGTGGCTTTAGCTTCACTGGAATTCATATAACATGAAGAATATTAAACTATCACTCGGCGAAGACCGGTTATACGGCAAATATGCCAAAAATAGAAATTTTAGCAAACAGACAATCAGGCGGGTTTATGTTGGTACAGTGAAATTCTCTATTATATGACAGGATGTTTCTGCTGCAAAGCTTCAGGTCCCCACGACCTATTTTGGCCTCACACATATAGACATAATGTGTGGAAAGTTCTAGATTCTACGGCCCATGGCCCAAACGATTTTTTGTAGTCATTTACGGTGACTTCATTTGTTGTGCCGGAAGGCATTTTAATCTTATACGTAGAAAACTGCTAATAACTGAGATAATCTAGCAGGCATTTAAAATTGAGCAAACAAAAGTTCAAATTTCTAGACAGGTTAATTGGGGTTAACCGATTAGTGTTTATGCACAACGTACATAACCTCGAAATGAGCTCGAAGAACATAGTTCGACAGCTATTATGTTCCATGCAGAGCTGCAAATTGTCAGTCATGTCAAAGGATCTTGACAGACTGACTAAAATCATCGTCAACTGTAATCGGTACGATCAAAGTGTCTGTCAAATGAGATACTCGATTGACACATTGCCGCGAAACTGATTTACCGGTAGTGACACCTGCCAATGAAAAATGGAACCAAGAAAAGGAGGATTCTTTCGAAAAATTTCATATCGGCAGTAGAGATTTGCCACATTTTTTCGTTTATTCAGCAATAACAGTACACTCGGAGTAGAAGAAAATCGATTTCAATGTGATTATTATTCCTTTTTTATAGTGTAAACTACGATTAAACATGGAAAATCTTCAGTAATGTGGAAAATTGGGTAAGGTTAGGTTTTTTCAGATTAACATTTTTCAAACAAAAACCAGTGTAATGTTGATTTCTTGAGTACTAGAATGTATAGCGATCGAGTATCATCTATTTTAGATACTTCATCTGTTATTTCCAGGCATTTGAAAAATGGTATTAAACCAAGTTCAATGCTTCATTCTCGATAAACGTTAGTTTTGGCACAATAAATTAAGATCAACATTACCACCTCAGATTAAAAACTTTTTCTTCAACTTCTACTATGAGTTTTCAAATGAATTTGCTCGTTTGTATAAGAAATCGTTGAAAAGGTGAAGTAATTAAAAAAAATTCTACCGATTTGACAGCTCTTGCTGAAAGTATCATCTCTTAACAAGCAGCGCCTCTACATTTCAGTTTTGCGACAATATGTCAATAGTTCTATGACCAAGTAGAAGTCACGCGTTTTTTTATATAACGGCCAATAAGCCATCCATTAACTTTCACTTTGAAGAGTAATTTCGAATCACTCGGCACTCGCTGAGATTAAGTCATAATAGTAAACGGCAGAGAAAAGTTCTCTCTTTCGTCTGTTGTTAAATTTAATACTCTATCTTTCATAGCTCGCTAGCATTTTTTTCGAAAGTGGAAGTTGACAGGTGGCTTATTGGCCGTTCTAGAAAAAACGCGTGAATTATACTCAGTCAAAGACAGACGACTTTTTTTGTTTTCTCTCTCATTCTCCTATTCCCTGTTGAAGTGAAAAAATTCCATGAGAGTACCAACATAAACATAAATTGATAAAGTTCATTGTTCTTTGCAAAAAGTCATCGGACTTCGGAGTTTATTGATGTAAATGAATTTAATTCAATGTTAATGCTGCTTGATTGATATTTAGTCACATCGTAATCAAGTAATGACAGGAGAAATGAAGATAATATCAATCGCCTCGGCAATCAATGAGCGTCCTGGTGAGTATAATATCAAGAGAATTTAAGTTATGACAGATGGCTCTCAGACACTCAATATATGATGATTGGTAGAGCCTGATTGAGAGCAGTCCAGTGACATAAGTTTTCCAATCTTCGTCGTGCAAAGTTGCAAAGTTGTGTTTCCATGTTATTCCATATCTTTTCATTCTGTTCTATGTCATTTCATTTTCCTCCTCAATCTACTTCCCTGGGTAAACAAACCGCCGACAGACATTAGGTATGAATTGGATTCAACGCGCTCTTAGAATCATTTATGGCGGAGCGCAGATAGAAGGAGAAATTAGAAGACGATCTATGAACCACCATTTACTTAGAAAAGCACCTATCGTACGGACAGCAAGAATTGAACTAGTATTAATAAGAAAATCTGGTATCAAACGTGCAAGGGTAATAAATCCTATACATTACAATAACAAATAAATAAACCTGTAAGTAAACAGGTTTATTTAATGCGGAGATTTTCTGAATATTTAATTGAACGGTTTTAGGTGAACGTTCAGTGGCGGAGAGGACCGATATAGATGAAATCATCCGAGGAAATTTTGTGGAAGTGATAAGTTTTAACATGCGGGTAGGGGAAGCTCTGCAGAAAACAAACACGAACTTCAATTTGCCATTCTAACCAAAAAGGTTTGTCGAAAGTTTCAGGACTTTTAGACATATGTCGTATACTAAGCACACTAAGAGAAAACAATCTTTCGCCACGGTACATGGTGTCACAAAAAAGTGAAAAAATGTTGGTGGCTTTGGAATTTGCACGAGAGTTTCAAGTATTTTCTTTCGAAGACTTCCGAAGTAATCAATGTTTAATCAGTACAACGACAAAAAACCTTGTCGCACCGACAATGAAATAAGGACATTTTATTGAGTCAACTACAATAAGCACCAAATTAATTATAACGAATTTGTAACAATAATACCACGTTCAAATAGGTTTCGATGAACAAGTAAGTCATAAAACTGCCATTTTGATGTAACATCCTTTCGTGAAACTTATCGTTTATCCGATTTCCGGAAATGCAATCATAATCTCGCACACGGTCGTTTTACATTAGCCACCGTGAGGATGTCGTGGGGTTCTTTCAGGTCTCAGAGTTCACGGTGAGCAACGGCTGCGAAAACTAGCTCCAACAATGACAACAGTTGCTCTCACTTGCTCAAATAAAGTGTTTGCTTTTGTGGTATGCGGAAGTGCTTCGTTGTCCCATTGCCGATGACAAATTACTCAGCCCAGCAAAGAGCAGCACATGAATTATTCATAAAGTTTGAATACGATTATAGAACCGTTGTTGCAGGAAAAATATTTAATCTCGCGATCAATTAGTTTTTCCCGGTAAACATGACCTCATAAGTATAGGGTGCAGGTTTTCTATTGCACTTGAAGTCCTGTCGTATGTAGCGTGTCTAAAAGAGAAAGAGAGTGTCATTGGGATGTGATAAAATCGTAACCAATTTTTTATTGACTGCTTGAATTAAAGTCTCATCTGGAGAATGTGTCTGACTTTTGTACAAGTTTTGGTGAAGATTCGTACGTTTTTATCCACTCAGTTTAAAATATTTTGCAATTTTTAATATCATTTTGTGCAGGTACTTGAAGCACAAAATAGAAAATCCGGTTTAAGAATATTCTACAGACTACAAAGAAAATGAAAGTTCCTGCTGAGTGCATAGGCGAGTATAAGGGTAATCAAGGACTTGTTGAATAAAATATATACTTTCAATTCGTCGTAAGATGCTTGCGTTCCAAAGTAAAACAATAATCTACACTAATTTTATATTTGTTTCGATAACTATAAGCTTCTCCGTGCATTTGATCAAATTAACTTTTCGTTTAAGTGTTTGAACAGAATGATTTTACAAGGATAAATTTTTTAATATTACCATTTAATTCTGTTATAAGTATATCACGTCACAATACAAATTCACTATGTATCTCACGACACTATAAATCTTGTATAATAAACGTCACATCACATATACGCATTTCGAATACAATTTATATTCTTCTTCAGTGTGATAGGTTTGTTTAGTTATTACTAAACTAAATAACTAAACAAACCTATCACACTGTAGAAGAATATAAATTGTACTCGAAATGCGTATATGTGATGTGACGTTTATTATACAAGATTTATAGTGTCGTGAGATACATAGTGACTTTGTATAGTGACGTGATATACTTATAACAGAATTAAATGGTAATATTAAAAAATTAAATCAAAGCAAACCTGTCAGAGAGAACGCGATGCGATAACAGTACATTGCATTGAATCGCTTCGCTTCGCATCGCGTTCCGCGCTCACTCTGACAGCAACCTAAGGTGACGAAAGGAAGAACAATGAGGACAGTTATCAAGTGTTGTTTTACACGTTAATCTAAATGCACCTAGAAAAAAACACTTCTGTAATACTCAGAAAGTTAATAGAAAAAATATCTAGAATTTGACAAAGCTTACAAGAAAAAACGTGATTAATCCACAAAACAATGAGATGATTTTTTAATCAATCCGCATGTGTTTTTTTGCATGGATATTCTTAGGTGTTTTAGTTCTCATGACCAGTGCGGTAAAATTTCATTTTCAATCGAATAATATAAGATGAAAATGAAATTTATGGCCGCTGACCGTCAGCATATCCCTAATAATTTATCAGGTTCCCGGAATTCATCGTCAGTTGATTAATCGTACCTAGTCATTTGAAGTTTTGCTTGCTCTACTTCGAGTGCCAAGTAGTGTAGCTCCTTGATTGCCTTCGCTCTTGGTAGTGAGCAAGTTCGAACGAATGGATTTATAAATGGAGTAAAGTATTAAAAATGAAAACTGAAGGAGGAAACAACTAATTTATGTGTACTCATCTATTTCCATGAACCAATTCGAATGTTAACATGAACCTCATTTGAAGGCCGCTCTCACACTATTGAAAGAGATATTTTGTTACTTCAAGAGATCAACTGACGGTGGTTAAACTGAGCCTCGATTGAAGAGAAACGAGTGATGAACTGAATGCTGCCCGTTCGGGCCGTCAGCAAACATTGTGTGTGTCAGAGAGTGAAGTTTACTGCATTAGAGAGATCGTCAATGTGTTCCACATTCAGTTTCAATTGAATTGATTGAAGTTTTACCGCACTGCTCATGACATAATTTTAATTATCGCAAATTGAGATTTTAATAACTCATTACCCTGTAATGTCGAAACTGCAAATTGTATTGAATTTCAATCTTAACGTGTGACAATCGGATGAACATTCCATGAGATGTTGAAGTAAGTTCCACTTCAGAGTTTTTCACCATTATTTATGGTACTTCCAGAGCCGGTATTCAGGAACAAGCATAACCTAAAATGATTCGTATGGCCATAAATTAATACGCCAAACAATTTACATCTCTTATATCTGTATGAATTTGAAAAACTCATCAATCTGTAATTCCAGAATTGGATAAAATTAACCAATTTGTACGGGATCATAAGTACTTTAATTTGAATTTTTGTTTTTGAAGTTTGATTTGGCATTTTTGAGAAAATGATTGAGCTTTCAGAAACGATTCGATGCTTGAACCGGAATTCTAAAATCGTTGTAGCCGAAATCAGTTAAATTCACCTGAGGAGTGTGTAGACATCTTTGATAAATTGTAGTGGGAATTAAATTTTTGGATGCCTTCCTAATCGAAAACTGAATACCGCCTAAAGTGAAATAAATTTCTGCCAACCCGATAAACCAGATTAATTTATATTAAATGGACATTTTTATACTAATTACTTTGTATCTCCTAAACCGGAAGTCGGATCTAACTATAAAGTAAGATGTTTTATAGTTTTTGCCTTTTTTGCCTTTCTCATATAGAAAAGTTATGCAATCACTTGAAAACCCGACTAGTGAAAATTGGCCCGGATGGCCAAGTGTCATATACCATTCGACTCAGTTCATCGAGCTGAGCAATGTCTGTGTGTGTATGTGTGTGTGTCAAATAATCTCACTAGGTTTTCTCGGAGATGGCTGAACCGATTTTGACAAACTTAGATTCAAATGAAAGGTCTCGTGGTCCCATACGGAATTCCTGAATTTCATCCGGATCCGACTTCCGGTTCCGGAATTATAGGGTAAAGTGTGTTCAATATTGTACACCGTCACTTAGAATATTTTCGGATGCAACAAATTTTATTATGAAAACAGAATATGTTTTCAGACTTAGATTCCGCACGGTAATAGCTATCTAACAAGCTATAGATTGTTAAAATCCATCCATTTTTAACGGAGATATCGCAATTTTTGTGTAAGCGACTTTTCCCCTTATTCCAGCAGTAGAAGTTTTGAGCGGTGTACGGCAAATAAATGCTTGGGAGCAACGTAAAACACGATTTTTATACTATTACATACTATTGTTTCTAAGTACCAAAAAGTCTGTGTACATCATCTTTTGTCATGACATTTCACTTCGGACCGATTTTAGCATGGTTCGTTTTTGGCAACATAATCGTTCGAATATGACATATATAAGTCAGACGATGGCATTATTTTCAAGTTGAAAGCAATTCCATAATTAAATTGTTTTAAACTACTTAGAGCAATTAATGCTGGAAGAACATAACACCCATATACCATTCGAATCAGTTCGTCGAGATCAGCTAATGCGTGCAAGATAATAATTTCAAAATAAATAATTTCACTCAATTTTTTTCGGAGATGACTCAACCGTTTTCTATACACTCAGATTCATATGAAAAGTCATATGCTCCCAAACAAGGTTCCTGAATTATGTTTGGATCCGACTTCTGATTGCGGAACTACAGGATGATATGTGAAACGAAATCAAAATTGTGTAAATCATTTTTCTCGTGGATGGCTGAGCCGATCTACGATTCAAAGGAAATCTAAGAATCATCTAAGATTTAAATGAACAGTTTTAATATTCTATGAAACATCTTGCTTTTCAGTCAGATCCAACTTCCGGTTTCTGGGATACAGGATGATTAGTATAAAAATGTCTATTTCACATAAATTAATCAGGTTTATCGGGTTAGCAGATTTGAATTGTCAATAACCAAATAAACGTATTTTAGTTTTAGTGATATTCAGTTTTCTATTCGAAAGGCACCCTAAAATTTAATTCGTACTACGATTTCTCAAAGACGTTTACACTGATTTTCAAAACTTTTGAAACAAATGTAAACTATACAGCTACTCATGTGAATTTATCTGACTTCGGCTACACCGATTTTCGAATTCCGGCTTCAGTATCGAATCGTTTCTCAAAGTTCAATCGTTTTCTCAAAAAAGCCAAATCGAATTTTAGAAACAAAAATTAAATATTAAATAAACTTATAGTCCCATACAAAATTAAAGAATTTTATCTAATTCTGACTTCCGATTCTGGATTTACAGGATGATGAATTTTTAAAATTCAAACCGATATGGAAGATGACAATCCCGAAAAGCTTCAAAGTTGGACTCAAAACTATTGCAATTTATTCGTCAAGTCAATTCATGGCCATACGAATCGGTTTGGGTTATGCTGGTTCCTGAATACCGGCTCTGGAAGTACCTTAAATTACCGTAAACTCTAAAAAGGAACTTACATATCATGGCATGTTTAATCGATTATCACACTTTTAGATTCAAATTCGATCCGATTAGCAGTTTCGACATTACAGAGTAATGAGTGATTAAAATCTCAAATTGCCGCTTAAAACGACGGTCATTAAAATAATGTCATGAAAACTGAAAAACCGAAGAATATTCATGCAAACAACACATGCGGATTGATAAAAAAAAGGTATCATCTCACTGCTAGGTGGATTAATCACGTTTTTATGATGTCTCATTTGAACTATAGATGGTTCTTAAATTTCATTTGAATCTTAGATCGGATCAGCCATCTACGAGAAAAATGAGTAACACTATTTTAATTTCGTTTCACATATCATCATGTGGTTCCGGAGTCAGAAGTCGGATCCAAACATAATTCAGGAACCTTGTTTGCGAGTATATGACTTTTCATATGAATCTGAGTTTATAGAAAACGGTTGGGTCATCTCCGAGAAAACTGATTGAAATTGTTTGTCAGTAATGTTCTTCCAGCATAAGTAGTTAAAATAGTATAGTAGTTTAAATCAAAATAATTATGATATTACTTTCAACTTGAAAATGCTGCCATCATCTAGTTTACATGTCATACTCGAACGATTATGTTGCCAAAAACGAACCGTGCTAAAATCGGTCCGAGGCAAAATGCCATGAAAAAAGATGCTGTACACAGTCCTTTTGGTACTTAGAAAGAATTGTATGTAACAGTTTAAAAAATCATGTTTCATTTGGCTCCGAAACAGCGCTTTATCATCAAACGCGTAAAACTCTTACTCAGATCTTGTATTGTGAATCCTCAAACGAACGAAGCAACAAAAAATATCTGCTGTGAACACTTTGCTTGACATAGCTGAATGAGAGACCTATATTAGAGAGAAACTGGATGCGTGAGAGTATATGCCATTGAGCAGACCAAGTCCCCTTGCCAAGTAAATTGTCTGTGCTCTCAGTCTCAGTTAACACATGAACTAAGCAATCCATGACAATGTATTGAAATGAAGGGTTCGCTCTCGTTAGTATTGTACGAGAAAGAAGACCTTGCTTCACGGCGTGCTACAAGACGCGAAGCAAAGTCATATAGGCAATGTTTACGGTTTATTTTTAAAGTGTAGGTTTACAGAAATTATTTTCAACATAGTGTTCGCATTCCAAGACCAAATTTGATCACATTTCAAATTATTTCAAATTATTTTATTTTTGACAGAAATTTTGCATTTGAGCCCATTTTCAAAACGATCAAAGCACAAAAAGCAATGTTCTTTAAATTATTATTCATCGGAACTAAAAGTTATGAATCTAGTTTCCTCATAGGCATCTACAATATGAGAACCATTCATCAAATGCTAACCTCATGAAGCATGAACGAACGAAGCAGCTCTCCTTGCTTGGGTTGCGCTGTTAATTCTACCTGACATACGAATGTGTGTGAATAGCAACGAATATGAAACCCTTTTGTTCATATTCGTTGCTTCAATTTGCAAGCCCTGGAACTGAAACGTTAGCTATAATTTCGCTTTTATTTATGGATTCGCATGCTTCCAACAGTTTCGCATTTGCATCGATTGACCAATCAGAGCGATGCTTTCACTTTGATATATCGCTTACTCCTTCAAAACCGTCGACTATGGCAGGGAAATCCGATATCCCGGAGATTTTTTGCAGACAAAATAGGACACTACTAGCTATTAATCAACATTTCAATGATACATAATTAAAACTACATGGCTATGAACATTCAAATCAATTCGTAGAAATATTTCCAATCAAATGGTTACATAATATTAATAATTGATACAAAATTGGCTGAGCTGTAATTGTTCAAAACCTGACCACATTTCTACGTGTATTTTTCTTGAGTTTTTAATTTGCACCCCGATATAGAAAACAAAAATGTATTCCACATTAAAAAGATACGCTCAGAGACAGGACTCGAACCTGCGCATTCCGTGAATACGCGTTACCATTTCGCCACCCTAAGCAGTGTGATAGGCACGGTTCTATCACATGACTGGGTTTGGTTAGCGTGCATCGAACATGGTCTGAATCCTAGGCCGCCTCACGACCGGTATCCCATATCCAAACATTTTCTCCGTTCATCAGACAACAAACACTAGCGAAATGGTAACGCGTATGTACGAAATGCATAAGAACGCAGGTTCATTTGGTTTCTACAATATACGTTTCCACACAGTTATTGCAAAAACTAAGTATAGTTACTTTTTAGATGAGTTGTACCCGAACTGGTGTTTACTGTCATGAAACTAGATAAGAGCTATACCATTTACTTGATAGATACTGTACTGTCTTTCGAACACTTTAGTTGGATGTTATAGTTGGTGCGGCTTTCTTTGGGTAATCCTCGATATCTTTCTTCTATATTCTGCTACTCACTTTGCGTTCGCGGGAGATAATCATGTTTCGTTTTTGATTCCTCATGCAGGTTGCTCATTATTGCTTCCGTATTGTTTACTTGTTTCGAATGTTTCATTATTTCGGGTTCAAGGAGGAGTGTAAAAAGGGGGGGGGGGGGTCAAGAAAGGACGGGCGTTCAAATGGTGAGGAAGGCGCAAAAAATTGAAAGAAAAGCTTCCACAATATTGACACTGTAAAGAAATTCTGAGAACGAAGTATGAATTGTTATTTGCACTTTTATAAAATAAATACTCTATTGTTCATGGAACTTAATGTTGAAGAATCTCCCTAACGTGACTGATTCGCGCACATAATCTCATCGTCAATGTTTTTTGTCGATATCATATACTACCCTTTGGAAACAAGTTTAGAGGGTGTAAAGAAATACCTCGACTGGCATGTAATCAATCAATGATTTTGTCGGTAGGTGTTATTGTGCAAATTCCTGGGTTAAATGCAAAGTACACATCACGCTCCATTGGCTTCTTTGGTGTATGTAATCACGTTTCTAAAAGTTCTGTGGATTACCTGCTCGGTCAACTTATTCAAAAGGAAAAAGTTCATGAGAAATTTGACTTCGGAAGCATACTGGTATTAGAAATGTCAATTCCCCTACCTCTACCAGTAGTAGGAGTGTTGTACTCAGTTGCAGAATTTACGTGTTGTCCGGATTTATCTTCCCCTCGTGGGAAGGTATTCCTAAGGCATCTTCCTTCACAGGGCTGTGGGGATCAGTTATCCGCAAAGACTATTTGTTTACTTTGGTATTTTCTGTCCCTTCGAACAATGTAGGGGGTTATCGCTTCACCGGACAGATAAAGATGGATTTTGTTTTTACCACCGAGCGTGAGTTTTACTTCATTCTCTTATCTGCACTTTCCGCAATATGTTTCTTTTGTGGATGCCTTGTCTGGACGGGTTCTTTACATTATGCATTTGATGTGCATACAATAGAAATAGAGATTTCTATTTACCACTATTAGGACAACAGGTGATCAGGTTGAGGATTTTTCAGATTTACACTTTGTGATATCAAACGGACCAACGCGCCCTCAGTGTTTTCGAAAGAAAGGTACTGAGCAGGGATGCCATTTATACAGATTTATCTGTATTATACAGATTTTACACGCACATACAGATTTCATACAGAATACAGATTTTGTACAGATTTATAAAACTCAATACAGATTTATACAGATTTCTAAAAAAAAGAAAAGAATAAAATAATTTTGTTCGTCTGAGCTCTCCTTGGTAGTAGTGACGAAATGAGAGTTTTGTAATCAATCAACGAACCACAAATTGATCTAAAAATCTTTAAATGGTGTTGGTAGTTGAAGTTGAGCGCTGAGATCCTACATCAACTCACCAAGCCAACATTTTGAAAGTATATGACATTGAAATTATGTTTTTTTGATTCCGATTGGTGATAAAAATTTGAAATCATTTAATGTCGTCGTTGTAGAATGATATGAATATTGAGCACTCATTCAATTTCTCATTATAAAACCATAAATTTTTAGAATAACATTTCCTCAACAAATTTTCATTTTAAATATCTCGATTTTATAATGGATACAGATGAATACAGATTTTTCACTCTGGGCAATACAGATTTTCTATGAAAACATCTGGCATCTCTGGTACTGAGGACCATCTATGGCGGAGTGCAGATGGAAGACGGAACGTGGAGACGGCGTATGAATCACGAATTGCAACAGCTGCTAGGAGAACCACCCATCGTACGGACAGCTAAAATCGGACGTCTACGATGGGCTGGGCATGTGATAAGGATGTCGGACGACAGCCCAGTGAAAATGGCTCTTGAATCTAATCCGACTGATACAAGAAGGAGAGGAGCGCTGCGAGCAAGGTTTATCGATCAAGTTAAGGGCGATCTCAGAAGCATCCGTGCCTTGAGTGGCTGGCGACGAGCAGTCATGGATCGAGTTATGTGAAGACAAATGCTTGATACAGCAAAGGACACCCCAGGCCTATAGCTGTTAGGTAAGGTAAGATATCAAAGGTACATTCAATGATAACTGGGTAGAGTTAAATTTTCATTTAGAAAACGAGAAATTGCTGCACTGAAGGCAAAACACGTTCGACCTTACGATTCTTTTATGCACTGAAATAAAAATTCACATTTGATTTATTTAAAAAGTCACGTGAAATGGTTTAAAAATCTCCTAATATGAACAGAATCCTCGCATACAATTTACGTGAGTTGACCAATCGTCAAATAATCTACGTGGGTTTCCAGTGTGAAAAAACGTTATTAAAAATGACGAGCAGTGAATCCTTTAAGTGGAAGTAGTATGGAAAAATCAACTCAAAGGCTACAAAGCAAATAGAATTGTGATTTTCTTTCAACTAAATTTTTCAACGGCTTAACCGATATCTTTCAACTCGGATTCAATTTAACGGTCTTATAGTCCCATAGTCTGCTATTGAGTTTTATATGAATCTAACTTGCGGTTCCGGAGTTACGGAATGAAAAGTGCAAATTGAAAATACAAAGCGAATTCGATTTTTTCAGAGTCCGCCTGTCCAGTTTTTACAAACTCTGCTTCAAATGAAAGGTCTTACAATCCCAATAAACCTACCAGATTTCATCCAGGTACGTCTTTTGTTTTCGGAACTCGAGGCTGATAAGTATAAAAATTTTATTTTCAAGAGCGTGTTGTTATACATGACAACCAAATATGTACATTCAAATAACCGCATAATACTTCAATTAGGCAGACATGGTTAGTTGATGACCATTGACCACGACGTTTATTTTGGGTATACCGGATCATCATTTCTAGCTCCCGAAACACCGGAAAAGTGCTCGAGAGATCCAAAACGGAAATCACACAAATTTCTCGTTCTTCGCAAACTCACATTTAGATGAGAAGTATTTTAATGTAGAATTCACAAGTTTCCAGTTCTGGCTTCCGATTTCTGAAATACTGGATAGTGTGTATGAAATTGCAACCTGCCATTTAGAGTGACAACGCAAAAACCGTGAAAAATTACTCTGTATTTGGCTCAAAATTGCTTGCTAGTTGCTGGGCAAACGAACTGATTTCAGCTATACCGGCTTCCAGCTCTCTGTTCCGGAAGTACCAGAAATAGTGGTCAAAAACTCAAAAACGGATCATTTTCTCAGAGACAGCTAAACAGATTTTCACAAATTTAGACTCCAATCAAAAGGTCACAAAGATTGCTAATGACATTTGTTCGTTTGTAACTGCCAGTTCCGGAATAACGGGATGCAGTGTGTTTAAAATTTATAACGTCATGTAGAGCAAAAATGCAAAAAAAAAACAAAGAATTTCTGTAAACTTGGCTCAATATTGTTTATAAATTGAAAAGATTATGCAAGTGTATGCTCAAACAACCTTTTTTTTCTTATTCAAGATTCAAATAAAAGTTTTTTTAAGAACCCCTCTACATTAATTCTGAAACATGAGTTATAAGAAAAAAGCATCTTTACACCACTAGGTGGATTAAAATAGGGTTTTTTTCATGATTACAAACCAAAATGTATGATTTGAACAAACAAAAGCGAAAATTGAAATAACTAATAATTATAAGAAGATTATCATTCATTTCAACTTAACTTAATCTTAGTTTATTTCAACTAGAAGTTTGTAATTTTAAAGCGCATCGAATATTAATGTTATGAAAAGCTCGTCCAGTTCAAACTGATTTTTCAAATTAAATTTATATCATGTGGTTGTCAAGAAAACACGTAAAATATCAGTTATGTTTATGAAAATATTGATTGAAACGAACTAATCATCTGATGAAAAAAATGTTTTGTTTTGTTGATGTTTTGTAGTTTCAAGCTACAGTATTTACGATATCAAACTACTGTGTATGTGTGTAACAAATAGATTCACTCATTTTCCTCAAACTTGGATCCAAATTAAAGGTCTTATGGTCCCATACACTGCTATTGAATTTTATCCAGATCCGACTTCCGGTTCCAGAAGTACAGGCTATGCCAAAAAAACAGAAAACTTCGTCTAAATTTGACTTAAAAATATTTACAATTTGAAAGGGTTATGCTAATTTATGCCACGATATGCATTCCTGTTATTATTCAAGGTTCGATGAGAAGTTTTTTGAAGAATCCCTTAGTAATGTTTCTAAAAATATGAGTGAAATGAAAGAGTCATCATCACACCACTAGATGAAAAGATGAAGTCTATAGAGAAATTGAGTAATGCATATTCTACGTTTAGCTAGGACGTGCGTAAATAAGAAGTGTATCGAAAAGTAGTTAGCAACATTGATTATTGAATAAAAAAGCAAAAAAAAAACAAATTTTGACATCAGTTTTCGATATGTTGTAGAAAAATTACATTTGTATGCATTTCATTATATTATATTGAAGAAAATCCTAGTTTTTGTGAAATGCTCGCACTTTGAACTTGATATTCTCCATTAAATTCTGCACAGTTACTTTTATGACTGGCAGCTGTCCAGTGTTTTTTAAACTCCTGCATGTTTTGGGACACTGTACCTTCCTTTCGAAAGTGCCGCTTGGCAATTGTCCAATAACTTTCAATTGGCCGAAGATCCGGGCAGTTCGGTGGGTTGATGTCTTTTTCCACGAATTGTACATTATTTTTTGACAACCAGTGTAGAACGGAGTTGGAGTAGTGGGCTGAAGCCAAATCCGGCCAGAAGAGAGGAGGAGCCTTATGCTTTCTGTACAGTAGCAGCATTCTCTTCTTCTAACATTCTTCCTCGTACACCTTGGCGTTAATTGTGCCCTTCTATAAGAAAATCGACGACCGCAAACCACAGGTACAAATTGCTTGCCAGACCAACACCTTCTGCCCAAACTTTTCCATCGCCACCGTGGTGTCAGCGTCGTCCAGGTCCTGGTACACCGATTTCGTATAATATTGCGGTCCGGGCAGCGCTCGAGAGTCATCCTTGGCGTAGGTTTCGTCGTCGATCAGGATGCATCCGTCTTTATTCTGTAGAATCCGGTTATACAGTTTTCGCGCTCTTGTTTTGGTCTAAACTTGCTGTACCAGGGACTTTTTCGGCACCTTCTGTTTCTTGTACGTTTTAAGGGAGTTCCGAACTTTGATGCGTTGAATCATCCCGATGCTGGTGTTGAACTGCTTGGCCAAATCCCGCGTCGACACCGATGGGTTTTTCCTGATGTACTCAACCACTTTTAAGTCCCGGCCGGGCTGGCTGGGACCCGTTTTCCTACTGGATCGGGGGCAAATCCTTCATGGAAAAAGTCTTACCGAACTTCTCGATAATATTTTTGACACTGGTGTGGTGCACTTTCACCCGTTTTGCAATTTCGTTGTACGCGACACCACTTTCTGAGCACCAAGTGTGCAGAATTTTCTTTCGCGTTTCCGGATCAATTCGACCCATCATTGAAACGATAAACCGTACCGAAACCAATCGATTGCGCAGCTGTTATTGGCATGTAAACAAACATGTCACCGCAAAACACGCTGCAAAAAATTAAGCCATTTCCGAGTAATAACTGTTTGAATGTTGCTAACTACTTATCGATACACTTCTTATTGTTATAGCTGGAAGGGATGATATTTTTTTATTCTGGATACGAAGTGTATATCGACATAACTTTGCATCGCATAATGCTTGGTTGTTCAATCCGATGATATCTTGTCAGTATTAGAGTTAACTGTTGAAAACAGAACGCGAAAGACGCTATGTAAGTATTGGTGGCGGCACTCTCGACAGCTGGTTGCCCAGACCTTTAACATGTTTAGAAAAGTAATCGATTCATGCATCTTATTTTTAGTGTGAAATGTTAGATTCTGTATATTATTTTTACTTAATATTAACACAAAACACGATAAAATTCCAACGCATTCTCAATACATCGGAACCTCCATTTACAAACTAAACGGGAGTTCGTGAAAAGAGGTAGTTCGAAAAAAAGTTTACT
The DNA here is from genome assembly GCF_030247185.1 of Malaya genurostris. NCBI lineage: Eukaryota > Metazoa > Arthropoda > Insecta > Diptera > Culicidae > Malaya > Malaya genurostris. Next base: position 66,584,344 of record NC_080570.1, on the reverse strand, counting down.
TTTTTGGGATTTAATTCGTAAAAAAGTGTTGTGAAATAAATGTGGAAACTGCCCATCATTTGGTTATTTTCGGAACGGATGTGAAGAGTAAGTGCAAGTAAATGAGGTTTGAGCTTATTTCAAAATCCAACATGGCGGCATCCTGTTAATTGATATTGCTTAAAACCCTTCACAATATGGGTATTTTCGGAACGGACTTGATAAGTAGATGTCGGAAAACGAAGTTTGAGGTGGTTCTGAAATTCAAGATGGTGACTTCCAGTTTATTGATATTCCTTGAAAAATGTTACAATAAGGGTATTTTCGGAACGGGATTGATAAATGGATGTCGGAAAACGATATTTGAGGTGAATAAAATTCAAGATGGCGATTTCCGAATTCTTGATACCCTTACAATATGGCTAATTTTGAAAAGAATTGATGAAATGGTGCCGGAAAACAATGTTTAGGGTCGTTCCAAAATCCAAGATGGCGACTTCCGTATGGTTCTATTCTTTCCGAAAATACCCATATTGTAAGGGTTTTCAAGGAAGATCAATTAACCGGAAGTCGTCATCGTGGATTTCCAAAGTACATCAAACAAACATCATTTTCCGGAATCTACTCTCTGAACCCATTTCATAAATACCCATGTTGTAGTAGTTTCCATGGAATATAAATGAGTCGCAAATTGCTTTCGATGTGTGACAAAACATCTTTTTTTGGAGTAACTTCGTAATAAAAGTACGTTATTTGGGAATTTGGTTACGTAAAAAAAGGTAACGTATAAAAAGTGTTCGTAAACGGAGGTTTGGGTGTAGCTGGCTACCCAGAGCAATAAACACATTAATATAATTAATATTACTATAATATTATTAGTATATTCACTAACAAACTACGCCTTCCTGTGATGCATGTGGGAATCCAGAGGGTTCCTCAGTTTCTGTAAGCAAAATGCATCGAGTCAATAATCCCTTCTCTGTCCCAAATAGATTTGCATTCGGACGTAGCCAGCGTCGGTTGTGATCAGCATGTAGGGATCAATGCAGTTTACACACTAGGAAACAACATGTTGTTCCCAAGCATGTTGCTTCAAAGCAATGTTCCTGAACACACGCGAAGTAGCTACACACAGGCGACCTATAATGCTAACGCTACTACCGACGAAACGCTGAAAACACTTTTTATACCACCCTGTAGTAACATTAATTTCACCATCTTGTCATTTTCAACCCATCCTAAGCTAGTCCGAAACTGGCTCACGAAGTAGATTGACAGTTGTCTGGTTCATTCCTTAAGTTTGACATGCAACAGGCGTCATGCACAAATTACGTCACGCTAAATTTCTAAAATCTGAAGAATCCTATATTCGAACTTGCATTCAATTGCCGCTCATTTCCTTTTACATTTTAATCATCTAACACACTACTTTTATATGCTATGACACTAACAAGCTACGCCGAGATTTTCCTTTTTTTCATGTTTTGTGCACGTTGACGTAAAATAAAAAGCAATGCACACTTAAAATTGCAATTTGCTGAAACGGATCAAGTAGAAAAACTCGTAGACTGATATATTCAACTGCTAAAATTATTCATATTATCGCTGTACCCTTTTCAGATGTTACTTTATGTCAAATGAACAAGAGTTTTACAGTCTACATCTACAATTTTAGAGAAGGATGAAAAAATTCAAAGTTAACTTGCAGTTCAAAGTTCAAATTTATATTCTTAAACCTTTGATGATGAGTCGCGGCATAGAATGAAAAAACATTTACATCATCGCGATACACAGATTCAGTCCCAAAGTATACGTATGTCAAACACAAAGACTTCCACACGGTGACAAACAGCGTGGCTCAGCAGTTTGTATGATTAAGTCGTTATCAAGTACTAACCAAGCACAGTAAAACGGTGCACAATTGAAGCGATAGGGATGAAAGAGCAGGAAAATTGCGTTTGGTATTCGCCAACCTCATAACGTTTATCCCTTGCAATGTACGACCAAACCCTACCAGTTTGGCCGCATAGCATCGATTACGTATTCTATCGATATCGTGCTGAGATCTCACAGCATGCTTATTTTCGGCGAGAGGCCCAACGATGGGTTTTGTGAATGGTTTCCCATTCAGGATATTCGTCACGTTAGCAGGGCCCGCCATACGCTCCCTATATGGGTCACGTGATGAAAACTGCTCCCAAATTCCCACAAATGTAACCGAAAACCCGAAAACAACACTCCGATCACGTGTCCAATGAAGAGCTTCATCTCGCAGAGCAGAGAAAACATAATACATTCTGGCGTTGTTGACAGCAGTTATAGCCAAGGGACAGCCGGATCCGCCATCGCGAGACTGACTAACTGCAAAATGAAATTGATATCTTCCAAATAACGTGGCAGTCCCGATGGAGGAGAAGTGAAATTGCAAAACGACCACTGTTTTAACAAGACGGTACGACCAGGGCAAGAAAATTTTCAATTTTCATCCGCTCCACCCACAGGGAAATATAAAAGTGCCGACAACAATATGCCAACCTAAACCTTAAGATATTATGCGACAGTAGATGGAATTTAAACCGCCTCCGCCCAATTTCGACATTCCAGGCTATTGGACAACCATTTCGAACCAAGCGATTGGAGCCACTCAGTTGGATATCCCCCGTTTTAATGGTTCTCAAACTGCAAATGAGCTTCCTAAAGTTTTCATCCCATTGCACATCCGGACCGGTGCCGGAATGGGTCGGTTTCCGACAAATGTGGCCTCATTTCCTAAGCTGCTGGCATCAACACTTTTCAAATCTCCCAAGAGGCACTCAACGTTAGCAAAAGTGCGAACAAATTGCGATTAACTTTTGGCACGGGAATTTGTTTTTTTTTCCTTCCATGGTTATTTTTTATCGCTTTGTGTTCTTCGACTCATTTAGCTAATGTCCGCGAATCTGAGGAAGAAAAGTGGCAGGTTTTTAACGGATGGTTTTAGTGGTACCGAAACGTTGATTACATTTCGTTGATTTTTGTTTTTATTCCCGTGCTTCCGTTTCGATTTGGTTTCAGTATGTTTTTTTTTCTAAATACTCGTTTTATATTTTGTCTTATTATATGTTGTTGTAGTTATGAACAGTCATAAGCTGTCAAGCCATCAATATCTAGTAACGTATTATGCGTACAATCAGTTCTCCCACATTTTTATTACAAAAATACCAATCCATTATGACATTGACGGTTCATTAAAATTTATGACATTTTGAGTAAAACTTTATTTTTTGACAACCACTGTAGAACGGAGTTGGCGTAGTGGGCTGAAGCCAAATCCGGCCAGAAAAGAGGAGGAGCCTTATACTTTCTGTACAGTGGTAGCATTCTCTTCTTCAAACATTCTTCCTCGTACACCTTGGCGTTAATTGTGCCCTTCGTGAAGAAAATTGACGACCGCAAACCACAGGTACAAATTGCTTGCCAGACCAACACCTTCTGCCCAAACTTTTCCATCGCCACCGTGGTGTCAGCGTCGTCTAGGTCCTGGTACACCGGTTTCGTATAATATTGCGGTCCGGGCAGCGCTCGAGAGTCTTCCTTGGCTTAGGTTTCGTCATCTATCAGGATTGATCCGTCTATATTCTGTAGAATCCGGTTATACAGTTTTCGCGCTCTTGTTTTGGCCTGAACTTGCTGTACCAGGGACTTTTTCGGCACCTTCTGTTTCTTGTACGTTTTCAGGGAGTTCCGAACTTTGATCCGTTGAATCATCCCGATGCTGGTGTTGAACTGCTTGGCCAAATCCCGCGTCGACACCGATGGGTTTTTCCTGATGTACTCAACCACTTTTAAGTCCCGGCCGGGCTGGCTGGGACCCGTTTTCCTACTGGATCGGGGGCAAATCCTTCATGGAAACGGTCGTTCTTGGTGTGGTGCACTTTCACCCGTTTTGCAATTTCGTTGTACGTGACACCACTTTCTGAGCACCAAGTGTGCAGAATTTTCTTTCGCGTTTCCAGATCAATTCGACTTATCATTGAAACGATGAACCGTACCGAAACCGAAACGATTGCGCAGCTGTTATTGACATGTAATAAAACATGTCACCGCAAAACACGCTGCAAAAAATTAAGCCATTTCAGAGTAATAACTGTTTGAATGTTGCTAACTACTTATCGATACACTCCTCAAGCAGAATAGTTGCTTCAAAATTGTGTTCTTTCTTTCATTCAACCTTTCAGTCACTTTCGGTTTTCAGTGAAAATCGTATACTGTGCAGTCAACCCGAGCTTCGCTAATGGATAATGATAGAAAACTGTTGGCGCTCGTCGCTATAATAGTTTTGGATTCCAAAGAGGTTCTGGAGTGTTATTACTTCGATTTATCATATTTTAGACACTTTTTATAGCTAAAAGTTACAGATTTTCAGATATATCAATTAGAGAATAAGAATTTAAATTCGACTGATTCTCCCTGCAGACGTTATTTTGGTTTCGTCTTGTCGTAGGGGAACGAGTGACGTTAACATTGATACTCTCTTTTTAGCAATGAGAGACGAAAAAGCTTCGTCTCTCTTCGTTTGTTTTAGAGGCAATCATTAAATAATGATACGGTAAAAACGAACGGCTTATATATTGGATTCTTTCATTGCGAATGCGTCAATATTTTAGTCTCTGAATAAAACCGTTCAATGAGACCCTGACGACCCAGTTCTGAGCTGGTAGTAGAAGATAGGCGAAGAAATGCAACCGCTTGAACGAATAGAGAGGTAAAAGATTACTTCAAACTCAATCAGAAACTTCAATTATTCCTTCAGGTTCGTCCACCAAAATAATGTAGCGCTCAATCAAACCGGTAAACTGAATACGGTGGCAAAATCCCGCACCAGGAAGTTGTGAGTGGTTGGTGCAGCCGAAATGTATCGTAATGGTCGACGTGACGTACATTAAAGCGGATACCAAGCCGAACTTTGGCCTGGAGTTTTTCGTCGACAAGTTTCACCAGGATGTTACCGAGAAGTTCGGAAAACAGAAGGCGGATCAATTTGCCAAAAAGCGCTTGGCGTGGCAGACGATCTGTGAGAGCGGTAATTTCCACAAACCGTACATAACCGACACCATCCACGACCAAATATAAATAGAGGAATGGCTCTAGAAGCGTCTGTTGCCATTCCTTCGATCCCACGAATCGAACACTGATACTGACACTGAAGAAAGAGTGAATGAAACTGTGTAAGAAAGGTGGCGTTAGTGTTGCGAAGTGCGCGCATTTAGTCGTGAAATTAGAAATTATCACCCTGTTAATTCGAAACTGGAAGTCGTATCCTGATAAATTTTTGTATTGAGTCACAAGACCTTCCATTTGAATCTATGTTTGTAGAAGAAATAGCTCAGAGAACAGAGAGTGTACGTAAATATAACATACACACTCCCACAAATACAGATTTAGATCAAGAGTTAGACTTTCTGTAATCTAATTGCCAAATACTTGGGTAGTGAAGCGAAGGTAACAGTCGAGTAGTCACTATCATAGATGCGCTGAGGAATGCACTGACCATGCAATGAAACCTCGGATAAGTGCAGACGCTAAAATGGAGTGAAGACAGGTAAAGTGATAAGGAAGTTAAAGATAATCGATACTTTTGCTGAGGCCCATTGAATTTTCAAAGATGTTCCAGGTTTATAGAGCTAGGCCCACAGATGTCCAGCTCTAGAGGTCTGGGCAGATTCACCCTGTTAATATAACGCATGAAATAATTAATATATCGAAAATGTACTATGTTAGTATTCAGAGACTTGACAAATTGAATTCGAATAAAATCACCTTCAAACCTGTTACCAAAAGCGTTTCCTTTGGTAATTTTCAACAGGTTATGGGCCCAGAGCATAACTGGAGCAGCATTGTGAAGATTGTTAGATAAACAATCTTTTTGGATCAGCGCTTCGGTTAGAAGTAGCCAGCAGTTTCAGACAGAAACGGGAATTGGTCAGCAGTGATGTTTCGGGCAGAAACGGGATTTGGCCAGCAGTGACGTTTCGGACAGAAACGGGGTTCGCCAACAGTAACGTTTCGAACAGAAACGGAAATTGGTCAGCAGTGACGTTTCGGAAAGAAACGGGAATTGGCCAGAAGTGACGTTTCGGACAGAAAGGGGGTTCGCCAACAGTAACGTTTCGGACAGGAACGGGAATTGGCCAGCAGTGACGTTTCGGACAGAAACGGGAATTGGCCAGCAGTGACGTTTCGGACAGAAACGGGTACCGGTGAGAAGCAAAAGTTTGCTACGAGAGGGGAACTCTCGAGCGCACCGTTCCAATGATGCCTCATGCAAGCGGCAGTCGTGAATGGATCTTCGACGGTTCGGAAGCAGCGTTTGCTGCTTGGAAATGGCGAGTGGAGCACCGTTTAGCTAAAATGGGCCTCCAGCATACGCTAATAAGAACACCGAAAGAAGAAGACTTCTACAAACCAGTAGAAGGGGCATCGGAGGAACAAGAAAACTCTAGAAAGACTAATTTGAAGAAACGATTGAACGAGAACATCGACGCTCTAGATGAAATTGTTATGTTAGTTAACAATGAAGTCTTGAACAAATTGGTGGTCCTAAAGTATGCAAAACAGGCCATGGATATGTTGGTGAAAACATACCAGAAAGCGGGTACGGCTGCGATGGTGACGATGAGAGAGCGGCTCTTCACCATAAAACATCGAAATCTAGGTTCGCTAAGGAAAATCTTTAATTAGTACGACGAAATCACTCGAGAGCTGGACAGAATGACATCAAGTGTAGGGCATGAAAAGATGCATGCTCTACTAATCGCCATTCCTGAAAAGTTCAAACATGTAAAAGGTGCCTCACTGATGCTTCCGAACGACGAGCTGTGTGCAAAGTCCATATCAGACGTAAAACGAATGTTTTTGAATGCAGAAGCCGGGGGAGAGAAACAGACAGAAGAGAAAACCATTGCGCTTGCTTCTAGATACGCATCAAAACGGCAAACAACACGGTGCTTTGGATGCAACGAAATAGGGCATTTCAAGAACAAGTGCCCACTGATGAAAAAGTTTGTGTCCTAAGAGAAGGAAGAGTACCTGAAACAGAAGAAAAGCTTCGCAATGATCACAAGAGTAGACCACAAAAAGGTTAGATTTGCTGTAGATTCGGGAGCGAGCGATCACATGGTAAATGACTAAAGTTTGCAAGAAGACGTCGAAGAATTAGCAAAACCAGTCGACATCTCTACATTCGCCTTTGTGTAGACTTACACACTGCGTGTAAACACATTAATGTATGGTATATATTAATGTCAAGTAGGACGGTGTACATTGTATCATCAGTAGGGTATTGTTAATATAACGCATGAAATAATTAATATATCGATAATGTACTATGTTAGTATTTAGAGACCTGACGAATTCAATTCGAATAAAATCACCTTCAAACCTGTTATCAAAAGCTTTTTTATATCATTTGGTAATTTTCAACACAAATTTGGAAATTTTCCAAAAAATGCTTGGTGTGGCCGGTGAGCTGTGGGAGCTGGATTTACCGCTAGAAGCCAATCAACACCACCTACAACCAAATGTATAAAAAGGAACGCCTCTGGAAGAGCCCGTTGTCATTCGTCCGATCACACGAAAGTGACATTATTTTTTTGGTGGGTGGTGCAACCCACCAAACTAGCTAGAATTTCACCCAAAAGAATAAGGTTGGTCGATTACGAAGGGATCTGCAAAAAAGACAAGGATTTGAAAAAAAGAGTGGACAAAACTGTTTGAGAAAGATGGCGTAAATGTTGAGTCCAAGGTCTGAAGAAGTGGAACAAACAAAACAAGAAAATGAAAAAAAAGAAGAGTCGGTCACCGCTCCTCAGGAAAGTGAGAGTGGATTCGGTACTAAAAGACCTAGGAGAAAAAGCTGTGAGGACTAAGCACACCCAGAAGCTAATTGAGCTTAAGAAAGTTATCACGATCAAAGGCTCAACTTTTTGGAAGCATGTTGTCAGATCTTCAATCAAACGTAAAAACTATAGCGCAGGAGACGATGGTTGAGTGAACTCAGACAAAATCAATACCGTAGATGTGCTGAGAAAGATAAGCGCAGATAGTGTGTTGACGGATAAAGACATACTACGGCACAAAAGTCGTAGATTCCGATAAACGCATCTAAAAAAGCTTAGAAACAAGTAAGGTTATAGTAAGAGAGCCGATGCTTTCACTGAGACTCTGAGTTTTGATTCATCGTTCACTGAGTTTTGATCCATCGTCGGGAACTAGCCGAGTAGGAGCCACAGTACCGAAATCGAGTCGTTGGGGCGACATTGGATCGGAAGCCATGCTACAACCGACATCGCAGGACCGCTCTTGGCACGCATTCGGGTCACCCGTGTGCTGTAACACGAAATTATGTGTCGGGAGAATTTCTTTCGTCGAGGAGCTCTCCATCGACATAATCTAAATCCTTCATCAGGGATTAACCGAGTAGATTGCGATATAGCTCCGGTATGGATAGTCGAGGTGCCAATGAACCGGAAGCCATCCTGCAACCGGAATCATAAGGCTGACCCAGGCATTCTGCCGACATCCTTCGTCGGAAAACTCTCCGTTGGTGTAGGTTAGATCCTTCTTCGGGGACTAGTTCCGTGACGTAGAACAACCCTCCAGTGTGCTTCAACCGGAATCGCCGGACCGACCTCGACATCCTCCTGGTCGATCTCCTGGCTGAAAGTCGAGAGTTAAAGGGTTCAAAAAGTAGAAGAGAACGATGCAGACGTCCATGGCGATACTCAAAACCGGGAAAGGTGCTGTTAGCACCGATAGCCTTCCACACCGAAGTAATACCTAACGGTGGTACCGGGGAGGTAGGGTTGGAGATTCAAGGTGTTTACGTTTCACCTTGTAAAAAAAGGCACCAAACTCGAAAGATCCGGTCAGATCTGCTGTGTATAGAAATATGGTGAGGAATGGTAGGTCGCTAGGTATATCACAAGACAATAGAGATTCTTCATCTGCCAACCGTAGAAGGGTAACTGTTCAAGTGATGAGCAAATTCTCCTTTCAACCAGTGGTAGACAACTCAAGGGTACGGGATCGCCAAAATTACCGATCGTCTTGTGCAGATACTACGCATTTGGACTCTGGAGTAGTATAACCGGGCACCGTTAGCAAATTTTGCAGAAACAACAGGAAGTCCGTTATCATAGTTTTCTGTCGTACGTCACTGGTGGGCAATAGAAGCTGAAGAGTTTGTTAGGACAAAGCGATCTTCTGACGATTCGTTTTAGTGTGGAATAACGAATGTTAACGGTGGAATGACCTCTTTATCGATGCACTATACTATACCACAGTAGTGTTACAAATCTGGAGTCTGATGAGCTAACGGAAACTCTAGAGATGTTTTGCGAAGCAACGATGCCGAAGTAACAGGTACCAACGAATACCTGGTGGTTGGCTTACTGCTGAAACGAATGTCTTTCTATTCCTCGCGCTGTCTGTCTCTCACTGAGCCAGAAGACGCGTTCATAGGACAAGATCTGAAGCGGATAGCGAGAAGCGTAAGAAAGTTTTCCGTGAAGCTACAGTAACTTTCAAACGGGAGAATAAAATCAGCCGGCTCAGTTGCTACAAGGAGTTGTGCCGAGATGCTGACGTTGATTCTTTCAGTAACGCTTATAGAGTTGAGACCGGAAAGCATATGAGGACATGGAGATGCCATCGAAAAGAAAGATCACATGAACGAAAAGAAAACCGCGTTAATGGCATTTTCGGGCACCATCCTGAGCGGGCTGCAAAGATCTATGAAAGAAGGATACTCTACGGAAAAATAGAAAATTCAAACACTAGTGCTGTTAACTAATCCAGCAAATCTGTCGAGGAATGCCTGCTGAATACTCTGGAAAAGGAATAGATAATTGTCAATATGTTGATGTAATTCACGGAGTACGAAAAAACCACTCGAATTCCGAAATTTATAAGGTAAACACAATTATGGAAGTTGCAGAGATAGTCTCCAAGAAAAGGAGTTAGGGCAATCAGTTTTGCACTGTACCAACAATTGACGTCAAGAACGCAGCTAGTTGGTTATCGCCGCAGCGCAGAACTGAATGCAGATCCCAAAAAAATTTGAGCGGATTTCTTAGGAACTATTTTAAGAACCGCATTCTTATCCACGAAACAAACTCTGAAGAGATGGAAAAGGTTTCATATTCTGGCTAACGCAATGGGACAAGATGTACAACAGGCACTGATCATAAAGTTTCTAATGGTGTAAAAATCGGTTGGGTAAACGCTACTAAATTTTTAGGTCATCACTCGTTACCTAAAATTTTCGAGATGCACTCTAGTTGATTTTGGGTAGGTTCTGACCCAATGGTAGGTAGCGGCTGGTAAGCGTGTCACGATTTGTGTTTTAGTCTTTGTTAAGACGTTGACCGGTTAGGAGTTAGCTACGGGTTCGAGTCCCCTCTCTGCGATAACATTTTCGCGGTTCTCATTACATTATTTTATTCACATGTCAGTTTGCCAATCTGTTTCTCCCGTTAGATACTGATGATCATATGTTAAACTAGCTCAAGACGGTTCTACGTCTTAACAAAGACTAAAACAGAAATCATGAATTTCAATCAAAGGTTTGAGCACCTTTACATATTGTGTTTGAGATCACACAACAGTCATTACTGCTATAACATGTTGGCTGAGATTGTCGTTGTATAGATGCATGACACCGATGTGTCGCGAAATAGATAAAAACAAAAATATCAAATCAGTGTCGGCGGTAAAGTAGAAATGGAATAAATAGACGTGCGAGATCAGTGTTGTATGTGTTCTGTTGAATTTGTTTCCGTAGATATATGATTGTAAAACTGAATGCCGTAGTAACCAAACACAGCGAAGCATGTTTGGGTTCCGTCTAGTCAATTAGACTTTCTCTTCATGTGTTGCAGGGTAGTTTAATTGGTAAAACAACTTCCCCGGCTAGGAGGGTAACAGAGGTATTTTGGTCACTTCTTATATTTTGGCCCACCTAACAAACTTTATCGATTTCATCGGATTTTATCGATGTTAAGTAACTCATTTTGCATCAATTTGAAGCTAATCACATTAAACTACCTATTGCGGAAGGGGTTTTTAAAGATATTACAATAGTTGGTGGATATTTTTATAAAGTGGTCCAAAATAAAATCAATCCTAAAGTGGGCCAAAATACCTCTGTTACCCGAGTTAACTACGGGTTTGAGCCTCATCTCTGCGGTATAGATTGAACTTAAGAAAGAATCATGATATTTAGTAAATAGTTTGACCGATTTACTAATAACACACTAAAACTTCCACGGAATGATAAATTATTCTGATTGATAACAAAATTTGTACACAGTACTGATGTTTATTATTTTCGAAAATAATAGAAACCAAAACTGGAAATGTAAATTCTGTTTTTGATTCACTTTAAAAAACATATTACATACAGCGTAGCAATTTTACCTGTTTCGTGGCACTTTGCGTTATTGAAATCATTCCAGCAAGTAGTTCACGCAAGTAGAAACTGGATGCGTCCGTTCGAAAAAAAAACAAACAATTGTCCGACACTGCGTTCGTATTAAAATCGGTACAAGCTCGGATGGCGCCGTTATTGTCAACCCGGCAATGTAATCCGAACACTTCCACAACAATTGAGCAAATTCAAGTTGACACTGATTGTTTTGAATTCACGGAAAAAGCAATTTTGCAGGATTGTAAACAGACATCTCCAGTGAATGTAAATGTGCTGCACTGTCGACACAGTCGCTTGATTTATTGACTTAATCTCAGTACTTGAGTGCCATGACGATATTTTTTGTTCCCGCTGCAAAGAGGACTTCTCGTTTTCGTAGAGGATTTTCCGCCACTAAGCAGGGAAGAACACCGACAATGTTCAACAAATTATTGCTAATTGCTACCGTGGATCTTACAGTACTGGCAAAAATAATGAGACGAGTTTGACAGCAGTTTTTGCAGATGATTATTTGGCATTTCCGAATGTTACTTCAATGTCAGTTTTCGTGTTCTTATATTTTATTTGGACATTTCGTTTAGTTTATATAAATTTTAAAGAGTTGAATTTTTGCAATATAGCAGATGAGCAAATCCAAAAATGACTATCAAATCCTCAGGCTTTACATATTCTGATTCTGATGAAACTTTGCATTTTCAGAATGACAAATCATTTGTTTTGCACAGATGGATAGACCAAATCAAGTCTCAAGCCAGACTTTAAAAACGGGTGGATTCATGCACTGTCTCCAAATCGTTGTAACTCGGAAACTGTACATTGTAAACAAAAGTGCTTCCTCAGATAAAGTTGTAGGATTTCGATGGGTATTTGTCGGGTCGGGTTCAAAGATCTAAAAATTTTTCTTATTTCGCATAGTCAAATCATATGTTTTACGAATAGGAAGGCAATATGGTTCAATATTGTCCTTTTAACCCGAAAACCCCAAGCACCCATTTTGTATTTTATTAATGTCGTTTTCGCTTGAGAAAACTGAAACTGATCAATGGTAGTTTTATCAAACAACTTCTGATATGTTTGTTTTAGCAACCTGGGGTCGCTCTAGATTGCGTAGTTTCGCTCTGAAATTTTTCTCGGGTCGCACCACGCATCCATGCGATTTTGTTTATTTTTTATTTTTTTGTGAGTTGTTGTGTAGGGCGCGTACCACGTGTTCGTTTTACTCGGAGTCAGAGTCGCCCGCGAGTAGGTCAAAAAACGAAAACGGTATGATATAAAAACCAGGAGCGAAACTGGCTCGATTTTCAGTTCAACAACGTTAGAAATTAATTCTAAACTAGTTTCAAACAAACTGTTTGTAAGCAGTTAGGGGGGAAATTGTGTTAGGTTCGGCATCAAGCGAAAACGGCATAAGTTTCGATTGATCGGTACTGATATAAATCAGTTCGACAAGATTTACGAGTACGAACTATAGAAAACCCACAGTATACGGAACGGAAAACGACGAAAATTTCAGTATTTTTCACATAACTTCGGATTCCGTTCAATAACCTTATTTTGGGTATAGTGACTTAATCAGAAATCAGGAATCCGAACTAATTGGCCCAAGTAGCACGTTCCCCTAGTTATTTGAAGATTCGTTCCTTGCCGTGGTTTCTCATCAATTTCCTGATGGGATGAGAAGGATAAAAGGAACATGGAGGGGAATTGTGAAGTGGGTAAGGTGGGAAAACTGAACAAAACATAAAGAAACAAATCGTTCTGCATCCCCGAAAAGATGCTGTACAATCTGCAGGTCCCAAAATGCACAGTTAATAAAACCTCCAACCCCCGAGATGATTTGGAGATTTTACAAAAGCGATACCATTCTACATTCCCAGAAGAATGCAAAACGATTCGCAGTATGTACGAGCAGAAGTAAATTCGACACGCCATAAAGGATGTCAAACAATCTGCTAAAACTTATTTAAGGTCATTATGAAGTACCGTAATTGCATTCACACAAATCACACGAATAATCCTCAGCACGCTGAATAGTATTCATGTGATAATTGAGTTTGCAATGTCCAGTCGGAGTTCTAACCAGAATACTGCAATGATGCTTGGAAAAATGCAGTAGACATTTTGACATTTTCAGATTCAAAACTGTTAAAAATGTTTTTTGTTTAAGTGCAAGTTTGCAAGCTGCACCAGTAGCTGGCATGTTTGGATACAACTTCGAAATGCTAAGGTCTTCAATTTGAGTTCGACATGCGATCACTAGATTCGACCGTGAGTCATTCGAACTGAGTGCTTTCAACGCTGCCTGACTGTCGGAACAAAAATAAATTCGTCTGCCACAGATTCTCTACTGAAGTGCCGATTGTATTCCACACGGAATCGCGTAAATTTCAGCTTGGAGCACAGAATACAGTAGTTACCAAGTGAATGAGACTGCTGTAGCCTCATTTCACAACAGTAGACATCCGCACCAAAACGACCATTCAACAGAGAACCGTCCGTATAACAAACTGTGTGTTCACCAAGTTGTCGTTCCAAATAACCAGACCACCATTCCTCACGAAGAGGATAGCTCACATTGAATGTTTTGAAATGTTCTTTCTAATTAAAAATGTGGAACGCTTAAAGATTTTGCACGTAATCCTTGCGCATCTTATATTTTATTAAGTTTCGATTAATATAAATCAATTCGCCAAAATTTACGACTACTTACTATTGTATACCCACATTATACGGAACGGAAAAACACGTAAATTTCAGTACTTTTCACATAACGTCGGGTTCCGTTCAATAACCTTATTTTTGGTATAGTAGTTTTCATGAGACCCATACTGAAATATACAGCAAGGTGAGTTATATCTACTCAATAGTAAGTTATATGTAATCAACTGATTAGGTTGTATTGCCTCAATTTCAGGTTCAAGCTGAGCTGAGCTGAAGTGGATCGCCGTGGTTTCATTTTCACTGTACACTCACTCCTAACTTTTCATCAAATAATCAATAACGACACCGGCTACAACCAAAGGCTGTGCTACTGAGGAAATGTTAGTCCGATACTCGTTGTTTCTAGAGACCGCGGGTACCACTGTATTTCCACGAGTATCACGGGATAGGTGATTTGTTAGTAGGAAGGGAGAGTGATCCGGATATGTTTTGGTAAACAATATGATCTCAACAAAACCTGATTTTCGATACTCAGCAGAAATATAATAAGGCATTATAAGGAAGAAAAATACGAAATATCTTCAAGGAACGATCTCACCAGTATCCTTTTTCGTAACGCGAGATGAAACTTGACTGCTGATAAAATAAAATAAAATAAACACTCGCGAATGGGTTTGCTGCATACCAATTTTAAATTTTCAGTTTTAATAGCACGATTGACTTGTATATTTTCACAAATTCCATAGAAATCTGATAACACCGACAATGATATGCAGACGGCGCTTCGATCGGTTAATATCGTTGAATTTTGGGGCGGTAAATTCTCCGTTTCCGACGCTTGAGCATTTTTAGTTTTGCGAATCAACATTATTCAATAAATAGCACTCACACTACTAAACACACACTTGCCACACCGGCACTATCACTCCAAATAACTGTTTCGACCAAATTTTTAACTATACGTATCGAACAACACATTGAAATTAGACTATTACAGTCGGTGTTGAACAGTCGTTCGCACCGCACGCGTATAGCTCTTGGCTCCTGGAATTTTTTTTCTGGCTACCTAGAGTTTCATTGATTCAAGGCTTCAGTCTTTTTAAAGACTACCTGAATCACTAACTAAGTGACTAAGTGATACAAAGAGTGATATTAGAGTGACTAAGTGATACAAAGAGTGATATTAGAGTGACTAAGAAATTAATCAGCCTTTTTTAAGGCTAGCTAGGAGTCTAATCGAAGACTAATTTAGCCTAGTTAATTTAATTTAAAATTTCATTTATTTCAAAAATGCCTGCGTCCAACCGGGAAGGCAACAAGCCTAAGGCTAAAAATAATTCAATACGGAATAAATCACAATCAGTTATTCAACATTTTTCTAATAACATTCACGATATTATAGAATCTGAATGTAAAAATAAAAGACAACGGACGGATTTCCCTTCCGCTGATCCTATGCCGTCTAACAATATTTACGAGATTCTTCCTGAATCCGATTGTAGCGACATAGAAGAAAATTCTTCAAAAATTCCCAAAATGGACGCTTGTCGTTCTGGGAAGAAACAACAATCTATGCCACCAGTGACGGTGATGATTTCCGACTTCAAAGCATTCCGTACTGAGCTTTCTACTTTTCTCCCGGAAGTAAAAGTCTCATTTCAAATCGGACGAAGAGGAGAATGTCGAGTCTTGGTGGATGGATTGGAAGATTACGAACGTCTTATTCGATATTTGACCGAGAAACTTCATAAGTTTTATTCATATGATATAAAATCAGACAGACCCTTCAAGGCTGTCTTGAAAGGATTATCAAATGATCAAAGTATTGATGAAATTAAAAATGAACTAAAAGAATTGCTTGGTTTTGCCCCTTCCCAAGTAATACTTATGAAAAAAGAGCGAATGGTACTTCTAAACCACGCTCTGGAATTTCGCATGAACTTTACCTAATACACTTCAATCGAAGTGATGTGAACAATTTGAAAACTTTAGAAAAAGTACGTTTCATTTCCCACATTAAAATTAATTGGGAACATTATAAACGGCATAATCGTATTGCAAACTTAACGCAATGTCGTCGTTGCCAAGGCTTCGGTCATGGAACCAAAAATTGTCATATGGATATACGGTGTTTGAATTGTGGTAAATCGCATTCGAAAGACGTTTGTCCAGTGAATGAAACCACTGATAAATTTTCATGTTCAAATTGCAATGGAAATCATAAATCCAATTATTTGAAATGTCCTGTCAGGGAAAAAATTTTAAACGCTCGTTCGCTTAGACAACAAGTCAAATCAACGACCTTAAATTTACAGAACATACCTGAAAATCAAAAGGCCGTTACAAATGCCACGCCTAATTTTTCTAAGGCACCTATTTCTTCGAATTTAAAACAAAAAACAGGTACGCCTGCCAATTCGTCTTCTAACGAAAACAATTTATTGACAGGTAGATCGACCTCGTCATCATCTTCTTCTAATGTCAGTTATGCTGGTATATTAGGTAGAAAACTACCACCTATTTCTTCTAATGTAAATAATTCTAACGAAAACAATTTATTAATAGGTAGACCGGCCAAATCACCTTCTTCTAATGGCAATCTACCTACCAATATTCCTTCAATGCCATTCGCTTCTTTAAATGAAGTCGATTTAGGCGATATAACTGAAAATAAAATGATCTACCTACAAGATCAACTTTTTCAAATGATCATCCAAATGAATTCGACTTCATCACTTTTTGAAGCATTTCAAATCGGATGGAAATTTGCAAATAATATTATAATGAATTTAAAATTTAACAGTGATGTTCGCAGTTCGAGAGTGTCCACAATTTTAATTTGAACGTTATGAGTCCTATTGAAAATGAAGTCTCACTGAAATATGATCATATTTCAACCCAAGTGTTATCACACGATGACATTATTGAGACGAATTTTGATGAAATTAAATCAATTATTAGGAAACTCAAAAACATGAAGGCTCCTGGTAATGATGGAATTTTTAATATTCTTATTAAAAATCTTCCCGATGTTGCCTTGAGACTCCTGGTTAAAATTTTCAACAAGTGTTTTTCATTAGCTTACTTCCCAAAAAGATGGAAAAACGCTAAAGTAATTCCTATCCTGAAACCTGATAAAAACCCAGCAGAAACATCAAGTTATCGACCAATTAGCTTACTTTCTTCTATCAGTAAACTTTTTGAAAAAATTATCTTGTTGAGAATGATGACTCATATAAATGAGAATTCAATTTTTTTACCAGAACAGTTTGGATTTCGTCATGAACATTCAACTACTCATCAACTTGTCAGAGTAACGAACATGATAAAATCAAATAAATCTTCTGGGTTTTCCACTGGAGTTGCTCTTCTAGACATAGAAAAAGCATTCGACAGTGTTTGGCACAAAGGTTTAATAGCAAAAATGTCTGATTTCCAGTTTCCTATTTATTTGATCAAAATGATTCAAAATTATTTAACTGATCGTACTCTTCAGGTTATTGTAAATCTGAATTGCTACCCGTACGAGCCGGTGTTCCGCAGGGATCGAGTGTAGCTCCAATCTTGTATAATATTTTCACTTCTGATCTTCCAAATCTACCCGTTGGTTGTCAGAAATCGCTATTCTGTGACGACACAAGTCTGTTAGCCACAGGTAGAAATCTAAGAGTGATCTGCAGTCGCCTACAAAGAAGTTTAAATATTTTCAGTGATTATCTGTCAAAATGGAAAATTAAACCAAATGCAGCAAAAACGCAATTAATTATCTTTCCTCATAAGCCAAGAGCTTCTTTTCTTAAACCAAACAATAATCACATTCTCAAATTGAATGGCTTGGAATTGACATGGTCTGATCAAGCTAAATACTTAGGTTTAACGTATGACAAAAAACTCACTTTCAAGGATCACATTGAAGGAATCCAGGCAAAGTGTAATAAATATATTAAATGTTTATATCCTCTTATAAACAGAAATTCTAAGCTCTGTCTAAAAAACAAATTGTTAATTTATAAACAAATTCTCAGACCAGCCATGCTTTATGCGGTACCAATTTGGTCAAGCTGTTGTTCCACCAGGAAGAAAACGCTTCAAAGGATTCAGAATAAAATTCTGAAAATGATTCTGAAGCGTCTTCCCTGGTTTAGTACAAATGAGTTACACAGACTCACAAATATAGAACCATTAGATGTAATGTCAAATAATATTATAAGCAAATTCCGACAAAAATCGATGCAATCTTCAATTGAATCGATTCGCTCTCTGTATTAGTTAGTAAGTTAGTATATAAGTTCCTTTTCCCCATTACACAATACAAGTAGGTTTAGAATTTTCCCTACACAAAAATCTCAGAATTGCGGAAGCAAATAATGTCCTCATGGTAATAACCAAATCATATATATAATAGGGCTGAAAAGTCACCACTTGTGGCTGAACACCCAATTTGAATCTTAATAATTTAATTTTAACTCATATTCCAATAAATAATTATTAAAAAAAAAAAAAAAATTAGACTATTTTGAGAGTAGCATTTAGACACCGCATCGTACTACTAGTGACGCCAACTCTCCTCCTCCTAACTGTTGAGTTGTATTGCCTCAATTACAGGTTCAATACGATTTACTCAAATTTGCTTATTGAACGAAATTCTCTCTACTGTTTTGCTCTATGTGTTTTAAATACAGTGGAATAAAAAACTTTAAAAAATTCTAAATTGAATAAAAAAATAGTCAAACAGATATTTTCCCTAGTTTTGACAATTAAAATTTAATTCATATTACAATATAAAATACATAAATAAAAATTACAGTTTGGCGATTCTAGTAATTTTCCAGGTCATATACATTCTTTAATTTGCCCTCCACTGTAGCTTCAATATCAATTTGGATTGCACGCTTTATCGCATACAAACAAGTTATTCACCAACCAATGCTCGGATTTATTCGTTATTTACGTAATGTCTCAAAGCCATACTGCAGAAATGTTTCATTTGTAAAATGGATTGGTAGCAAACAAAAAACACGAGATTATAACTTCAGGAGGAAACAAGTCACTAGTAGCAAACATTTATTAATTAAACATCCTTTTCACCTCTGCCAAACTCAGCTCGTTGGGAAATGTGTATCCGGGGAAACAAATACTAATTTTGTAGAATCAGAGTGGATAAAGCTTCGATCAATATTTATTGACAGCAAAATGTTGCCACTGAAGACTAGATTATCTCAGTTTGAGGATGTGATGCAACGTGTTTATATGAGAACAGAGAACTACTTGCACTGCTTGCTACCTAGTAGTGTCAGATATGGAGAAAGTTGTTGATTAACTGGAGGAAAAGCAGCATAATTAAGGCAGGAGTCACATGTTCAGAGAATGAACTTTTGCTTGAAAGAAGAAAAAAAAAACGTTCACTCTATCCTAACAACGCAACTCGTCTCAAACAATCACTGCAAATGCAGAACTTTTTTTTATATCAAACACATGTTGCGTCAGCCTGCATAAAATACATTTTCCGCTCGTGTAAGCTAAGAAGACAGGACAAACAAAGTGCCTAAGATGTTTATTTCATATAGCTTTCCCCTCCTCCCGGCCCTAATACAAACACGTGCATTTGAATCGAATCGATTCAACAAACACGTAAACAGATCGAATCGGTTTATATGGGAAGCATAATTCCGCTCCGTGGTCTAGACTACACCACGGAACATGTCCGGGTAGATGGGGTAAAATGCATCCCCGGAGCTAAATGTGCCTTTTGTTACTCTCAAAGTAGCTAAGTTTGACGTGACTACGTCTTACTTTAGTATGGGGGCGCCTTTTCTAAATTTACCTTCTAAAAAGAGTAAAAAATTTTTGATCGCAGTTTGTGCAGTGCTCGCTTTAGTGTGGGAAAAAAGGCGGATAGGTAATGTAAAAGACATAACTTGAACTTTTCACTGAACCTGTGTTCTGGAACTGAATTCGAGACCAAGGTTTTGATTCGACTCTGAGTTATAATCCTGAGTCCCAGCACTGAACTCTGTGTATTCTGTTGCTGTATTTCAATTACAGAATTACGATTCAAAATTCAGTTTTCAAATACCCAAACCCAGACCCAGATATAAGCTCCGGAATTTAGTTGTAGAATCCTGATTCTGAATTTAGTTAAAAAATCTTCAGAATCAAGTTCCTGAATTCAGTTACACTTCTAGAATTGTGGAACTGAATTTTGGAACCAAATTCTAGACCTGCATTCTGGAACTGATTTCCGAGCCAAGCTCAACAATTACTTCAGAAATTTAGTTCCAGAGTCCAGGTTTTAAATCAAAATCCTGTTCCCAGTTCCAAAATTCAGCCTCAGAATCAAGCTCTAAATTTCGGGCTCGGTTCCAGAATTTTGTAAATCGACTCTGACCTTGGATTCTGGACGAAGTTTAGAACTAGATTCTGAAAGTCTTGGGTTCTGAGTTCAATTTCTTAAATTCTAGAACTACGCAGGCTAAAATTAATGAAGCATCAAATTTCTACCTTCTCCATTCATCAAACATTCTATAAATCATTAATTTCGGGTTATTTGTAGTTATTCAATATTACTATATCACAAATCACAAATTGCTGATCATATCTCCGAAGACATGGAGTAAAAATTAGGCTGATACGTTAAAAAAGACCAAAAAAATTCATGATTAAAAATTTATCACTCGCACATATGATAAAATATCTGACACAAATTGCATATCCCGAAGTAAGCGAAGCGCATTTAAACCAATCCACAAAAGATCCAATTGGAAAAATTTCGCTAAAAAGCCTTGGCATTATATTCCTTTTGTGGAATTTAGCCTTTCTGTTTCAACATACCTTGCAGACAATTCTTCTTAGTTCTCACAGTCATTGCACTGCTAGTACTACGATCGTACTGACATCCGAATTGGGGTTCGAACATACGACAAATGTCGCTGCTAACAAATTCTACAAATGCTATTCGACAACTCAGCCCTTTCAAGGGCTATAAATCTTAACAAAAGAGCTCAAAGCATCAGTGCAGTAAAACTTCACTTAATTCAATTGATACTGAATGTGGAACACATTGACGATAACCCTACTACAGTAAACTTCACACTCTGACACACACAATGTTCGCGGACGTGCCGAACGGGCAGCATTCAGCTCTTCACTCGTTTCTCTTCCTAACGAAGCTCAGTTTTATCACAGTCAGTTGATCTCTTTAATTAACAAAATATCTCTTTCAGTAGTGTGAGAGCGGCCTTCAAATGAGGTTCATGTAAACATTCGAATTGGTTTAAGATAATAGATGAAAGACAAATCAGATTACTGAAAGATCATTTGCAGAATATACATAAATTAATAGTTTCCTTCTTCAGTTTTTATTTTTATTACTTTACTCCATTTATAATTATATCCATTTGAACTTGCTCACTACCAAGAGCGAAGACAACGAAGCAGCTAGACTCCTTGGCACTTGAAACTAAGCAAGCAAAACTTCAAATGACTAATAAAAGCCTATTCGCACTATTCCGGGACTAATATTCCAGCGAGGGATATCGGCGGCAACCAAATGGATTTTATTGTATGGAGCTTCCACGTTTTATTTTCCTTTGTCAAGATACAGTAACATTTCCTTAGCGGATGCGTTTTACCCCTTCTTTCTCTAGATGATTCGATGCCGGCCCAGCTGAGGCTGTATCAGCGCCTAGCTATATATAGACAATGTATAGTAGGATGAAGCTGTCTCCAACAGAGCAAAGCAAAGCCCGGCGTAGCTATGGGTGAGGAAATTCGTACCACCCTCACCCGACGGCAATGACATTTTGGATATGGAAGCAAAAATATTCGTTATTAGGATGCGCGAATATTTTTGTTTTGTCACGGTAAAGACAGCATTTTATCACAGCTGAGATGTACTGAATTAGATTAAATCAATATAATGGTAATCGTGTGGTTGGAAGTGTTTTATATTAGCACTGGAATTATTCATGTAGTTCTTCGAAGTAGTTTCCTTTACGACGAAACCACATCTCACGATGAATTGCTGTTTAGTGAACTCACATTTCCACTGTTGACGCACTAAATCGTATTCGGAGTTGGCAGCACCTTTTCAGATTTCGATAAAGCTGTCTGCACACGGTTATTGTCTTATTAGTAGAGTCGTCATATTATTTTGCCAATTACTCGACTTTTAATCTACGAACTGTGATACAAACGAATACAATATCTTTGGTTCGGCTCCAAGAAGCAATACCGCAGAAAAAATAGATCAAAAATCGTTCAATACTGCTGTTATAGCGACGCGAAAACTTGGCGCGGATCCACCTAGTTTCATCTTACCCTTGACGTCAATCTATCGAAAAGAGACAATAGAGCACAGTTTCCGTATATAAGATAACTACTGGAGATGAGATGAATGGGGGTGCCATTACCATAGTCAGAAAAAAAACACTTATTTTTTCCAAGATTAATCCTCAACTGTCTTTTGAAAGAGGCCATTTCTTTATCATAGATTTTTTTCAAATGGATACAATTGGAAATTGACAAAGACACTGGAAAACAATGTAACATGTTGGAGACTGAATTGTTTCCATTTGGGTTTTAACAGACCCTAGTTAAGATCGTGAGTATCCAAGAATTCTCTGAGAAAAGTCGGGTGGGTAGTGCCACTGACATAACTGGATGACGTGAATACGAATAAAACTGATTTGCTTTTTCCACACTTCCTAATATCGATAATCGTACGTACCAGTTGATTTATTGTATGAATTTTCCAAACTTTCAATGCTCCACTAGCAGAATTCTAATGGTATAAGACGGAACACACGAGAGCAAAACATTACAGGGTTGTGTACTGGACAAAACCGATTACAATGACATTAGAAATTCAATATCCACAACAAATCTTTTTGTGGTCATATAGGATTTCAAATTTTTTAATGCTGAACTTGCTAGACTAGGCAGAAGAACCACCGACGCAGAGATAAGTCGGGGTAATTCGTGTCGGCTCGAAGGTGTTACTGCAGAAAGGGTATGAACATTTCAAACATGTTTTGAAGAAAATACTTACTTTTAGTCTTGCGACAGGATATATTCCAAGAACTTGACAGGAAATAATTGTCAAATTTATTCCCAAAGACGGTCGCGACTCTTACGAGGAAGCGAAAAGTTTCAGGCCTATCAGTCTTAGCTCATTTCTTCTTAAAACAGTGGAACGCATAGTAGATCACTATATCAGGAATGTTAGTTTGGGCGTGCATCCGCTACATGGAATACAACATGCTTACCAGCGTGGAAAGTCCACTACAACCCTGTTATATGATGTTGTGTACAACATTGAAAAAGTTTTCTCACAAAAGCAATCTTGCTTGGGAGTTTTCCTAGATATTAAAGGTGCCTTTGATAACCTGTCTTTCAATTCAATTCTGGAAGCAGCCTGTGTTCTTGGAATACCTTTAAGTATCACAAATTGGATACAGGCAATACTTAGCAATTGACTTCTTTGTTCATCGCTTCGGCAAGGAGAGATTAGAAAGCTGAGTGTCTGTGGGTGTCCTCAAGGTGGTGTACTATCCCCGCTTCTATGAAACCTAGATGGTTTGTTAAGGAAACTTAATAACCTTGGATTTCCGACTTACAATTTTGCCGACGATTATCATATATTGATGACCGGTATAAGCATAACCACTCTCTTTGATTTAATGCAGCAAGCCCTGCGATCTGTTGAACAATGATGTTGTCAGGTTGGATTATCTGTAAATCCGGGCAAAACATCAATGGTGCTTATCACTCATCGTAGGATAATCACAGGAGCTCGTCCGTTGCAGTTCTTTGGTTCAGAGGTGACTGTGGTCGAACAAGTTAAATACGTCGGGGTTATTCTTGACTCAAAACTGAATTGGTCTGCTCACATTGAATTCAGGATTAAAAGAGCTTGCATGGCTTTCGGCCAATGCAGACGAGCTTTTGAAAAATCATGGGGACTCAAACCCAGATACATTCATTGGATCTACAAAACTATCGTTACACAAATTTTAGCATATGGATGTCTTGTATGGTGGCAGAAAGGAGAAGTTGCGACAGTGCAGTCAAAGCTAAATCAAATGCTAAATGGTCCTAATGGCGATGCCGGGAGCATTCACGACAACCCCAACTGCTGCTCTAGAGGCGCTGCTATGCATTCACACACTACATGTGTTCCTAAAACAAGAAGCTTTTTCTTGTGCATACCGTCTCAAGTTTACAGAGCTTTTTAACTGCAACCCTACAGACTATGCTTCTAGCCACACTCGCTTGTGGTCTCAAATGGTTACCTGGGATGAGTATTTACTCGCTCCTTTCCTTTCAAAACATTCAATGTGAGCTATCCTCTTCGTTGAGAATGGTTGTCTGGTTATTTGGAACGACAACTTGATGAACATTTGATGAACAGTTTGTTATACGGACGGTCTGTTGAATGGTCGTGCTGGTGTCTACTGTCGTGAAATGAGGCTAGAGCAGTCTCATTCACTTGGTAGATACTGTACTGTGTTCCAAGCAGAAATCTACGTGAATTTGTGTGGTACTTCAGCAGAGAATCTATGGTAAACGAATTAATTTTTGTTCCGACAGTCAGGCGGCTCTAAAGGCACTCAGTTCGACTGACTCACGGTCGAATCTAGTGATCGCATGTCGAACTCAAATTGAAGACCTGAACATTTCAAATGCTGTTTACTTTCTTTGGGTACCTGGCCATTCTGGTATTACTGGAAAATAATGGGCTAATGAGTTGGCTAGAGCTGGTGCAACGAATGATTTCGTTGGTCCTGAACCATCTTTACCACTCTCAACTAGTTGGATAAAGCACAAGATTCGTTTTTGGGTTGCATCCAACTGTCCCGCATTGACGCAACTAAGTATCCGGGTTTTTGGTTCTCTATTCATGGTGAGTCTGTGTATGCGGAGCTAAAATTAAAGGATATTCTATCGTTTCTCATCCAATGTGGTAAGGAGCTATAGTCAAAAGGGTTCATCGTTCTTCCTATAGGGAATGAATCATTTCTGTATTGACATTAAAATGGTTTTAGCAGATTGTTTGGCATCCTTTATGGGCTGAATGGTGTCGCTTTTGTAAAATCTCTAAATCATCTCGGAGGTTGAAGGTTTCCTTAACTGTGCATTTTGGCACCTGCAGATCGTTCAGCATCCTTTCGGGGATGCAGAACGATTTGTTTCCTTATGATTTTTGCTGTTTTCCCACGCTGCACCGAAAATGTGAAAATAATGTCACTCACTTTTCTTGTAGAGGGCTGAGCCGATTTTCACCATCTTAGATTCTACTGAAAGGTCTTAAGATGTCATAAAAATATTCCAATTTTCATTCGGATCAAACCCCTGGTACAAGAGGTAAAGTGCTTAGTGTAAAAATGTCAATTTCAAGAATATTTTTTTCATTAGCGACCTTTTTGTATTTGCTAGTGAATTTCCCTAGTTTGCAGACCATGAGAGGCTGTAACCAAATAAGTCATTGATACTCCCATAAAAAGTTTACTGAGCTTTATCCAAGTCCGACTAACAGTACATTTTTTTTGCAAAATTCAAATCGTCGTAGAGATGTAGATGTAAAAATGTAGGTCATATTAGTGTATCGTTGAATGAACCAAATGTCTCTATGTGATCAAATGAAACTCACTTCACTTTCTCACATATAATTGAGTAGATTTTCACTAACTTAAATTAAAATGTAGTATATCAATGTATTATGCAACAGAAATCTTCAAAACTATAAACTTTTTTTTAAATTGTAATACTTCGGGGAATTTCTGCTATCATTACACTACTAGGTGGATTAAAATTGACTGGATTTATTTTACTTCTCACATTATTCACATCGAAACCATTTTCCTTCATCCTATTTTCATATTTTCCAGCTCCATGAGAAATGGCGACGTGGTGCTTTGCGAAATCGCCAGGTGACATTAAATTACAGGTGTGTTGCCGGATTCCCTTAAATGCTAACACACTGTTTGAAATCTCGGCAAACGGATTGGCTGATTTCAGTATATTTGTTTTATTTGTTCAGTATCTAACGGGCAAGTAGATTAGAAAAATGACTTGCCAATGCAACTATGTAATGAAAAACGCGAAAATGTTACCGCAGAGACAGCACTCGAACCTGTAGCTAGCTCCTGACCGCGAAAATTGTTTTGTCAATTAAACTACCCCCCAAGTAACAATCCGCAACTAGTTTTGATACGACTAAGTCCAAACTATGTTGCAACAAAAGCACGAATATGATACTGGAACCGGAATTCTAAAATCGGTGTAGCCGAAATCAGTTAAATTCACATGAGGAGTGTGTAGACATCTTTGAGAAATTGTAGTGCGAATTAATATTTGGGAAAAAAATTTATTGGGTAATCGTCTATCCAAATCTGCAAACTCGATAAACCTGATTAATTTATGTGAACTGGACATTTTTATACTAATTACCCTGTATCTCCTAAACCAGAAGTCGGATCTGACTAAAAAGTAAGATGTTTTATAGGATTTTAGGACCTCTCATTTGAAGCATAGATGATTCTTAGATTTCATTTGAATCTTAGATCGGTTCAGCCATCTACGAGAAAAATGAATTGCATTATTTTAATTTCGTTTCACATATCATCCTGTGGTTCCGCGATCAGAAGTCGGATCCAAACGTAATTCAGGAACCATGTTGGGGAGTATACTACTTTTCATATGAATCTGAGTTTGTAGAAAACGGTTTAGCCATCTCCGAGAAAATTGAGTGAAATTATTTGTCACACACGCATTTGCTGATCTCGACGAACTGAGTCGTATGGTATATGGAAGTTATGTTCTTCCAGCATTTATTGCTGTAAGTAGTTTAAATCAATATAATTATGGAATTACTTTCAACTCGAAAATGCTGATATCATCTGGTTTACATATGCCATATTAGAACGATTATGTTGCCAAAAACGAACCGTGCTAAAATCGGTCCGAGACAAATTGTCATGAAAAAGAATGCTGTTCACAGTCTTTTTGGTACTTAGAAACAATTGTATGTCACAGTATAAAAAATCATGTTTCACGTTGCTCCCAAGCATTGCTTTGTCATACAGCGCTCAAAACTCCTACTGCTGGAACAGAGGGAAAAGTCGCTTATACGAAAATATCGATATCTCCGTTGAAAATGGACGGATTTTAACAATCTATGGCTTGTTGGATAGGTATTACCGTGCGGAATTTAAATCTGAAAATATATTCTGTTTTCAAGGTCACGTGTGACAGATACTGTCAAAAAACTAAAAATTTTGACATAAAACTTCGTATAACTCAAAAAGTAAACATCCGATCTTAAAACCATTCAATAGCGTTCTGGGTGACGGGGAGACCTTTCATTTGTGACTAGTTTGATTAAAATCGGTCCAGCCATCACTGAGACCTCGACCTCTTAGTTGACAACACACATACAGACACACACATACACACACGGACATTTGTTCAGTTCGTCGAGCTGAATCGATTGGTATATGACATTCGGCCCTTTGGGCCACGGAAAATTTTTCTAAAGTTTGAGCGAATTTTATACCTATTTTTTATATATATATATATATATATATATATATATATATATATATATATATATATATATATATATATATATATATATATATATATATATATATATATATATATATATATATATATATATATATATATATATATATATATATATATATATATATATATATATATATATATATATATATATATATATAAAAGGTAAAAAGGTTTATTTTTAATATACACTTTCTGCATTGATTCAGATAGCTATCGGTAGGTTTTCCCAACGTAATGATAACGAAAATGCAACCTAGAAAACTTTTGTTGGCTTGAATATGGCGAACACACTATGGAGTCGCAAAAAGTGTATAAAACATAAATAAAACCAGGATATTACTTTTTTAAGAACTACTTTTAGGCGAAAATAATGAAAGGCAGAATAGTCATTTTTATTCTATGCACTATCATAAACACGAAGAAAATAATATAGGGATTGAACATCGAATGTGATAATATTATGATTCTCATGATAGGGTAACGGCTCCCTATTTCATCTGAGCTCCTATTTCCATCTCATCCCTTCAACTCATTACTTTGAACATGAATAATATTTTAAAACCTACCTGAACCAAACTGTGAAATGTTTTAAAATGATTATAAAAGCTATTGTCACACTTTCCTATTGAAAAAAATGGTTTTAAGTTCTTCGGTTATCGTTTTTTTCATTTCAAATAAACTCACTTTTCAATTTAGGACACATTTTCGTCTCAAGATTTACAGTTCGTCATGTTTCTGATTATCTACTAATCGATTCGTCTCAAAACATGATCACTTTTTCGCACAATTACACTACCATTGAATGCTGGATGACTTCATAATTAGTAATGTTCACTTGCTACTTGTTTAATTAACGATTTAATACTTCAAAAACTACCCGACAAACAAGAAAAGTCTTCAAAAATATGAGATGAAAGTTTTTCACTTAGTTCACTTGATTGCGCTTTGTTTTCATCTCATTTGGTTTCGCAAAGTTGCCAAGTTATCTCATAATGTTACAAAACAAAAATTGTTTTTCTTCTTCAAAATCTCATCAAAAAGTATGTTTTCTGATTTCAGTGACATTAGTTTAATTATATTATTGATAATCATATTTCAATAAAACTGTTTTGGCTTCGAATATTACCAGGAAGAGCATGTTAAATACTAATGAAATAACCATTGTGGCAAATCTAGTAGCACTGGTTTCATTCCGCTATACGTCAACATAACGCTGTGAAGTGTGTGTGTGTTTCATCGGCTGTGCACAGAGATGCCAGATATTTTCATAGAAAATATGTATTACGTTGCATAAAAAGTCTATATCTGGTCTATCTGTTTTCACTAATAAAATGATGTTAAATCTGTTTTCACTAATAAAATCTGTTAACATCATTTTATTAGTGAAAACAGATAGACCAGATATAGACTTTCTATGCAACGTAATACATATTCTATGAAAATATCTGGCTTCAAATAGTTCAAATTGGTTCCAAATTTTAATATAAATGTTTGTCAGTGTTCATAATCAATTATCTACATAAAAGATTTCCACTTTAACATGTGATTTGTCCGTTGATTAATAAACTTTTAAAGAATCACTGCAATCAAAAACTAATAGATACTCAGAGAGAAAAGTCTATTTTTTTACTTCTTTCTTTCTATGAACCTGTACAAATCTGTATTAAATTTAGGAAATCTTTACAAAATCGGTACTTTGATTTAAACCAGTATGCGAACGAAAAAATCTATACAATACATATAAATCTGCATAAATGGCATCTCTGGCTCTACACTTTGTTTTAAGAAGGGCTAATGAATAAATAGTAACAATCACAGTTTTGTTTTTATTTAAAGTTCACCAAATTAACTTTTCAGTAAAATTTTAAATTTAAAGCGAAAGGTAACGGAAACGACTGAAAAATTTTTAAACGTTGAAATGATTTCAAACTGGTTCTAAAAATATCGTATATTGTCTCATAGTTGGCATTAGGCCGTTTTTAAGAAAAATTCTGACATTTTGAACCTGAGAGTGTAATAGTGGAATATTTCTTTTTGATTGCTGTCGCCATTGCTAATTTATAGGATGAATAAAGGATCAACGATAGGATGGATAAAAATCCATTGAGATGAAATTAGGAGCAGAGTAGTGAACATTTCATAAGTGTTTTTTGCTGTTTTATGAACATTATTTTAATTTTCAAGGAATGTGAATCAGATCTCAATGTGGAGCAAGGCGAATGAAGCAGTAATAAGAAATAGTTATAGTGATTTTAGTGGCTAAATCGAGGTTTGAAGGCGACGTCCTAACAAATGAGATGAAATAGGGAGCCCTTACCCTACATGAATTTAAAATAATGAGAAATCACGCTACTTGGATTAATTTTAAGCATTCTGACCATAGGGTTATTTCGTTGTTGATTTTTTATATCTTCATAAACAGACTTGATTAAAGGCGCATAAAAAACATTCAATTAAAATTGAATTCCGTTCGACAGTTTGAAAATCGTTTTGAAATTTGCATCTTGTATCAAGTTTGTGATTTCAAGTACTGCCTTTTTATTGCTGATAGAAAAGTATTCTGGATTCATTCAAAGTTTATAATGTCGATGGTGACTAAGTTTCAACTAGTTTACTTGAAAACAAGTTATTTTCGAGTTATGAAAAGAAAAGTTATTTCAGTGTGGCATTAGAACGTAACGACAACTTATTTTTAGCCGACTCAACAAATAGTAGAAACTGCGCTTTTTGAGTCACGCAAGTAGTTAGATGTTAGTAACAATCACTCAAATTTTTGGTTGCAAACTAGTCACAAATAAGCTAGCGAGCTATAAATTGTTACTTGGGCCTGCATATGAAAATACATGAAGAGAAAGTCCAATAGACTAGAAGAACCAAGCCTGCTTCGCTTTACTTGGCCGTCACCACATTCCATTACAGTTCTATCCATATGGAAACCCATCCAACAGATAACAAACACACACCGCATCATTAGTCTATCCTCGCTGTTCTGCTTTACCGATTTGTTTTTGTCTCTTTTGCTGCCTATATTTCTTATTAACGGCAATATCAGAATTTAAATTTAAGTAACTTAAAAAATGCTCATGCTCATGATCACTGAACAATCAGTAAAATGTCGCGTTGCCGATCTAATTCGACATTTCATTCTACCGAGCTCAAGAATCGGTTTTATGTGTGTACATTTCCATTATTTCTAATTATAATTTTGAAGAACAAACTTGTTAAATATTGAAAATTTTCAAAAAATGTCAAAGAAACCATAAATTTTGATATTTAATAGTGAAACTAAATGCTTTTAAAAGCCATTAACACTAATTTGAAAAGTAGCAACTCTGACGAATACTTATGCAAAAAAATTCATTCTAATTGAAAAAAAGGATTCATCATCATATCTGAATGTATTCAACAATGGGTATCGTTTCTTTACATAAACCTGAGTAATGAATAATCCAATCTTGAAAGTACATTGGTTCTACCTACCCACGACTGAATAGAGTATATTTACACAATGAATGAATTTTCCCAGTTTTTTCTTGGAAATGGGGATTTTTAGTTTATTTTGCTCAACTAGGTTTGCTACGAAAAAGTGTATATTTTTCTCTCTCTCCTTTATATGTCTTTAATAGCAATAATAATAATTATAATAACAAGCGAGTCTTGATTGATGAACCGTTCAGCCTTCCACACGACTGAATGGTTCTTTTACATGACATTCTATAAATTGATTACAAGCTATTTCCCCTAACGATGTTCTCCCTGATTCGACATTCCTGCATTTCATTTATTTTCTTCATTCTTGCAACACACTTCCGATTACCCATGTCGAAGCACACCCTAGTCAAACAGGCTCTCTTCAAATTGTGAATTCATTAGTTATCCCGGAGCTGTGAATTAGCCCACCCCCGCCATCAGTGTATCATTTATCAATGTACTCGAAAACCTTCATTCGACCTGCCGTTTTGAAGCATTAGGTCAATGTCCAAAAAAAAGGACGGTTGCCTGAAAACACAACGGCACAACGAAACAATGTTTCAGCCGGTTGGACGCAGCAAAAAAACGGCTCTAAACGAAACTCGATTCGGCTGGACTCCTCCACACACAAAAGACCATTGGTTCAAATAAATTAATTAAAACAGATAATAAATCGTCCGTTTTTATGCTTGTTCTCGTAGCACAGTTCTGGATTACAAATGAAACGTGCGAATAAAATGCCTCCTCTTTGCTGACACCAGTGCTGCTCAACGAAAATGCTGTCAAAACGACACCACTGACAAATAAAGCTTCTGCTAACCACCGTTGGTGGCGCGAAACAAAAACAATTCTGTAGATTGCATAAACGGATAGTCATCATCATCTCCATCATAATCACCATCAACATCACAACGCCACAGCCTAAGTCGTCCTGTCCTGGGTGCCGTCGCTTTATACAATCCAGTGCCATTCCGACAAGAACTCATAAAACGCTATAGATTGTAGGCAACTACATGATTTATGGGAATAAAAGTGCTTTCTCGTGCTTCCAGGGGGACACGGCTAACTATGATCATATGAATCATATCAGGAGAGCGGGTTTGTTTTTGTTGAATTTTCTTCCAGTACCGGTAGCGGCTACACGGATCAGTCTGTATTATTTCATTTTGTAGAGTAAAACCTGTAAAGCTTATTTATATTTTTTCACAGGATAGGGATACAGTATTCTCCGGCTGGCTGCAAAAACCTGTGATGGGGAAATCATGTTATTCCAAGTAATATATGATACTACCCGTTGTGAACAAAATTGACGCATGTAAGAAGTAGGCATTATATTATATACTGACAAAACCGATTGTGGAAATTTATTTAAAAAAAAACCTTCAAATTCAACACCCACTTTGTTTAGGCTCCGCTCTCAGATCTTTAAGGGATATGTCTAACGCCAATAACCAATGACTGTTTATCACTGTCAACGATAAAACAGACTGAGGCGGTAGATAGTTAAATTAACTTTTGAAAACATGAAAATTTGAAAAAAAACATAGACCATAGACAAGGTTCGAACCCGTCATTTTTTCTCACAAGTTGTAATTGTGAGAAAAAATGTATCAGTCTATTTTCTAAGTCTGGTTTTCTCTTTGGCAGCAATGAAAAGTAAAAA
Organism: Malaya genurostris; assembly: GCF_030247185.1. Classification (NCBI taxonomy): domain Eukaryota; kingdom Metazoa; phylum Arthropoda; class Insecta; order Diptera; family Culicidae; genus Malaya; species Malaya genurostris. The sequence continues at coordinate 66,551,516 of NC_080570.1, read as the reverse complement.
CCAGTTTTAGACTGCTTATAATGTCTTAACACGAGCCCAAAATAAATAAAACTTTTTTGAAAATCTACTCCAATATTAATTTGTTTATCATACATCTTTGAGTTTAGTGATGATAACTTTTCCTTTCATATACTCTGTTACCATTGACACCTGAACAATGAAGCGGGTCCACATTTATGACAGATACATTTAACTTTTTTGTAAAGCTTATTTATCTTTTGATGATTGAAAATTTTGTTCTATCTTTATATTTTTCGATTTAATGTTCATTTAAGGCTCAATATAAAATTTGTTAATAGGTTAAGTGATAAATTTTGTAAATATACTAATCCTACTAATCCCTAGTCTATAAGCCCTAACTAACAACTAACTCATCAAGAAACCATCAGCGTGTTTTTCGCCGGCTGTCATCGAGCGAAAGATTGTGGCAACACATCACCACTGTTTCCGGAAGAGAGGAACAGAGAGAGTGCGAGAAAGAGAAAGGGGATAGAAGAGGTGAAGAGTGAAGAGAAATATAGTAAGGAGATTGAAAAAGACTGCCTTGGAGGTCGGACGTAAAAGTTTGTGACTCCGACCAAGTAGAGAAAACCGTCGAAAAAGCCATCTTACACAGAGTGGAATTCCTGTGCGAGTGTCGAAGGAAACCTCGGTAGAAATTGAACTGGACAGACGACCGGAAAAGTCTCTGGATTTCTCATCACCACGTGGTCTGCTTCAACGAAATAAGTCTGAAAGGGGGTGATCTCACCCCGGCAAGTTGATCGGCTACGAGTGTACGGAAAAACCCACCGGATCCCGGAATCGTCGCTTTGAAGTCGTCGCTGGAGTTCCGATAAAGACACCCCAACCAGCAGTGAAAGCTTTCTAGTAACAGGTGCTGGTGACCGACGAGACTTTCGCCATTGTCGTGTCACACGCTAGCGACAAGTGAGGGAACGGACGCTTTGGAGGTTTGGGTTTGGAGAGGACTGGTTGAGCCTGGCCCCCGCTCTCTATAATCTGGAGCGATGAGTTTCCCTTGTGCTGGCGAGCGCCGTAGGTAGAGCCACAGTTACGATCATACCCGGAACTAGAGGGAATCCTGGTAAAGCTCTATCTGCACTGTAATGTTCCTGTACGATATCCTCTCTCTCACTGGAATGTTCCTTAAGCAAGGGCCCCAACAGTTCCTGACGGCCGCATCGGTATCGACCATGTAAGCGCAAAAGTTTTAAATATAAGTGTTGAAATGTATTGCATTTGTTTTGTATAACTATTTTTTCAATGAGCCTTGTTTCTGTTTTGCATGTCGATCTTTTCTTTCGTGATATGATGTCAGGTAAGTTAAATGGTTGTGAGTCCTTCTTGAGCAACAGCGAAAAGCCGACCCTGAGGAAATAAGAACCCGATTGAGCTAGTCAAAAGTTACAACTCTTTCAAAAGTTACAATCACTTTTCGTTTCCCTTGGCATCTTAGAGCTTAAGCAGTGTGCCTTAATATTATATTATATTATTGAATAAAAAAATCACTTTTCGTTTGTACATACTAAGACTTCGATTGTCGCAGTACATTGAAAATACTTCCCAAAAGTAAAAAAAAACTTTTCCTTCATTTAGTACTGTTCACAATTCTATAATGATTTTAACTCCAGAAAATTGTGCGCATTATTTCAGTTGAGCATTTTCAAGGATAACATTACATATAAACACACCGATGAGAGAATGGACGTAGTGAGTTCACCACCAATCTTGGAAAAAAATTTCGAAAATATCAGTGATTTTCAGACAAAAAAACATCGATCAGAAAGCTCACTGGAGAAAAGTTTACTTCTGATTTTTTTTGCACATATGTACTCACGCACATACATACACACCTTCATTGCTCAACTCAATGGGCTGTGTCGAATGACAGAAACTTCCTATATGAGAAAGGCATAGGGCTGATTTTACATAGGGGGCAAATGCCCCGGGCCCATTATTAGGTAAAATCAGCGCTGGAAAGGCAATAAGTGCTTTTTATAGAAAAGTATCGTTGTGGTTATCGATAATATTAACAAGTAGGTACAAATTGAATAAAAGATTTACAGATTTGAACATTTTTCATCTGAAAAATATAAATTTAAATGTGGCAACCATGCAATCTATACGAGATTGAACAAATCATGCTGCGAACGTATCACAGCCGGTGGTGTTTTCTTCTTCCGTATCGCACGTACCGACGCGTACCACTTTTGCATCGTCATTTTGAATGATGATTTGAATTTTTTGACACTCATCGCCCTATACAGGGTCCGCCATCTAACTTTTTTTTTGATGTGGAACACATCTTTATTTTCTATTTAGGGGTGCAAATCAGAAACTCAAGAAAAACTACACGTAGAAATGTAGTCAGGTTTTAAACACTTACAGCTCAGTCTATTCTGTATCAATTATTAATATTATTTCATCATTTTATAGAAAATATTTCTATGTCTCGATTTGAATGTATTAAACCACGTATTTTCAATTATATATGATTGAAATTTTGATTAGTAGCGAGCAGTGTCCTATTTGGCTGCTAAAAATCTTTGGCATACCGGATTTCTCTGCCATAGACGACGGTTTTGAAAGAGTAAGCGATGTATCAAAGAGAGAGCATCGCTCTGATTGGTCAATCGATGCAAAAGCGAAGCTGTTGGAAGCACGCGAATCTATAAATAGAAGCGAAATTAAAGCTAACGTTTCAGTCCTACTCCTAGCATGCTAGAGGTAGGTTGTTGCTATACAGCAAGACAAAAACGTGCCATAAAACGTATTACATTTCTCTCCATGCTCTCTCGTAAATGTGTAAAAAGATTCTCGATGTGGCCGGGTGGCCAAGAAAATTTTGATATTTTCAGTTACAAGTTTGACTACATCACATAAAATCCAAAAAAGCTACCGCTTGTTTGGCAGCCTTGCTGAGCGAATTTTATTTCTCTCTCATGTTTCGTTACGTTACCAGGATACAAGAGCAGAAAAAAATGGAGCCGCCATAGAAATGGACTACCCATTACAAAAATAACATTCACTTAATTTTTATCGCGACAACATATATGCTTTTATGCACTAATCGCATATAAACTAAATTATCTAGACATTGTCAGGATAGATTTTTGATCCATGCTTTTGAAGGCGAGATATTCAATGAACAAGTTGAAAGTTGCCGTTTTCAGCTATGCAACTCTTCCTTCAGAAAAAAAATTTCCCGACCGCTAAAGTCAAACAATCATTCTGAAATTTTCACAGAATAATCTAAACTAATTTTCTGTCATGCAAGCTCGGAATTCCATGTTATGTCGTTTCCTCATGAGAAATTGACAACTACCTCTGGATAAATTTTGAGTGCTTAAGATTAATTTCTAATTTATATTAGATGAACTAGATTGATAATGAGAAATACCCAACTAACCAAAAGTTCGGAAAAAAGAGACTGATTTGGCTTAAGCAGCTCTCAAAGTTCATCAATAGCATTCTAAGCAGCCCATTTTTTAAGTAATTATCCACACTTGAAAGTTCGCGCGACGCAACCGAACGAACTTCTAAACTGCTTATAAAATACATTGTTCAGCTTCTATGCAGCGAAAAAGTTCACGCGGAACTTGTTCTGTACTTTCAAGTTGCCAAAAGTACCATGCGTACTCTTAAACAGCGAGGAAGTTCACGCGGAACTTGTTCTGTACTTCGAACTGTCAAAAATTGCCACGTGTTTTCTTAAGCAGCTGGAAAGTTCACGCGGAACTTGATCTGTACTTTCAAGTTCACAAAAGTTCCGCATGTACTTTTAAGCAGCAAGAAAGTAGAATTTTTAAGTAATTGTGGAACTCCTGGTTGCTTGGGTAGTTTATCGCTTCAACCGAAATCGCAGAATGGTAGAGAAACTTAACGCTAAAAAAACTGCTTGCATAAAAAACTTGAACACAAGCTTGGCGAAGAGAAGCCTAATTAAAAATCGCAAGTATGTACAAAGATATAATTGCATATATTTGGGATAATGGTGTACTTTCGTCGGTCATAAAACAAATGCAAATCAAGACAAATGATGTTCGGTGTTGGTTCGGATTGATTGAACTTTTTGATTGTAGATCATTAGAAATTTTGGTTGCCTTGTTCCACATCAATGGCTCGAACAACCCCATGGGGCTGATCTGGGTTATTATCTATTATCTTTGGGGGGGCTGTCAAGGATAAGTGTTATGTGGACAAGCCTGAGACAATTCAAGCCTTGAAGTACAACATTCGTGCAGCTGAAATAAAGCTGCATTCAATTGAAAATGTACTAAAAAACTGGACCGACCGTATGGCGTACTGCAACGCCAGCCGAGGCAGCCATTTGAATGAAATTATATTCCACAATTAACCGGAATGATTGTACTTTAATATGAGAAAATAAATTTTGAAATCGGATGAATCGTTTGTGTTTTATTGCATGTTTAAAAAAAAGTTACATGGCGGATCCTGTAGTGTCGGAACCGGAAGTCGGATCTGAATGAAATTGCACCGTATCTTTTAAGGCAATAAGAGTCCCAACGTAGTTTTATATATTCACTAACTAACAGGATCTGCCAACTAGATGAATCTAGCAGTTAGTTTAATAAAATATGCACCTCGTTTCGTCATCGCTTGTGAAAAAAATATTCATGAGATTGACAATTTTCACTAATCGCACAGTAATTCCGGAACCGGAAGTCGGATCTGGATCAACTTTTGGGGGATTTTTTAAAGAATTTTAAGACCTTTTATTTGTTTCTTAGTTTGTGAAAATCAATTATGAAATTTCCGAAAATATTGTTTGCGCATTTTTTTATAAATTTGCACATATTTCCTTGTGATTCCGGAACCGAAAATTGAATCCAAATGACATTCAAGAACTTTCTATGGGACCATACTGCCTTTCATTTGAAGTTAAGTTTGTGAAAATCAGTTGAGCCATCTCGGAACGTGTGTGATAATTTTTTCCTTTTTTCTTTGGAGCATATCGCCCTGTAATTCCGGAACCGGAAATCTTATCGGGATAAAATTCAATGACATTTAGTAGTATTATTTGACATATACATACATACATACACCCATACACACACAGACAGTTTGTAATCTCCAGAAAATGAGTCGAATGGTATATGAAAAGGCCTCGGTTGTAAAGTCGGTTTTCTCAACGTTTGCATAACCTTTCTATATGAGAAAGGTAAAACCAATCACGAAGCATATTATGCATCTGATTAAAAAAATATTACCCCATTCAACTTGAATATCATACGCAGAATAACAGGAACGCAGGTTATCACTACACCAATTTTTACGCGCCATTCAATCGCCGAGCCTGCTGTGTGCTCGAGACATGCAAAACTGCGGCACTCCTGTTACTTCTATAACTCAAATTCATGCTAAATAGCTTGCTATTGGGTTCAATCAAAATACTGCAGTGTAATCAACCAGCTGGAAATAAAACAGCATTTCGTCGCTATAATCACTATTTGGAATGTCAAAAAAATATTGTTGTTCGTGTTGACCACCCCACGTGCATCAAAAACATCGCATTATAATTTTAGCGATATTTTTGTTCGATATTTATACTTCGAGGTTCAGAGTTTTATGTATGCTTGTTTTTAGAAAATCTCTTGAACTGATTTTTTTTTTCACGAGCAACAATGAAATGAACTTAATGAACTTTTTTTGATCATGATTTTCCCTTCACTACTCACCACAACTGGATTTAATAAAAACGGAAATACCTTCCTTAACAAGAAGAACAGAACAGAAAAATTGCAAACATGCACTTTCAAATAGTATGCATATTTTGACACGTACTCCTTTAAAATTTATGACTTGTGCTACACTTGGATAGAGTTGTTATTTTCCTACATGTTTTCCAAGCCAGCTACGGAGTGAATATTATTTAGCATACAGAGTGGTAATCAACTGTTACACATTCATGAATTCTGTGTTCTTGTGGTACAAAAGCTACGTTTGCTTTATCATAAGTTTCTATATTTAGCTTTTTCCTTAGATTTTTCGATCCAATTGCATCCGTGTTGATTGAAAATTTGAAGAATGACTATCGATATACCGGTCGTAAGATATTCATGATAAACAAATCAATAATGGGTATTCGAAACCAAGGAACATAACTGTGTTAGAAATCCTAATACAATCGCTAGTTGGAACCTGACTGCGACAGTTGGAATTTGGACAGTGCGAAAAGTAATTATGTGCGGTCACAAGGAAAATCCACATCTGTTAGCAAAAATAAACTTACCAAAATCTTGGTTTTCGTGCAAGTACTGTCCATAACGTTCTGAAACCTTTTGATACACGTTTGACAACATCCAGCAAAACTGGAAGCTTAGCAAAAACGGATCTCAGGAACCACAAGAAGGACGCGAAGGAGAAGCCAATATTGCAAAAGAGACCATATTTTTCGGTACGTACTGTGGCTAGAAAAAATGAAAACACCTCCAACTTTCGTGATTACTTCCAAACACCGGCAAGATATGAAGCCGTTCGAGGTGAAAACTGTGCCGAACCGTAATGATACATTTCGTTTATCACGGCTTGAACCCGGACTCGTGAATATTTGACGAAGTTTTCCTGCGTGATGTTGGACGATGGAACTCATATGCTGGAAATTTTTAAGCTGCAACGTCTTTTTATACTTCTATGCACCAGAACGGCGCAGAGCAGCATTTCAGGACAAAGAAAAAGTCCAAGTTTTCCAAAATAAATTTAGTTTGGCAGGCAATATGCAGCTATGGTCGAGCAAGCCAAAGCTTCATCACTACCGGAACGGTAAACAAGAAAATAGACCGTGAAGAATGTCTAAAGAAGCGATTGTTACCATTCTTACGCAGCCATGACGCTTCCTCGCTATTCTGGGATGATTTGGCTTCTTGTCACTACGCCAAAGATGTTTTGGAATGGTATAAAGTGAATAGACTCTACGTTGTACAGAAAGAGACGAATCTACGTAACTGCCCGGAGTTGGGACCTATCGAACAATATTGGGCTCTTTTGAAAAGAGAAATGTCAATATGAACAGCTAGCTACAACTGTAGAAAAATCTTGGACGAAAGCAGCTAAATTGGTTGCAGAGACGTCTGCACAAACTCTAATGGCTGGAGTAATTAGTTTTAAGGTCTCGGTTTAGCGATTACCTGCCAATATAGAATAGTAGCTGTGCCACTAACCGGCGTCATTTCAAATGTCGTTTTTTTTTTAAGGTAACACAAATTTCTACAATTTCTGAGACATCTAAGGTACGCAAGTAACATTTTCAACATTAATAAATGCTTGCAGCTGCCTTTAATGCTACATCATAAATCTTGCAATAAAACTTTAAACTCGACGGAAGCCTACTGAAAACCTCTGTGAAGAGCATATTCCAGCCAAAATCCTTTTCGATATGATTGCAAAACCTTTTCGCAAAGATTCCAAATTCATAAACAGTCTGAAAGCAGCTTTACGATCAACATTTGTTTATAGGTTTATTTGTTTATTAATAATTAAGGGGTTACACTACTGTAGAATTTAAATAAAATCGGATATTTTCCTTTCATTGCAAAAGGTCATGTATGATCTTAAAAATAATATTCCAAAAGATGAAAGGCGGGAAAAATTTCTAGACGTCTTAATTTCGAGTATAAGATACGTTCTTCAGGAATCAGGAATCAGAACAAATTGGCTCAAATGGCATTTCCGGCCGTCAAAATGCAGCACTTTCGCGGAAATGCCACCAGGCCGCCATTTTGTTCTTCAATTTTTAAAACTGATCATTTTTTTTGTACTAAAATATACATATTAAAAAGTGCTTTATACAAAATTCGGATTACACAATTTTTTGAATCACAAAATAATTCCCCAAAGAAGTCCTTCTCTCTTTGTTTGCTACAGTTGTGTAACCTCTTAAATTATCAGATGTACAACTTTGCTTCCGCCGTTTTCCGATAGGTGGCTGTACCGGCTGAGGCTGGTCAAAATACATAGATGATAATGCCTTTAAAGTGAGTGTGTACAGTGCCTAACGAATTGTCATCGCCGTTTCAGTGACAGTTGTTCTTGTTTTCGTATTATTCACGGTCGAAAATGTCTGTTTATGTGCCCAATTCTCGCCATTTGCGGGAAGTTTTAGTTTTCTGTTACAATTCGAAAAAAATGCAACTGAAGCGCATCGAATGCTCTCAGAAACTTACGGTGATGCTGCTCTGAGTAAAAGAATGTGTCGGGAGTGGTTTCAGCGTTTTAAAAATTTCGATGTCGAAGACAAACATGGTGGTGGAAGAGAAAAACCCTTCAAAGATGAGCAACTAGAAGCATTGCTTGATGAAGATTCGTGCCAAACCCAAGAAGAGTTGGCCGAATCGTTGGGAGTGAGTCAGCAAGCCATTTCAAAACGTCTCAAGGCCCTGGGCATGATTCAGAAAGATGGAAACTGGGTGCCGTACGAGTTGAAAACGGAGGGACATCGAGCGCCGTCTATTTGTGTGTGAGAAACTGCTTCAAAGACAAAATCGTAAGAGGTTTTTACATCGAATCTTAACCGGTGATGAAAAGTGGGTTCGATACGATAATCCTAAACGCAGAAAATCATGGGGAAAGCACGGGCATGCTACTTCGTCGAAGGCAAAACCGAATGTTCACGGCGCCAAGGTTATGATTTGTATATTGTGGGATCAGCTCGGTGTGATTTACTACGAGCTCTTAAAACCGGGTGAAACCATCACAGGAGATCGCTACCGAACGCAACTGATGCGCCTTAGTCGCACGCTAAAAGAAAAGCGGCCACAGTATCAAGAGCGACATTGAAAAGTCATCCTCCAACACGACAATGCTCGGTCTTACGTCGCAAAAGTGGTCAAAAAATACCTGGAAACGCTGAAATGGAAAGTCTTGCCCTACCCGCCGTATTTCCAAGATGTCGCCCCTTCTGATTTCTACCTATTCCGTTCGATGACACACGGCCTGGCAGATCAACATTTTAAATCCTTCGAAGAGTTGGAAAAATGGATTGCTTCATGGAAAGCGTCAAAAGAGGACTCCTTTTTTCGAGTTGGGATCCGAAAATTGCTGGAAAGATGGGATAAAGTGGTCGCTAGCGACGGACAATACTTTGAATAATACATCTGTAAGCACTTTTTCGCAAAAATTTTAATTTTGGAAAAAAAACGGCGGAATCAAAGTTGTTCACCTGATAATAATAATTAATTTTATTCGGATGGAAGAAATTTTGCAATGAACAAACTGTCAAACCTATCGATGAAAGTGTTCGTTTTCTCCCTCTCTGGGTACGTGCCTGAATTCAGATCCAGCTTCCAGAACATGTAAAAGTGTCAGTTACTAGAGTGTATTTATTATGTCTTTGTGACTATGGGATGAGTAGCGAATTCTCTAAAATTGGCTAATAAATTTCTCTAGTTGACCAAATAAACTAATTTCAGTTATACCAGTACCCAGTTTTCGGTTCCGGAAGTACTGAAAACAAAGATCAAACCTGTTTTAATCCTAATGGTGCTATGGTGCTATGATGCTTTTCTCATATAACTCATGTTTTCATAAATATTACTAAGGGATTCTTCAAAAAACTTTTTCAATATTTAATAAGAACAAAAAAGTTTGTTTGGGCATACATTAGCATAATTTTTAAAATTTTCAACAGTTTAGACCCAAATTAATAGGAATTCCTCGTATTATGATGTTCATAAAGTTAAATTTAAATTAAAGAACTGATAGTCCCATACACACCTGCTATATTTTATCTGAGTCCAACTTCCAATTCCTAGGAAGAAAATTTCTAACCGACATACAATTTGAAGGTCATGTAAAAGTTTAAATCTTTCTTTGAAACGACGGCGCAAAAACTTTATAATTTTTTTCTAAATTGCTCTAAAAGCTGTTTCAGTTAGTAGTTCCTTGTCAAACTGTTTTTTTTTTGCAGTTTTCAGAGAATTAGAAAAAAAGCATAAAAACGACTGTGTAGTTTGGGAATCTTTTTTTTTTGCTTCAAATGGAAGTAATGGTCGAGTTCGGATAAATCCGACGAGTTCGGGTTTAGAAAATGGTTTTTCGGGTTCGGGAGAAGATTTTTGTATCCCAAACTCAACCCAGTCGTATAACTAACGCGGTGACTTCTGGTCACGTTTGGAATTAAAAATTGATTTCGCTTTCGTCCCGGGTACGGACAAAGAGTTTTATTTTCATTCGGATACGTGTCGGGTTCGGGTTATAAAAAAAAAGTAAAAAATTTTCTTTTCTATCGGATACGCGTCAGGTATGTTTGTAAAGAAATAGAAAAAAAGATGCATAAAAATAGATGTAAAACTGCACAATATTTTTATCTATGGGCCATTTCACCAATTGCCGACACAGTTTTGAACCCGTGCATCTCCGATTTCGATGAAACTTTATAATATGATAATCTGAACCAAAAGAAAATGTTTGGTGTTACTTTCTATTTTTTTTTTGCGCGATTATAATTTCGATTAATTGAAAAACAACACTTTTAATTAGATTTTTTTTTCAACCTTTAAATTATGTGCAAAAATTTTAAAATATACATGTTCTTATGTAAAAATGTTCCAACTTTTTGATAAAAATATTTTGAGAACCTAAAAAATATTCTAAAGCACAAAAAAAATATTTTTTTTTACTTTTCACAATTTTTTTTTAAATTAAATATTTTCATTCGATTCCTCGTACTTTTTTACATAAGAATCAAGTTTTAAAAATATGGGACTCTTTTTGCATCAACAGCAGTTGAAGCGCGAAACAATAAAGTGCAGAACATCGACAGTAGTGTTCAGTTGCGTTTTTTTCTTTCACAGACTTCATTAATTTCTGTACCTGCTGGTAAATTGATATTGTGTTTTTTTATAATACTCTAGTTTACTGTGAATTTAACCGTGTAAAAATATAATAACATAAGTGGTTTTTTTTAATATTGTCAACGAGCTTAAGCGAATAATTTCGATTGTTGTGAAATTCCTTTACTGCATTAAAACATGAGTTCACTCAGCAACAAAAGAAGAACAATTTGTTGTAATCCGTTTTTAAAGCCAACATCTCGTAAGTTGCTTTCGTTAGATATACCTGTTGGTTGATCATTGTAAACGACATGTTTGGAAATTGTAAGCTAGCTTAATAAACTAGATTATGATAATTTTAAGACATTTCTTTTATCATTTGGATAAATATAATCTGTTCGTACAAAAGATGAGAAAGTTTCATGCCTGTTGGAGAAGGAGAATAAAAATCTTAGCTTCACTGGGCTTTTCCCTTCATTCTAAATAAAACATTCTAAATAATTTTGCTTGAAGTCAAAACAAATCCTATTTCCATACATTTGACAGTCAGAATCGAAACTGATTTGCGTTTAGCTATCAGCGAAAACGTCTTTTAACAATATATTTAGCAGAGGAATTCAAAATTGATTGCTTCATGGGATGTCCGAGTTCTTCAAATTCTTGTTTTTCGTTACAGAATTCTTTGTCTAGCAGATAAAACATTCCAAATAATGGAAACATGTGTTGAGTACTACAGCATAACAGATTGGCTGTCACTGCTGTCAATTAATTCGCTATCTGAACGAAAATATAACAATTCTTACAAAAGAGATGCTACCAACCGTTTCAAAACGAGAGAAAAAAATATTGCAAATCGCTCCATAACTCAGTTATTTTCCCAGCTATACTTTCTTATGTCAAGAGCCCGGAGCTCCACAAGCTCCTGATCAGGGAAGTGTTGGACATTGCTATTCCACACCATCTTTGTTCCTCGCATAGAGTGGGATTGAAGTTGTCAAAATACAAAGCTCCCAGTTACATCTTTCAGAGTATACACTAAAACTCAAGTACTGGGCTTAGACTACTTGGTTCAGTCAACGTCGCAAATAAAACCATCCTTTCCGGTCGTATTGCACAAACGGATCATGCGAAATTTCCGCCATAAAAAAAACTCGTCCTTACGTTGGAAAACGATCCATTGATTTTATTTTTCTCTCGTCATTGAAATCGGTCCAATAGCAACGGAAAGCTTTGATGCACTGTGGTGCATTGAATTTCCAGCAATTCACAGCAGCATGGTGTAACACCAAAGGCAATACCGAGCAATCGTGATTGGCTGTTATCAACGAGAAACGTTTCAGATGAAACCGGCAACCTTCGAACAGCTGCAAAAGACACGTAAGTGAGAACGCTCATGTTTCCACGGTTACGGATATGTGAATGGCATTCATAACGTGAATATGCACTCGACAATGGATGAAATATTTTATTAGTTATAAATCACTGGAAAGCGTCGCAATCGAATAACATACGAGCAAAGTGCGGTTACGATAATGTTTTGAAAACTGTAGCAACTAAGTCAATCGGAGTAGGGATGGAAATAAAATGAGTTTTTACCGCATACAATCATGCTGATCTTTATATTCAAACATGAAAGCGTTTTTGATTCCCGCCTACAGTTACCGCAATGTTGAAAAAATAAATGCTTCAACATTATGAAAACAAACTTCAATTTTATGTTCGTTACATATAAGGTACTAGGTTCTAAACAACATTGTAGCGGGAAAATTTTTATAGCGCGTATCTGTATGATTGTAACATTGCATCTTTGTAAGCATAATAGTGCTCAAGAACGGGTAGCAATTGGAAGGGTCTAGAAAAAGCAGCCGGGATGTCAGACTGTCAAAAACTATACCGTGCCGCGGTATAACCGACAACTATTTGAAATTTAACCAGCAGATTATCCTTCGGCCAAAAATTACTGCTACGAATAGAATCAGCCCACTCAGACAAAACAATGTGTATCTTCTTCACAATGTTAATTTTCCAGTTAATAACCGTTAATAACGTTAATCTTGCGGTGTCTAGTTAATTACAATTGTTTTGTACCAGAGTCAAGTATGACCAGATATTCCTTAGCAATTATTATGTAATTTTATATGCTGAGAAAGTTAAAAATAAAAACTAACTGTCTTCAATTGCAGAAATTTTTTACTTAAATATAGTATCCTAGTATCCTAGTATCTACGTACCCTACGAGTTCTTCAAAACTAATGCAATTAAGCAATGCAAATGCAAAACCACCCCAAGGTGTTTGATTTAGTTTCTTCATGGATTACATATCAATTTCGCGGATGACTTCATCTTTTGGTTAAAATTTATAAATTGTTTTTATTTTTCGAATAGCTAAATTTTACTAAAACTGCAATCCCCAATTCAGAATTTGATATATGAGAAATTATCTAGAATCAACCAAATGTTTGCCAGTCTTGTTAAGACAAAGAGCCGCTTTGAGTTAGTCTTGAATTATAATTTCATAAAGACTGTCCAGAAAGTATGGACGCAACCAAAAACCGCTGCCATTTCGCAATGGTTCAGAATCTGTCAATTTTTATGGCTGCGTCGTGTTGTTTACACTCTTCTCTAATCACTTGTGCAGTTGTTTATTCGTTTTCATTAGTTTGTTTCTAAATGCGTGGACTTTCAGCAGAACAACGTCGAAAAATTGTGTACAAATGGTGCACAGAACGCGGACTGTCATTGAGAAAGATAGCAAAAATGGAAGGAGTAAGTGAAAAAGCCGTGCGAAATGCAATCAGGAAGTTCGGTGAGGATAACACCTTTGAGGATAAATCGAAAACGGGTCGAAAAAAAAGCCCTGCTAACCCTTAGTTGGATAAACGTATACTGAAGGCGTTCGAGCTAAAGAAGGAGGTTTCGGTTCGGAATGTGACCAAAAAAGTGGGCACTTCGAAGTCAAATGTTCTTCGTGCTAAAAAACGTTTGAATCTTCGAACCTATAAGAAGCAGGAACAACCAAAACGTAGTCCGAAACAAGAAGCATCGATCAGACCGAGGGTTCGAAAGCTGTACAATACGATTCTTGCTGGAAATTTGAACTGCATAATCATGGACGACGAAACCTACGTGAAACTCGATTACAAATCCTTGCCGGGACCACAATATTATACGGTGCGAGAAGGGCAAGTGTTAAACCAGTCCGAGACATCGATTGAAGTCGAAAAATTTGGTAAGAAAGCTATGGTCTGGCAAGCAATTTTCAGCTGCGGTAAGATTTTAAAACCCTTCATCACTACTGCTTCAATGAACAGCGAAATATACATCAAGGAATGTTTACAAAAACGACTTCTACCCATGATTTGAAACCACAAGGATCCTATTGTCTTCTGGCCAGATCTTGCTTCTTGCCACTACTCGAAATGAACGGTTGAATGGTATACTACCAAAAATGTCACTTTCGTCCCAAAAAACATGAATCCACCAAATTGCCCACAACTTCGACCAATTGAGGAATTTTGGGCATTAACGAAGGCACATCTTAGGAAACATATCTCGGCAGCCGAAACCATTCAACAGTTCGAAAAAGATGGGAAAAAAGTGTAAAAACTTGTCGTTAAGGAGTCTGTACGGAATTTAATGAGGAACCTTCGCAAGAAGGTGCGTCAGATAGTCTACGATGGCTAAGTAGCAAATTTTGAGAATAATATTCTGTTGTTGTAGTCTAATATTATCAGTATATCGAATAAAATTTGAATATCTAGCACTTGTGAATTATTTACAGCGAAATCAAAATGCGTCCATACTTTCTAGGACAGTCTTTAGTTGTATCCGTAAGTATTCGTTGAAGTGAACATGTCTCTTTTCAAAAATTCACTCTGAACAAGAATGGGCAGAACTTAATCGTAAATATATCTTGTTGTATTTAATACAGCAACCAATTGTTTAGAAATTTGCGATAAAATTTGTAGTAGTTTGAAATAACCACAAATAACTCAAAATTGAAGTTTTCGAAAATGTTTGGTATGAACGAGGAAAAATTCAGTATCAATAAAAAGTCAATGCCTTTCACGCAGCCCACCTGGGTGCGATTCCCAACCCCGCACATAGAAAGCAGATAGTTTCTCTGGCCCGAAAGGCGAATGAAGTTAAAGTTAAAACCTCTATAATCGAAACAAAAAAAGGCCCTCCAGATTTCAACCACATGAATTGAACGAATCATCGCACAAAGCGTATCGTGCAAAACCGACACATAGGAATACGACAGATTTTTAGGCTATGTTCAGGAGTGTTCCAGGTCTAGATGCATAATTTATGTCAGTTTTAAAATTTAAATCTGGAAATTATTACAAGAAAATCTGGCAGCCCCAGCAGCATTTTACTCGTGTTCCAAAAACACAAAAAAAAAACAGAATGCAGCGTATACCAGTTTTGAATTTGGCAGTAGAACTGTGCGAATAAATAAAACTAGAACGGCTGACTGGGAATACGTTTGTTTCAGTTCTAGTTCTATTATAGATCGCCCATATAAAACCTCCAGCTGCTGAATTTGCTCTTAGTGATTGAGGACAGTGGACTTGCGACACGTTTTATTCGCTTGCCAAACAGACGCTTACTATAGATGGTTACTATGAGGGAGACATATTCGTGCATGTTGTATAAGACATGGTCAACTTAGTAATTCAATTTAAAATCACAAAGCTCTTCTAATTGATTTACTAGCCAATAGCGAAATTGTTTATTTTTTGTTACAAATTAAAATCTTCGGCATGATGACAATACTTCACCAACCCATACACAACCTGATAGAAATGAGCCTGTTTCATATGTGTTTCACTGAATTTAGGACGGCGCTAGTGTACCCAAACAATACGGGTGCAATAAATTACGAAACAAAAAGATTACAAGAGAAACCAGTACTTCATTACGTTAGTTACGGTCACTGTGTATGCGTCCAGCAATATATTTAAAAGAAGCGTAATTTTCATATTGTGACTCACGCGAGAAATCCTGAATGAAATGAAAATATTGCGAATTTTTCTAACAGCGCTGCTTAGCAACAAACTCATCAATAACACACGTCATAAATCTCCAAACATTTTATTTTGTAATAATAGAGTTAGAAATAAAGTGTTTTTTGAAATGTGGTGTGTGACTAAAGAGTACCTAACATATTTAGCCGCATCAATGAAAACGCAAGGAATTAGTAGCCATTTGTAGGAGTATTTGTTATCATTGGATGATCATCTAACGACTCGGATAAAGGTAAGTCAACCATAGATTTAATCTTGCTTTTCAAATTAGTAGTATTGTCCTTCAAGACTCAGTAGAATACATTACTTCACGTTCATTGTTCATTGAAATGTGATGAACTACTTTTAAACCTTCTATTGATGAATAGAGAAAAATTATACTTATACTAAACCATAGCAACTTATCATCATAATTATTTTATTAATGTCAAGAAACGCTAGCAAAATTTATTTTACTTATTTAAATATAAAAATTCAAACAGCAGATTGTCGAAAAATAGATGCGCTATTTTCTATCGATACACTTTCACGCTATTTTTTATCGATACACTTTCAAGATGGATTTAACAAGTAAGTTATTGAATCTATTGTCATACATCCTTACTTATACTTAGAAATCCTAGATGGCCACAAACGATTTGTTGTGGATTTTTCAATTGATGAATGAATTTGAACATTGCATTTTTCATGTAATCTGTCTTATCTCCTACATAACCCTGCAATTTTTGCTCTCATTTGTTTTGTCTTATACTTACACCGTTATAATTATGCAAGTGAAGTATTGGTTTGCATAATTCTTACAATCAATCAACTAGTACGTGCGATTATCAATAATCGGAAGTGTGGAAAAAGTATGTCAGTTATATTTGTATTCACGTCAACTAGTTATGTCTCTTACATTACCCAACCACTTTTTCAATCTGTATTTAAATTTATTTTGCACTGGAAATAAAATGATAACAAGAAGTAAAACGATTGCAATACAGTGAACTTAAGAAAGATTTCGAGAAAAAGTTATTGCGATTGACAAACTAGCATGGATCAATAAGTCCCGAGACTAAAGCAGAGATGGCGCTCGTAGTAAACCAGTAACCACATCTTTCTAGAGTACTAACCTTTGCTTGAAACGGGTCAAAATTTCAAGTCGATCCGACCAGAAACAGCTGAATTATCGAGGTTGGAGTAAAGTCGTTTTGTAGTTTGTTTAAAAAATGGAAAAAACCGAGTCTCGTGTTTTAATAAAACATTGTTTTTAATGGGTAAAAACACCGTGCAAGCGAAACAATGGTTTGAAAAATGTTATCCGGACTCTTGTCCATCAAAAGCAACGATTTGTCGGTGGTTCGCCGAGTTTAAACGTGGTCGTACCGATACAAATGACGCGGAACGCTCGGGTAGACCTGTGGAAGCCGTTACACCGGAAAATGTGAGTGAAGTGACAAAAATTATAATGAAAGATCGTAAAGTGAAGCTCCGTGAGATTGCTGAGATGACACACATATCATATGGAAGTGTATTTACTATCCTTCATGAAAAATTGAGCATGAAAAAGGTTTTTTTCCAAGTGGGTGCCGCGATTGCTTTCGATGGAACAAAAACAGCAACGAGTCGATGATTCAGAAAGCAGTTTATCGCTATTTACTCGCAACAAAAAAGATTTCTTGCGTCGTTACGTGACCATGGACGAAACATGGATACATTACTACACTCGAGAGTCGAAGCGTCAGTCATCTGAGTGGCGCACAACTGGCGAAAGCCGTCCGAAGCGACCGAAAACGCAGCAGTCAGCTGACAAAGTCATGGCGTCAGTTTTTTGGGATACGCATGGCGTGATTTTCATTGACTACCTCGAAAAAGGTAAATCGATCAACAGTGATTATTATATTGACTTACTGGTGCGTTTGAAGGAGGAAATCGCAAAAAAACGACCGCACATGCAGAGAAAAAAACCTTTTTCATCAAGACAATGCACCCTGCCACAAGTCGATGAAAACAATGGCGAAATTGAACGAATTGTGCTTTGATCTGCTTCCCCACCCCCCATACTCGTCAGATTTAGCCCCCAGTGACTACTGGCTCTTTGATGATCTTAAAAAAATGCTCCAGGGAAAAAGAGGCTCAAATAAGGAGGTTATCGCTGAAACTGAAGCTTATTTTGAAGCAAAAGATTTTTTTTTATAAACATGGAATTGAAAATTGGAAAAACGTTGGAACCATTGTATTACCCTAAAAGATGATTATGTTGATGAATAAAAAAAAAATTTGCAAAAAAAATGTTGTTTCCATTGTTGGTCTCGGGACTTATTGATCCATGTGTTATATCTTATAGTGTTGACTTTTTTCAGGGGATAGTGGAAAACAAGTTGCACAAAAATTATTTTTTACGAAAATTCGGAACTTGAGCTTTGTGCAAGATTTTTCCATTGAAAACAACTATCGAACTACCAAAAACAACCATGCTCTAAGGTAAGGTTCTTTCAGACAATAAAGTAAATAACTACTTAGATTTTAACCAAAACTTAAAATTCACGGTCTCAGACGATCCGATAACTGCCGTCCACGCCAACTGAACGTCACCGTCCGTCAAAAACTATCGTTCCTAAACGTTTCCTCTTTTCGTTATTTGTAAACAAATTTTGTTGCTTTAACTACTGAACAGACCACACTTATATCAACACTTGTTACGAAAACTGCTTTTTGTTATAAACTTATTGCGGCTTTATGATCGGCTAGCCCTATACAAATGTTTTGATTTTTTGCTGTGAAAATATTTGTAGGCTACGTTTCAACATTTCAGTCTTACGTAATCTATAGGGTTGCAATAGACCATCGAGCATGCGTCGGGTTTTTTAACCAGACACGATTTAGACATCAAACTTAACCGAAATGAAATCGTAAATTTTGCGCATGATCTATCAAAATTACCGGTAGTAAAGTCTTACTTACAATATCCTTGGCTAGTGATAATCAAAGAAGAAATGGTTTGAATGCTTACCTGAAAATAAACAAAAAATGACTGGTCATTGGAAAAATATAAACGATATCATATTTATTTGTAGCAGCCTATTTTGTTGATAGTTCGCCTAACCTGTTGATAGTTCGCCAATAATATCGACTCAGGTTTGCAAAACGCGAGAAAACGTGAAACTAGCCGAATCGTTTGAATGTGAACTAGTTCGCACGCGCGCCCTGACGCTTGCACTCTGACAGCAACTTTATATTTGATCAAAGCAAATCTGTCAGAGTGAACGCGACGCAACTGGTAGCGCGTCATCATGAATCGCTTTACTTCGCTCCACAGTCCGCGCTCAGTCTGACTTAGGTTGATGTCAGAGTGAGCGCGGAACGCGGACCGAAGCGAAGCGATTCAATGTGATGTACTGGTTTCGCATCCCATTAACTCTGACTGGTTTGCTTTGATCAAATGCAACTAGCTCGCACGCGTACCTTGACGCATCGCGTTACGCTTTCACTCTCACAGCAACCTCAGGTTACGCTTTCACTCTCACAGCAACCTCAGGTTGCTGCCAGAGTATAAGCTTCACACGAAGCGTCAAGACGCGCGTGTGAGCTACACGCTTACAAAAAGTTACTCAGAGTTCGATTATTAGTAACTCGTTTTTAAATGATTCGTGGAAACGTCAAAAATTGAAAAGTTATCATCAATGATAATGTACACTTTTTGAGTTTAACATAAGAACTCGTATTTGGGTTACTATTCGAGAGATCAGTCTAAAAAAAAGTCGTAATAACCAGTTGTAGCAACAGGCATCAATATTTGTTAGTGGGATCGCGTATTTTTATTCTGTATCTGTTGGAAGGGTGAGTCGCTTGGAAGGGTCTTCGAAACCCCGATCAAATGTCAGTTTTTCCAAGAATTTTGAATCGTTTGACAAGGATGGCTTTTATCGTATCAAAGAGCGCTTTCTAGCAACTCTTCACACCATTCAACCAGTGCCATCAAAGAGAGACGGATATCATCGCAGCAACAAAAAAACCGACATGGTTCATTTAACATAGAATAGATATCTGTGTGAGAGCTAATTTCTCTCGATGATCTGTCTGAGAATCAAAGGTAAGCTCGCTGCTGTGGGGATTCTGTCTGAAGCAACAAACGGTCGCTTATTCTCGTTTCGAGATCCGATTCTATACGGGCAGTTGATAATTGCGATAGAATCATTTTATTATTGCCGATTATTCTATCTAACTAGAAGATGTTTATATGCACAAGCATCTTCCACCGGATTGAAAATGTTGTTTACAATATAGATAAATATCGAGCATCTTCTGTCGAATTATCGGCAATCACCAACAGTGTCCTTTGATTTTTCAAGGAATCTGATTTGGAACTCGTCGACGAAATCTGATTTGGAGCATCTTCGACATTCCTTGCACGCGACTATTTCGTATTGTGCTGGTGTGAGAAATGGTAATGCATCATAAGTAAAATTTTTTGTAAGTTAAGGAACAAATCGGTATATGATGTCTCGCAGTTTGAAATCAATTGTAAACGGAATAATAAACAGGGGGTTATTTTTAGTATTCAGTGTCAAACATTTAATATTTAAATACAATATACTCAGAAAAGCAACACTGAAAGAAAAAATCGGATAAGTGCAACTTAGTTCGGAAAACCCGTTTAAGTATTTTTGAATGCAAAAATCGGATAAAAACATTGAGAACAACCGGACATGGATTTTGCAATACAAGAATCGTTTAAAAACATCTTTTCTGCAAAAACCGGACAAAAACTTAACCGGTTCTTCCAAAGCAAATGTATTTATCCGGTTTTTGCATTCAAAGTTTTTACAAACTGCCGCTGTGGGAACGCAGCATAGATCAAGTTGCCCTCAACAAACAAGCAAACCATGCCGTTTACAGTGGAAGCGCTTAAATTTGAGTAACTAAGGAGCTACTCTAAATTAGAGTTTATCCACTTTTTCTGTAGATGAACAGGTTAGTTCGCCTACAATACCGTATAAGGTTTCTATCAGTGATAATGCGATTTGCGAAGCCTTTTGATGCGCTGTCGCCCTTATTCTGACAGATTTGTTGTAACTAGTTCGGATGGGCGTCTTGACGTTTCGCGTGACGCTTGCACTCTGGCTGCAACCTGCGGTCATGTGAAGCGTCAAATCACGCGACAAAAATCTAAACGCTAAAAGTAGAGTAGGTTTGTAATTTGTCACTGTTTCATGCATCCACCATCATCTTTATTTTTGTATGAGTACCTTAGAATTATTTCATTTTTAATGCAATCGTGTTCGGTCGTGTCTTTCATACAACCTTTTAAATTTTTTTTTCTACATCGCTATTTGGAACTAAGCGCCGTCTATGTCTACACATCGGTAGAGGCGCCGCACAAAAAGTATGGGGGAGATGTCGCCTTTTCAATATGAAACGCATGACGTAAGACGCGTCTAATACTCAAAAAATAAATGTTTTGTTACTTATTCACAGCATGCATGATACCTACCCAATATAAAATGAAGGCCAATGCAATGCTAAATCTGTGATCACCCGAAAATTTTGAAGCAGTCATAAAATTTTTAAGTTTGCATATATCGACTGTTTTGGAGTTTTATCGGAAAAATGCGGCTTTCTCAGTCAAATGGATATAGGCAAACGATTTGTTTATAAAATTGCCCGACGTTTCGGCCGTTTTTGATGGCCTTTTTCAAGGGAAACTAAAAATATGCTTTTATTATACAACATTGAATGGACTTTTATGGTATATGGATTATTCTAATGTACTTTGTGAACTCACTTTGGTCTAATCGTTATTGTCAGTCTCGTTGATTTCCAACGGTGGGATGTCTGTTGTCTATTTACGGTAACATATATAAAATAAACTAAGTTCGTTGAAGAACTTTTCATCAGATAGCACTATTGCCACAGAGTTTGGTGTTATGCACACAATGTTGAATGGCAACTGTTTGGTCACTGTGTGTAGTAGATTGTCCATAACTATATTTGCCAGGATGGGTGACAGCGGACTCCCCATAGCTGTACCGAAAGTTTGCATGTAGTATTTGTCTTGGAACCGAAAATAACTACTTTTTACGCAAAACTCTATTAATTCCAAAAATAAATCCAAGTTTATATTGGTGTATGCTTTGATATTATTCCATTATGATGTCGTGGATGACTAAGTCTAATGGTATGTTCGTAAAAAGAGAGACTACGTCAAACGAAACTAAGACATAGTTTGGTGGTAGAGTGATTTGCTTTATGTTTTTAATGAATTGGAAACTGTCGGAAACGTTGAACTCGCTGTGTGTGGATCTTTGTAAATGTCGCTCATAACTTCATAAAGAGGGTTATGTGCCTCACTACGGATAACAACGTGGATACGCAAAACATAATTTTCCAACATCTTAGAAGGAACAACTACCCATCGAAACTTATAAACAGAATTATCCATAGGAATAAGCACCAACGTTACAGCCTAGCAGAAAACGCCCCAACGGCGAGGAACTCACCAAATAGTACCGAGCAAAATTCAATTACAACCAATAGCACAGACCAAATCACCATACGCACCGACCCACCGATATACAGATCACTTCCATACATAACATCACTCTCAACAGCCATAATAAACACCCTCAAAACTGATTATGATAACATTATAATTTCAACTAAACCTATCATCACGATAGCCAGAATTTTACCAAATATAAAACAACCAATTGATCTGCTATCACAGTTTAATGTTATATATAACAGTTCGGCTGAAAAGTTCGTATCGTTTAATAGAAACACACATTTTTCTGCCAAAATTCGTTTTTATTATTCAACATAATTGCCATCAGAGGCGATACAGCGATTATAGCGATCTTCCAACTTTTCGATACCATTTTTGTAGTACGATTTGTCCTTTGGCCAAATAGGCGTGCAGTCCACTCAGCTGACTGTCGATTGGACTCCGGAGTGAAGTGATGGAGTCATGTTTCGTCCATTGTTATATATCGACGAAAAAAATCGGTTTTATTTCGATATAACAGCTCCAAACACTGCTCAGAATCATCAATTCGTTGTTGTTTTTGATCGATTGTGAGCTCACGCGGCACCCATTTTGCACAAAGCTTTCTCATATCCAAATATTCGTGAATAATATGTCCAACACGTTCCTTTGATATCTTTAGGGTGTCAGCTATCTCGATCAACTTCACTTTACGGTCATTGAAAATCATTTTGTGGATTTTTTTCACGTTTTCATCGGTATCAGCCTCTTTTGGACGTCCACTGCGTTCATCGTCTTCGGTGCTCATATGACCAGTACGAAATTTTGCAAACCACTTACGAATTGTTGCTTCGCTCGGTGCAGAGTCTGGATAACACTCATCAAGCCATTTTTTGGTATCGGCGGCTCTTTTTTCATCAAAAAGTAGTGTTTCATCAACACACGAAATTCCTTTTTTTCCATTTTTTCACAATAACAAAAGTAGCTTCACTCAAAATGCAATATCTCACAAACTAATAATCAGACAGCTGTCAAATTTATACACGTATCTTTTGAAGGTTGGTACTAACTGAAAATGGTATGGATTTAATTCTAGTGGCGCCCTCTCATAGAAACGATACGAACTTTTCAGCCGATCTGTTAGTCTTCCATGCGAAAACTGCAAGATGAATTACATCGGCATGACTCGTAATCATCTAAAAACAAGATTATACGGTCACAAATCAAATATCAATCGGTACGATAAACTAAAAAGTGATGGTGCAGTCAACACCGACGAACGGATGATCGCTCTAGGTGAAAAAACTGTTAAAATCATAGATCGAACGTATCGCTCCACCGCTCTACCGATTTTAGAAATGTGTCAATCACCAATACGAACAACAACGTTAACCATCGCACTGACGTAGATGGTCTCAATACAACTTACACCGACATTCTTCACACCATCAAGGCATCGAAGTGTGGAAGAAAGAAAACTACAAAAACAGCCGAATTGGAGACATCAATCATGCCCACCACGTAATTGTACCCACAAACCAATAAACTAATAATTGTCAGATTCACTACATACACCAAACTCTGTGGCAATAGTGCTATCTGATGAAAAGTTCTTCAACGAACTAAGTTTATTTTATATATGTTACCGTAAATAGACAACAGACATCCCACCGTTGGAAATCGACGAGACTGAAAATAACGATTAGACCAAAGTGAGTTCACAAAGTACATTAGAATAATCCATATACCATAAAAGTCCATTCAATGTTGTATAATAAAAGCATATTTTTAGTTTCCCTTGAAAAAGGCCATCAAAAACGGCCGAAACGTCGGGCAATTTCATAAACAAATCGTTTGCCTATATCCATTTGACTGAGAAAGCCGCATTTTTCCGATAAAGCAGTCATAAAATTTATCAAAGAGGGACAGTAGACACTTTCAATTTATTTTATTCTCAATTCTTGATCCTACATTCTGTGATAATGGTTAATGAATAACAAAAATACATTCACCACCGGTTTTTTTTTCGATCAAGACTGAGTACTCCCTATTTTGTTTTTTCTACATCTTATTAATTCACAACATGTGTCACCCTGCAAAGCGGCATCTATCCCAAAAGTTATATTTTTTTGTTGCTTATGATCCATTATGATCATCACTGATTTTTATCCGAACAAATACACTATATTAATAAGTGTTGTGTGAAGTATTTTCAAAAATATTTACTATCCCCATGTTTATAATGCTCCTCAATTCTGCTACCTGGAAATAAGCAGATATGTAGTACATATATAGAAAATAGATAGCTTTTTATTTCACTTTCGAAATTTTTAATTTTTCGCTCAACCAGATTATATATTTTCCAGCTCAAGGAAATGGCGTCGGGTTGCTATTTTCATTCTAATACCATTCGAAAACAACAATTTTGATTTTTATTAGAAACTCAACAGACATATCAGTTAAATCAATAATATTATAAGTTGAACTGCTAGGCACGAGATGGTAGTTCAGTTTGAACTGCTTTAAGGCACTGACAAGCCGAAGGCGAAACGCGAAGAAATAGAAACAAAATATGTGCTTTTTGCACAAACCAACAAAACCCCAAAATGTTCACATTCTGCGACGGCCAGTAATAAGCCGTCACTCGTTTACCCCTGAGACAATATTATTTGAGGGTTGCATAAGTAGTGCAAAATTTGCGTTTGCTTAGCGGTTTAAGTTGAACTGCTAGGCACGAGATGGCAGTTCAGTTTGAACTGCTTTAAGGCACTGACAAGCCGAAGGCGAAACGCGAAGAAATAGAAACAAAATATGTGCTTTTTGCACAAACCAACAAAACCTCTTAATATTAATAATATTATAGTTTTTTTAAAATCATTTATTTTAACCCGGCTAATATTATAGTTGAAATTACTAGGATATGAAACAACAATTACAATATTAGGTATTTGCGATCTTGAGGGTTCTCCGTGTATAAAGTTTCAAAGGATTTCAGTGCTCACCACAAGAGTCGCGTTGGCAGCAAGCAAAATTTTCAATTACCTAGCAATAATTCACAAAGCATAAATACTAACTTGCTACCAAGGAATAAGATATAATATGGGAAAATGGTTGACAATGTTCAACATAAACTGATTGATATTTCGATACATCAAGATCCAATTTTAATTGGTTTAAGTCTCTTTCGTACTGTTCCTCTTATACAACCAATTTGTTTTTTACTCGTAGAATGTGCACCGACTTAGAATTTCTTCGGTTTCGATTGATCAATATTGTTAAAATCCTCATGTAGCACAATAATTCAATTCCCTTCAGTATACTAACACACCTCCAACACCACAGAACACATGTGCAGCATCCAATCACGGCAAATCTCCGAGGAAAGTTGCTCGAAAGCTAGACTGTCAAGAGACATAGTCCCAGATAGGATATTGATAATTGCTTACTCAAAGTGGAGCGATATTGTAATCCCCCGCAAATTCAACCTTGTCTTCTACTCGTGAAAATCTTATGATTGAAGAGCTAGGCTCGTGTATGGTTTCTGTTTATCAGGATATTATAATGGTTAATATGATACTTGCGTGTCTGTGTTTCTTTTAACTTTAATCTCAGACACAGCATGTGTGGTTTAAGAGCATTATGATTCTATGTCGCTACCGTTCAACTTGGATTTAGTCGGCAATCTGCTGCTTCCGGTAATTGTTTTCTTCTGTTTCCATTACACAAATTTCCATCGGATGATAGCTCGTTTCTCGGATCAACAAGATTTTCGGTACCGATGTGCAAAGATGTAATGAATCGAAAACATAATTTTAATAATGTTTAGAAATGAAATCGCTGTTAAGGTTTGCGTATATTTATTAAAAAACCAGATAAGTATTTCCAGTGAATCACCAGGGAATTTCATTATCAGTACTTACGATAAAACTTCAACCGTAGGAATGAATCCGATTGCTATTTTCCATTCTGTCGATTCCAATAAATCTTTATTTGAAGAAAATGAATCGGATGTCGCTTAATATCCGCCGCATTTGCCAACTATCCCAAAGGGTTCGCCTAGTTTAGTGCTACAGTCCGGCAGAATCAAGACACAGATTCCATCGCTGGGCTTCTGGTGGTCGCCGAGCACAACAACCACCAGCTTTTTTCACGCTCGAAAACATCGTATTAAAGTAAGATTGATATCGAAACGGAAGCGCATGGAAATCCAATCTTGTCAACTAGGGTTTGAGCTAGGGGATGAGCGCCCGCTACCGAACCGACAAACGACAGTTTCACCGGAACCAGGGTGAAATTGACTGGAAATTGTTAATAAATGCGGGAAGGAAATGAAAACAAGTCTCAATAAAGTGGTTGTTGTGTGATGGGTAGCTTATAAAATATTTACTCGGTACATGCTCACTTGAAGTCAGTCCTGACCGGACTGAGAACACCATTGGTGTGGTGATCCCTTTCGATCCCTGCTTACCATTCGCTTACGACTATTATGATTTTTTTTGCTTCTTCTGCTGGAAATAACTTGATTTTTGCTACAACTAATGTCGTTTTCGTTTTTAAAATGCACTACACTGGTGTAGCGAAAGCTGCACTGAAACCGTTCGTTTTTGCCAAATGCACTACACCAGTGCTACACTTTTTCTGCACCGATACCACTGGTGTAGCACTCATCAAAAGTTTGGTGTAGCTCTGTGCAATGGAATCATGTATTGTAGTCAATAGTTACTGTTTATGTTGTCGTCATTTTTGTTCGTTTATTCATGCCTCAGTGTAGCACTGCACCGGTGTAGTGCAAATTAAAAACGAAAACGCCATAACATCTACTCCGATGGTCTTGTTAAATTGTTCGTATTTTCACGCTGTACACGACAGATACCGACTTCCTTCGTTGGCCTACGTTGGTTAGACATCTTAAGGCATTCGAGGTGCATTCATTCAGTACACTACACTGAGCATTACATCGCCCACAAACCCAACAATCTGAAAATTTAATCCTGCCAAGCTCACAGCTGAGATGAAAACACATCTTGCGAGAAAAACGTCTGTGAATTGCTACATCGTCTTCTGTTTTTCGAAAAAAGAGGGTGCTTGGTTTATTTATTTTTCTTTTTTCACACTTTCCGAAACGAAACTTTTTCGATGCATTGTCGAAGACACCCTCGATGTCAAAACCGTTGGTGATTCCACGTAACCGAAGGTTTTATAGATAAGAATAACTAACGTATATATAGCTGTTGCTACTCATTTGTCATTCGATAAGAAACTGGCATTAATTTTCAACCGAAAAACACCCAACACTTCGTTTTGGCCGAATCGTAGCAATCGGTGCTAACATCTGTAGAAGATATCAAAACTATTATATGCGCTTTCAAATGCTCGAAAAAAATAATGCAAATTGGTAAGATGTATTATCTTCATATGCGTTAGAATTGATATGAAATTGTAATTGTAATTCTTATCTACCTAATTAAAGGGTGATTTTTCGCTGGTATCTTCATGACAACACTGTTTTTGACAGATCACGCGTAAATCGTGTCTTGTGCCGTTGTCAAACTTGTTCAGTTTGATCTATTAGGTTTTGCACGATTATGACACAAATGAACTGTCGATGAACCAAATTCTTATTTGACAGCTATCGGTGGTTTGTTTTGACTGGAATGACAAGGAACACAAAGGAATGACACAAGAATAACATGGAACAGAATGAAATGATACGGAATAAACATGTAATCAAACCACTGGTAGGTGACAAACGGTGTTCATCCAGCTCATTTTGTGAGATTATGTCATTTTCATGCAAAATCTAAATCAAAGTTGAAAGAAGATCCATTTTTTAATCGAAAAATTGTGCTCAGCGACGAAGTTCATTTCTAGTTGAAAAGATACGTCAGCAAGCAAAATTACCACATCTGGAGTGAAGACCAGCCAAAAGCATTGTTAGAGGTACCAATGCATCCCAAAAAGTCACTGTTTAGTGACTTTTTGGAATGGTAGCATTATTCGTGAAAACCGGTCGATTCTATATGTTGGAGAGAGTGTGCCAAAATTGGACCTTGCACACAGAGTGGAGCCGCGGCCAACATTTGCATGAAATCATCGTCAAGCATTAAATTATATTGATCGTACAATCGATTCCAATAAAGATTTCATCAGTTTTCTCAATTTTTTTCTTAAAATCAAATTCTATACCTTTAAAAAAATCACCACCCATATAGTATATCCTTGATTCCAATCTTTAAGAACCAACAATAATAATTAGTATTGTAACATTGAAAAGATCCAATCGCACTTTACTTTCCATTTGTTACGTAAGTACCGGAATATCAGTAAATCTTGAAAAAACATTCTTTATCTACAGTACACCGAAACCTCCATTTACGAACTAAACGAGGCTTCGTAAAAAGAGGTAGTTCGTAAAATAAAGTTTACTTTTTCTGGGATTTGGTTCGTGAAAAAAGTTTAGGTTATTTGGGATTTGGTTCGTAAGAAAAGTTTACGTTACTTGAAATTTACTTCGTAAAAAGTTTTGTAAAACCGCCCATCATATGGCTATTTTTGAAACGGATGTGAAGAAAACGTACAAGAAAATGAAGTTTGCGTTCGTTTCAAAATCCAAGATGGCGGCTTCCGGTTTATTGATATGGCTTAAAACTCCTAACAATATGGGTATTTTCGGAACGGGATTGATGAGTAGATGTCGGAAAACGATGTTTGAGGTGGTTCTGAAATTCAAGATGGCGACTTCCGGTTTTTTGATATTCCATGAAAACCCTTACTTGCCTTACCTAACAGCTATAGGCCTGGGGTTTCCTTTGCTGTTTCAAGCATACGTCTCCACATAACTCGGTCCGTGGCTGCTCGTCGCCAGCCACTCAAGGCACGGATGCTTCTGAGATCACCCTCCACTTGATCGATCCACCTTGCGCGCTGCGCTCCTCTTCTTCTTGTACCAGTCGGATTAGATTCAAGAACCATTTTCACTGGGCTGTCGTCCGACATTCTTATGACATGCCCAGCCCATCGTAGACGTCCGATTTTAGCTGTCCGTACGATAGGTGGTTCTCCTAGCAGCTGTTGCAATTCGTGATTCATACGCCGTCTCAACGTTCCGTCTTTCATCTGCACTCCGCCATAGATGGTCCTCAGTACCTTTCTTTCGAAAACACTGAGGGCGCGTTGGTCCTCTGCCAACATAGTCCAGGTCTCGTGGCCATAGAGAACAACCGGTCTAATGAGCGTTTTGTAGATGGTCAATTTCGTGCGGTGGCGTACTTTTCTCGATCGGAGGGTTTTTCTGAGTCCAAAGTACGCACGATTCCCTGCCAAAATACATCTATAAATTTCTCTGCTGGTGTCTTTATCGGCGGTCACCAGTGAGCACAAATACACGAACTCGTCAACCACTTCGATATCGTCACCGTCTATCAATATTCGTGGTGGGAGGCGTAGTGTTTCTTCTCTAGAGCCTCTTCCTCTCATGTATTTGGTTTTCGACACATGTCAGTCCGATGTAGGTTTCCGTCATCTTCTCAAGGTTACGTGTCACAATATTAATATTGTCAGCAAAGCCAAAAAGTTGTACGGACTTTCGAAAGATCGTGCCACTCGTGTCGACCCTCGCTCTTCGAATCACACCTTCCAGGGCAATATTGAACAAGATACAAGAAAGTCCATCTCCTTGACGTAGCCCTCTCCGAGATTCGAAGGGACTCGAGAGCGTCCCAGATACTCGGACGTAGCACATCAATCTATCCATCGTTTCTTTGACCAATCGCGTCAGTTTATCAGGGAAACCGTATTCGTACATTATCTGCCATAGCTGTTCTCGATCGATTGTGTCGTATGCCGCTTTGAAGTCAATGAATAGGTGATGCGTGGGTACGTTGTATTCACGACACTTCTGGAGTACTTGTCTTATCGCGAATATGTGATCCGTAGTGGCGCGGGCTCCAGTAAATCCCGCTTGGTACGGCCCTACGAATTCCTAAGCTATTGGTGATAGACGACGGCAAAGGATTTGGGAGAGTACCTTGTAGGCGGCGTTCAGCAATGTGATTGCGCGGTAATTGCAACAGTCTAGCTTATCGCCCTTTTTGTAGACGGGACATACAACTCCATCCATCCATTCCTGCGGTAGAATCTCCTCCTCCCAAATCCTAGAAATCATTCAGTGCAGCGCTCTAGCCAGTGCCTCTCCTCCATGTTTGAGCAGCTCGCCTGCAGCTGGTCATTGCCCGCGGCTTTATTGTTCCTCAGTTTGACCGGAAGTCGCCATCTTGAATTTCAAAACCACCTCTAACATTGTTTTCCGACGTCTACTCATAAATCTCGTTCCAAAAATACCCACATTGTAAGGGTTTTCAAGAAATATAAAATAACCGGAAGTCGCCATCTTGAATTTCAGAACCACCTCAAACATCGTTTTTCGACATCTGCTCATCAATCTCGTTCCTGAAATACCCATATTGTAAGGGTTTTAAACGAATATCAAGAAACCGGAAGTCGCCATCTTGAATTTCATAACCACCTCAAACATCCTTTTCCGACATCTGCTCATCAATCCCGTTCTTAAATTACTCACATTATAAGGGTTTTCAAGGAATATCACTAAACCGGAAGTCGCCATCTTGAATTTCAAAATCACCTCAAACATCCTTTTCCGACATCTGCTCATCAATCCTGTTCCGAAAATACCCACATTGTAGGGGTTTTAAAGGAATATCAAGGAACCGGAAGTCGCCGTCTTGAATTTCAAAACCACCTTAAACCTCGTTTTGCGACCGATTTGCAGTTGTGGTCTGAAAATGGAACAATTCGTCACATCCCAAAGAAGGCCTGAAAAGCGTGTATTGCTTTTCATCTGACATTTATTTTTCATCATTTTCGTCTATTTTGAGTCAATGAAAATTGACTTTTGTTAGCTCTGATTTCGAGTAATGGATCTACAAAAACGCAGAAGTTACAGCCGAACAATCATCAGACTTTTGCAAAACTTTAAGCTTCTGAATAAGAATAATGATACTAGTACATGATTATACAGCAAAAGTAATAAATTTGCTCATAGTGACTTTCCTCCGATCGATTTCCCACAACTTCTTCTTGGACACCATTTTTGTACATGCAACAGTTTCCGATTTCCAAGTATCATCCAAATTTCCCGTATTGATTCGTTTGTTTCTCGTGGTCCTTTTTGTACTGAACCGGAGATGAGCAACTTCATAAATAACATTGAATCATACCCTTCTTCATTACATAACTGGTCATTATAACTGTTTGGAGAACAAAGTTCTGGGTAGTATACGACTCTACAACAGAATTATTTTCATCGGTCTAATAGCTTTCTTCAACACTATTATATTGCCACTTTATTCCTAGAATGGCTAGAGGACTACATGCCGAAATAATTACAAAACAGACAAAGCCTACCAACATAGGACATAGGAGAAAGTTAAACAAAACAATACAATGAGCTTCTGTCGAGCATTCCGGCTCGAGACAGAGACCAAACAGATACTGACAATTTTGTTCACTAGCGGTGAACCAGAAAGGGTCTAAACAAGTATTTGTTAGAAAGGGAAACTAACAACACATCTTGCTATGATCGTTTAATTAATTGGTGGAGCTGCAAGCCTAACTTTAGATTCAACTACCATGTAGCACATGAAGTTGACAGGTTCAAATATTTTCCAACACCGAGAAGGGATTGAGAAGTTCAAAGTTTTCACTCTAAAGTATTACTTATGCTTGGTATATTTCAAATATAAGGGTGTCAAAGGGATGGAACAATTAACTGAGCTTACATGGGTGCGACTTTAAGGAATTTCTTACTAGCAAACGAGTTTCGAAAATCTCCTGAGAGTTCCATTTCAAAAGCATTCCGACTCTTATTGTCATTATGTAATAAAGGACTTATTATTTGAACATAAAAATACTAGAGAGTCGCAGCATCAAAACAAAATTCATCTCCTGATTAATTTTTTTGTGACCATGCAACGCCAAATTGCTTAATCTTAATATTCTTTGTCGGCAATCATCGGTTCTAATTCTCTGAATTTTCAGGCTTATTCTACAAATCAATTAGTGTAGAGTAACCTTTTTAATCATTCATCAGTTACACTGAAGTTTGAGCACTGTATTATCTTCCATTCCATAAACATCATTAGGTAATAAAAATTCAAATTTCCAAGCATTATAGCCTGTCCGCACTACACCGGGACGACCGGGACGGGACCGTCCGGGACTATCCGGGACGTTTTTTTCTCTCATCAGCGATGACTGAGCTGCCGGCGTGTGCATGTATTGGAATCCCGGACCCGGCATAAAATCCATTTGCTTGCCGCCGATATTCCTCACCGAGTTTTTCGCACCATGCCGACAGCCCACACAGAAAGAGAGTGAATTGAGAGAGCAAGAGCGAAAGGAAGACCGAAATAAATCCAAATCGTTTCATTGATATTTCTTAGCTTAATTGATTGATTGATTTAGTTAATCATCAAGAGTCCTTACAATCGAGTAATGTCATTATAATTAGCCATTACATTACATTTTAGGATGGTGATTTTTTAATTGTTGCTACTCATTACATATTGAATTACACTACAGATCTTCGTCTATGGTCCCCTATTGATTATGTTATCATTGAATTAAATAGAAATGTTCATGGTTCATTGTACATCTATTCGAAAAACTATTTTAAATAGAATAAATAAATGGTAGTTCACTTTTATTATTATTGAAAGGTTTGGTCTGAAGGAACTAGGCTTATTTTGATTTACAGCAGCGCCGCTTTTACGTAATAATGGGCTCGGGAGCAACATATATTTGTGTGCTTATTACTAAGACCGTGGACACGTGCCCCACTGTCTCTCTTATTATTGTTATTATTAGAGATTGGAATTAATATGAAACAACGCAAGAAACAAGTACGATGTTTTACTTCAATTCGAATCCACTGCCATACATTATTAATAAAGCTATAAAGTGATAATGTGACGAAACTTCTTTACAAGCACAGTTACTTGTTGTTTCTGAGATGTTTTAATAAATGTACTAATAGAGACAATGGGTATTTTTAACAATGGAGACGTCTACTAAACATGAGGATTTAATTTAATCATATATTATGATTTTAAATTTTTTATTTTAATAAATGTTTATTGTTTGATTTATGAATAGAAGCTCTAGACTTAAGTAAAAAGAGGTGCGTGACAAACGAAGATTTTTACTCGCGAAGGACAGGATTTGGAGGCAGCCAACGGGTAGATTTAGTTCATTCCACTAACTAGCGTCTTGACTCGTACTATGGCAGCAGTTTTGGTATTTCAGGTAGCCTTAAAAAAACTGTTATATCCGGAAACTCTAGGAAGCCAGAAATACTTCTGGATTAGTATGCGGTGCAAACGGCTGTTTGAAATCGATTTATTTTCCCAATATTTCTCTGTATTCAGATGACAATGATTTTGCAGGTTTGAGTACAATTGTTCAACGGTTCGCTTCTGAGTTAACCAACCTTGAAGAAGGATAAGGTTCAGACTATGTCAATTTTCAACATTTAGTACTATTATTAAATTTTCTTTCACTTATTCAAATCAAATTGGACTGAATATAGTGAACATAAAAGGATTTTTTTCTTTAAAAGCGATTTAGTTCATTCCACCAACCGCTCTAATAAGTTAAGAATTTGGAGTGTGGATTGTTTATTGTAAAATTTGTTGCTTTAAATTATTTTGTGTACAAGTAGCCGGGTCAGCCCTTTACATGCTCTACATGCGGATTTTCGACTCGATGGGCCCTTCTCTATATACACATAAAATCAATTATGTTTAATGGTTACCTGATAAAATGAACAATATACCACGTTCACAATTTCGTTACCTATCAATTAGCGAATCTGTGTACCTATATATTTATATTTTCAATAACGTTTGAATATCTACCAACAAGTATTTATTGCCCGAGTTAGGTGTAATAAAAGTAGTTTGAAACAAGTATCAGAAGCGTTAATATACGATATATTTCATGAGGGACGACGTAAAAACTTATACAGCGACGAGCGTTAAGTGTTAACGTATCTGCCCTATCCAAGCTGTTTGAAAAGTCAATACAAAGGCGAATTCTTGCTTTCGCAGATGAACAGGACATATTTCTGGAAGAACAGTTTGGGTTCCGGAAAGGAAGATCCACCATCCACCAACTCACAAGGGTTAACAACGTCATCCAGCAAAACAAATCAGTGCCCAAAACGACTGCCATGGCAATATTGGATATTGAAAAGGCATTCGATAATGTGTGGCACGATGGACTGGTGTTCAAACTGCATCGGTATAATTTTCCCATGTATCTTATTAAAATTATCAAAAATTATCTTGCAGATAGAGCATTCCAGGTTTCTCTGAATAATGCACTTTCAGAAAGATTTACTATTCCTGCTGGTGTACCCCAGGGAAGTATCCTAGGTCCCATTCTATACAACATTTTCACATCAGACATCCCACCTCTTCCAGGTGGTGGTGTTCTGTCACAATTTGCTGATGATACTGCCATTCTTTACAAAGGTCGTGTCATTAATGCTCTGAAAAATAAACTACAGACAGGTCTGGACGCTTTAACGGAATATTTTACAAGCTGGAAAATTGTGATCAATGCAGCAAAAACTCAGGTCATCTTGTTTCCACATTCAAGATCTCCAAAACTTGTTCCATCAGACGAATGCAGAATACGATTCGGTGATGAGGTCATTCAATGGTCCGATGAAGTTATCTATCTAGGACTCACCTTTGACAGACATCTGATATTCAGGTCACATGTTGACAAAATCGTTCAAAAATGCAGCATACTCATTAGGTCTCTGTATCCGCTGATTTGTAGAACATCTAAACTGTGCCTGAAGAATC
Organism: Malaya genurostris; assembly: GCF_030247185.1. Classification (NCBI taxonomy): domain Eukaryota; kingdom Metazoa; phylum Arthropoda; class Insecta; order Diptera; family Culicidae; genus Malaya; species Malaya genurostris. The sequence goes on along the minus strand of NC_080570.1, from coordinate 66,516,337 downwards.
AGATGGCTGTCTATAAACAAATCATCTACCCCGCAATTGAATACGCAGTCCCTGTTTGGCGGGGTTGTGCACGAACACACAAACTTAGGCTTCAACGCATTCAAAGTAAGATCTTAAAGATGATTCTAAATCTACCCCCTTGGACAAGGACTAGTGAAGTACATGAGATTGCCTCACTGGATATACTAGAACAAAAATTCGAACAATACTGCACGAAATTTGAAGAGAGGTGCTCAATCTCTGAAATACAAATAATTCAAAATTTGTACGTATTAGGTTAGGGATAGTTATAAGTAGGTAGACATTTTATAAATAATTAAAATAAATATTATGATTAAACATTAGTATGTAAAACAAGAGTAACTAAAACACCTAATATTAATAACGAATCGTATGAACAACAAAGATGAAAGGCCAAAGGGTCAAAACACTTGTACTGTAAAATGTTGATGTAATACACAAAAATAAGATTAATAAACAGATATTTATGCAAAAAAAAAAAAAAAGTGTTAACGTAAAGTGATAAATAATATTTAGTTAGTAGAAAATGGAGAACTTCACTGATGACGAAGTTATGATGATGGCTATTGCATTTGAAGACGAAGAGGAAGATGAGGATCAAACTCCCTCTGCTAAAAAAAAGAAGTGGGTTCATGAAGCTTGGACGAAATGTGAAACGGAGGGAGAATTTGCTACACTTTTCAAAGAGTTAGTAGCCGATGGATAAAAATTCCACGAATACTTCAGGATGTCGCAACACTGCTTTGAATTACTTCTACGCAAACTAGAAGTTTATCTAAAAAAGGAAGACTCCAAATTTCGACTGGCGATTACAAGGAGGAGTAAGGATTTGAAGATAAAGTGCGGAAAATTCGACGTAACAACGTTCATTTAAGTAAGAAGAAGATTTCTCGCATCTAAACTTTTACCGTCTACCACAGGAGTCGAACTTAGCGATGCGAAACATCCGAGTCTCTGATATGTTAAAATTTTTTATTGCCCACCACTCCCCCACACCAAAAAATTTACTAAATAGTTACTGACTGACCAGAAGTCATACATTAAAAGTAAAAATAAAGTTTTATCGCTAAATTGTTTCTTCCTGTGATTGTCACGCTACGAACATTCATCAAACACGATTAAATAATATCACCAGACTAGCGAAAAGTGACGAATTACAAGTCGCGAGGGCAGCTTTTGTAAATTTGTTCTAATCAATTTAAAGTAGTCATCTCAGTTATTTTTGCTTCACTTTTTATTCCATATGTCGAAACCATAGTCTGAGAGAGATCAACAATCGCTATTCGATGCACTGAACCAAAAGATGATTCGCGGTGCATTCGCTTTATTTTTGCGTAACAAAAGCTTTTAACATATTCACAATATTTTTATGAATTCATCGCAGCCAAGTAATCAGTAAAATAATGGAAAGATACATTAACAGCATAACGTTTCACAATTCTACTGTCCGAAAACATAAATAAAAAAAAACGGGCGAGACGAAGTTCGACGGGTCAGCTAGTTTAAAATAGTTTTTCGAATAGATGTACAATGAACCATGAACATTTCTATTTAATTCAATGATAACATAATCAATAGGGGACCGTAGACGAGGATCTGTAGTGTAATTCAATATGTAATGAGTAGCAACAATTAAAAAATCACCATCCTAAAATGTAATGTAATGGCTAATTATAATGACATTACTCGATTGTAAGGACTCTTGATGATTAACTAAATCAATCAATCAATTAAGCTAAGAAATATCAATGAAACGATTTGGATTTATTTCGGTCTTCCTTTCGCTCTTGCTCTCTCAATTCACTCTCTTTCTGTGTGGGCTGTCGGCATGGTGCGAAAAACTCGGTGAGGAATATCGGCGGCAAGCAAATGGATTTTATGCCGGGTCCGGGATTCCAATACATGCACACGCCGGCAGCTCAGTCATCGCCGATGAGGAAAAAAAACGTCCCGGATAGTCCCGGACGGTCCCGTCCCGGTCGTCCCGGTGTAGTGCGGACAGGCTATTAACATGATAAATTAAGTTACAACGGTATGGAATCTATTTTAAATCAATTTCAGATTTCCTAAATACCGCAACTGAATCACCGCTGTACGGAAAAGATTATCACTGTCATATTTGAAACGTTCCCGTTTCTCGGTTCGCCGAAATGATGACTGACTTATCAAATGCCTGACACACACGCCCAATTAGCTCATAATTAGCAACCGGTTGTGCGCAACATGTGGCCAATAATGAGACTGATATGTTGCCCTGCTTACTCTATGTATAACAACGTATAGAGGCATATTTTAGTCCAGACGCAAGCATCGTGTGACATTTTAGAAAATATTTGTGCAGTAAATGTTCAAAATTAAACCGAACGTGTGTTTGAAGTATTGCACCCCACTCGAGAGAGGTCAACCATAGGTACAGATACCCTGCCAATTGATTGATTACTTTTGGTCTCATTTTCACTCGACTCTGCCTTGTTATAGATACAATTTGGGCGTTTATTAATAAGATTGATTTAATGTGTAGCGTTTTATCGCCATATCAATAAGCCTGTATCAATGTAGTGTCATATCAGGAAGGTGCAGTGTGCAGTTCAAAGGTCGAACCAAATAGTGACAGCGATTAGTGAGCCAGAATGTATCCGCAAGTGTGACGCATTCATTGGAATTATCCAACCCGACTGAAACTGCATCATTGGGTAACCTAAATTTCACACACAACACGGTAAGCATGACTATTCGCTGATAGCGAAAATTGGAACTAGGGTTGAACAGCTAGTTTGTGAACAAGCCCCTAATTTGACTATCCTCCGCTAAACAAAAACTACAAGGGACAGCCCAATGGGGTTGTTCGAACTGGTGACGTAGGACTATACATCAATTCTGTATACAATGTTCAAAACGACGAATGTAACAATGAGAGATTCTCTTTGTTTACTTTTTCTTTCGATTATTACGGCTTTCTTAGCAATCCTTCTCTCCAATTATTTACCGATAATAATAACTAAAGATACCATCTTCTAATATGTATTGAAGAAATTACCGAAAAAAGCTGGAATATTTCACAATAATCGAAAGAGAAAGTAAACAAAGAGAATCTCTCATTGTTACATTCGTCGTTTGGAACATTTACTTGTGTTGGTAATATTTGTATTACGTACATTTTAGTTGGTACGTATATCATAGATTTATGTATCTATATATGTAGTGCAACTAGTTCATCAAAGTGGCTTGAACGATTGAGTTCAAAACAATCCTTTTTAGCGATGTTATTTTCAAACGAATGTTAAGCCTGACTTTTTGGATAGAACATCAGTTTTGATCAATTTTGCACCAATGTTTGATGGAAAATTGCTTACATTTTCTTTCAAAAAAGCAGTTTACCAGAAAAATAAATAGTTTTACGACATCCTTCCGTATCGAGTGCCTATCGCGGCATGTTAAATTGAAGGTTCCTATTTTGCAGGATTAATAATAGAAGGTAAGTAAATCTTTATTTCGCAATAATTTCAACAAGAAAAAGTTCATATAGGAATGTGTTCGTTGTTGATCATACGTGTTATTGGAAGTAAGCTGAGACTGAAATAATTTTTCTCGAGCAGTTATCAGAAAAATGGAAGAATTTTAGACTAAGATTTGTGCTTTTCACGAATTGCAATTCTAAGCAGAATTTACTGATTTGATTATTTTTCAACCACATGGAAGATTTATTGATTAATATCAGTAAAAAATGCACAGGAATACGATTTCACGCACACATTGTTGGCATTACTCATACGCTTGCAAAGTGTCTTGAAACAGCAGAATTTCGATAAAAATGTCCGTAGTGCGTACCTTCTGTACGGTATTTACATAATAACAATTCTTCTAAAGGCATATGAAGTGAAATTCTCGTTAAGGTCCGTGTGACCAGTGCAGTGTGTTTTAAGGTGTTTTTAAGGGCTATTTTAACGCTTGAAATCAAAAATTCAATCCAACATCAAAAATCGCAACTGACAAAGTCTTAGAAAATTGGTTAGGATTACTTCAACTGACAATGTCTTAGAAAATTAGTTGTGAAAATTTCAGAATGGTCCGTTGAAATTAGCGGTCGGGAAAATCTTTTATCTGAAGAAAGAATTGCATACACTGAAAATCACTGAAAAATCTCTCAGGAAAAACCTCTTCTATAAGCTACCCAAAATTAGGTCGTTATCTACTAAAACTTTGACTTGATCGTAAAAAAATGGGTAGCGTGCTTTGTTATGGCATAACACTTTGGGTAAACTTACATTTACCTAAATATTGAGGTTGTTTATTGAATATCTCAGCATGCATTAAAATCTACCCTGACAATGTCTAGATAATTCAGTTTAGATGCGATTAGTGCCAAGGATGGCTTTTATCGTATCAAAGAACGTTCGCTGGCAACGCTGGCAACGATTGAATCAGTGCCATCAAAGAGAGTTCGAAATCATCGCAACAACAAAAACCCGGCATGGCTCATTTAACATAGAATCGACACCAGTGCGAGAGCGAATTTCTCTCGATGACATTTCTGAGAATCAAATGTTAGCACTCTGCTGTGGGGATCTTCTCTGATGCAACAAACGGTCGCTTTTTCTCGTTTCGCGATCCGATTCTATACAGGCAGTTGATAATTACGATAGAATCATTTTACTATTGCCGATTATTCTAACTATGTGCATATAATCTTTGTATAAGTTGTGTCTATGAAAATGTATGTGAATGCTACACACAAGGGTTTTGAAATATTGCAACCTAGTATGAGAATCATCAAGTTGAATCATCGATTCGATTTTCTGCGATAATTGTCAACTTGCGATTCTCTCTTGGGAAATTCCACACAGCAACGATCATTATCAGACTGTAATTTTTTTTAAGGGCCGAGAAATACTCAGAGTATGAAGTGGAGCGAAGGAATGTAGAAAAATTCTCTCGTGGTTCATGCACTGAGAGACTCGAGTTCTCGTAGCATCTTCTACCGGATTGAAAATGTTGTATACAATATAGATAGCAATATAGCAGCTTCTGTGAAATTTTCGGCAATCACCAACATTGATTAGTGCATAAAAACATAGGTGTTGTCGCTATAAAAATGAAGTGGATATTATTTTTATGAAAATAAGTCGATTTTCAAGCATCCGCCATTTTATGTGCTTCATTCTCCTGGTACCGTCAACCAGCGCACAGTGGGAAAAAAACTCAGAAAACCCGCAAAGAAATCGGGAACCATGGAAAAAGGCAACAAACAAGAGTGTTTCTTATGTAAAAAAAATCCAAGAAATTCAATGGAATGGTTTTTAGGGCGTACGAATCGCCATCCTGCTCGTTTTACCCCAAATGCCCAGCAGTTTTGAGGTTTTCTGTAGTATTTGTCCTGTAACATGAAAAGAAATCAAGTGCGGTCTACTGAAATAGCTTGATTTTTTGTAAAAATGTCTGAAGAATCGAATGGAAGAGTGTACACTGGCCGCATGAAACGTTTTGGTGGCTATTTTACTCCATTTCCTCCATTTCATGATATCTTATTGTAAATCGTCTTCAAATCTCGGTGAAACTTATTGAGGGATTACTAAATTTAGCTTATCTTATGTAAAAAAGTCTGTAGAATCGAATGCCAGAACTCATACTGGCCGTACGAAACGTTTTGGTGGCTATTTTACCCCAATTCCTCCAATATGTAAAATTTTCATCTAAATCACCCTTAAGTCTTAAGCGAACGACGTTGAAAACATACAAAAACTATCTAATATTATGTAAAGAAAAATCTGGAAAAACGAATGGAAGAACTTACACTGGCCGCACGAAACGTTCTGGTCACTATTTCACCCCAATTCCTCTATTTCATGATATCTTGTTGTAAATCGTCCTTAAATCTCGGTAAAACTCATTGGAAGTTTACTAAATCTAACTTATTTTATGTAAAAAAGTCTGGAAAATCGAATGGAAGAACATACACTGGCCGCACGAAACGTTCTGGGCACTAGTTTTTTTTAGGCGGAGAGACGAAGATTTAAGGAGATGTTCACATTATTATTATTATTATGTCGTCTATTTAACCCTGGCTTCAACCTAGGTTGTTTACATAAAACTTGTGAATTTTGTGAAATGGGACCTTATGTAGTATCAAACTTTGCATCCAAATCTTGGAGTACAGAAGCATTGCATATGGTTAGTGCTATAATGCTTATTGTCGGGTTTCGAACATGTGACAACTGGTTGTAACACCAATACCATATTCTCTGAACAATGCATTCAAAACAAAGTTTTTGCCTATGTTTAGAATTTGAAGACGTTCCTAAGAAAAATAAATATCTTTCATGATGATTTTGCGCTTTTTTGTTTTTCTAATAAATAAGGAGTGTGCAATAACTTTAGCACTCGACTAACAAAAATTGGCCTGAAAGGAAAAATTGATATATCATTCGACTCAATTCGTTGAGTTTTTTCAGAGATGATTTTCACAAGTTTGGATTCAAATGAATGCTTGATATCTTTACTTTATTGACATAAGTGTTACAAATATTGGATATGTTTGTTTCCGAAAATACAGCGTAATAAGTGAAAATGCGTAAAAAAATCATTTTTTTAAAAAGGGCTCAAAACTATTTCTTTTTGAAGGTCTGTTAAGTTGCTGGTTGACAAAAGAGACTTCAGTTTTACGGATCTCGGAGGTACTGTATATAAAGGTGAAAACAATTTCTACAACTCATGTATAACTAAATGTAGGGGAAAGTATTATAAAGCCCTGATGACTAGAAGGCCCCATTTCTTATTTAAGCATTCAAGACATATCTAAACAAAAGTTTCATCAACACTATATATTCTCGAAGGATCTTCTTGCTATGCAAGTTTGGCAGTTGTCGTTTGCTGCTGAAAATCCATATCTTTAATATATTGTCATTAAGGGGTTAGCCAAATTTTGTGCTAGGGCACATAACCTTTTTTATTATTTTTAAGTTTCGTCTTTGACTCATCAGTGCAGAGCAGTTCAAATTGAACTGCTTAGTGCTAAACTCGGCAGTTCAATTCGAACCGCTAAGCTGACGTAAAGTTTCTGCTACCTACAGAACATGTTTTGTTTTGCAACGGAGTGCAATGTCTTTTCTGACGTACCGAACGTTTAGCACTAAGCAGTTCAATTTGATCTGCTCTGCACTCATGAGTCAAAGACGAAACTTGAAAATAATAAAAACGAAACGTAAAAATAATTTAATATATTGTTTTTTTTTCATAGCAGTCAGTCAATGGGTGTTACGCTCCACTCTCGATTCAGCAGTATGATCCGATTTAAAATATTATTTTATAGATTTATAACGATTATTAAAACAAAGTGTAGCATCGGGAGGATCAAAAATGTTGATTCCAAATTGCTATTAGTTGATTACGCGAATTATTTCTGATACAGATAATATTTCATGTTCTGTTTTCTATTTTGACATTTTAGGGGGCATAATTCATGATTGTTGTGGGGCATAATGTGTTTTGTTGTGGGGCATACCACTGATTTGTGTTGATGCATTTTATACAGCTTCTGAGGCATTACGTCTACGGTAAATAAAAAAAATGTGGTCGTTTTGAAAAATGTATTTTTACCAATTAGTTTTCATCACTTGTACCAAAATCATGATAAATTATGTTTCTCCGCCGTATTGCAATGAAATACTCATATTCTCGAAGGAAACATATTAATACATTTAAAAATATCTCATTATTTTTATAAGGGGGACATATTATAACACTTTACTTTAGATATCTTCTGAGTGACAATATTTGCTTTCCTGAACACCATTTACACTCTCGCTGTTTAAGTACGTAGAATCAATTTATTCAAACAGCTATGCAAGCCGTGCTGAATTGAAAGCATGGCATTGTTCTCCGAAGCCTTCCAGCTCAACGCAGCGACGAAAAAAAAATCAGAAAGTATCGCCGTTATTGCACAAGAAAGAATTCAAATAGAGCGGGAAATTACACGGGTAAGTAAAACAGCTAGAAAAAAGAAGGTTCATTTGCTGTTCGGAAGAAATATGAATCTCACAGTACTTCGTTTATCAATTAGATGGGTCACTGGTTCTTGTTTTACATTTCTCCTACCCTGACATGGGCGCCAAAAAAAACTGGAATGAATCCGGTTTCAAAAGTTTGTGCCACGATTTGTTCAAATAATAGGATTTTCTGGTACAATAGTCAGCAACCAACATATAGAACCTCGCAAACATTTAAATAGCAGGAAAAGCACTCAAATCAAAATCTCGTTCCGTTGATGGCGTAATCCAGAACTTATTAAATATAAATAATACAAAGAGGCTATTTATTTGGAAAAAGCCAAAACCAACAGAAACTTCCAATCACAAGTTGAGCCAATGAATTGTAGTTGAAAGTATAATTTAACTCTATAGTGACTAAATCATTTATTTTCACGTTTACTCAATAACTCATCAGTGCATTATCAATTTGTGTTAAACTGCTAATACCACCTCGCATTAACAAGAGTCGAGGAAACGAAATATTGGAATAAGTGTCGTTTGCACAATCCGGTTATCCTTACTAAATGGCAAATTCATGTCATTCATATAGGGTAACTGTAGCAATAGTAATCTCAATAGTCGAATCATTACTTTACTGGGTAGATTTCTATTTACAATTAAAGGATTACTATGTGTTCGATTTAAACATCTTGGATTCGATACTACAGAAAATTTGGTTTGGAAAATGTACAATATACCATGCTATGCATGCCCTCTTAGAAAAAAAAATAAACGATCAACGGTGGTCTTTCGTTGGTCCAATACGTTGTATCGGTTGTCTAATCAACATCCAATTAATCGTTCAACGAGAGACCAACACGGAACCTTAGTTTGCCGATTTTGAAACAGACCATTGAACCGAGTGGCATTTTTTTCGTTCAACAAATCTAGCAGACAGAGGGCCATTGTTGAGCCATTTTCAATATAAAGAGTTGGAGCCCCGTAGGATTATTTTTATTGGAAAATTTTGGTAGTTTTTATCCATTTATTTTTTTTAATGAACACTACATACCTGTAGAATACTTCTACTTTATGTAGAAAAACAACAAATTATCTTTCTATATGAAGATAACACCAAATTTCCACACTATTCTTGTGGGAGTAAAAACAACAACAAACCGTTCTTGCAAACTGGACGATTATTTCGTGCAGTATGCCATTCAACAAATGCTCAAAAACCAACAAAATATAATCGCTTGCTGAGTGGGCGATCATCGTTCGCTTTCTGTCGCCTTCGTTCGATAATCGCTCTGGTATTCGGACTTGTTCGTATATTCGGGAGGGAACAAAGCCGATGCTGCATCGCTGCTGGCATGAAGGCATTTTTTACACAGTTGAGATTCGCAGGCACAAATCTCCAAATAGCTAGGGGAACGTGCCACTTAAACCAATTAGTTCTGATTCCTGAATATAAGGAAGTGCGCACTGAAGATGGATGAATGAATTAGTTACACGAAGAGTATGTGCAACTTTGCGTTAATTACATAAGACAATTTACATAAATTTTTTTTTCGCCGTATCATCCATTTTACATATTAAATTTAGCCTAGTTCAATACAATAACAATGATTTCTCAATAAATTTCCAGTTGATTTGGTTTAGTCTTGAATAACGTACAAATATTTCATTAATTATTATTTAATCAACTCACAACAAACAAAAGATTGTTTCCTGTTTCTGTGGAGCGATTAATATCTATTGTTAGAATGCCGCTAAACAGTTTCTTTAATAAAAGCTTCTTATGTGCTTTTTTGTATAACATAATACTTTAAGAAATCTAACGCACAAAGTATTACCAACAAACTTTTTTATACTGTCTGGCTCAATGGGTGAGTTTGTTCATTTCAATTATTGGCCTTCGCTAACTATACAATTTTTACATATTTTCCAAATTTGTAAAGAATTGAAGAAAACAAGAGATTTCTTGATTCGAAGTAAGAGACCTTTTCGAAGACAGTAGGTGGTAGTCTGAAGGGGCTGGATCTGGCGGGTAAGCCGCATGCGGTAACACTTCCCATTTATTTGAACGTCGCTCGCTTCCAGAGTGAGAGAAAGTGTATTTCTATGAAGGAATATCACTTTGCTCGATTCAAATCGAGGCCTGCGATTCGACGTCTTCAAATTTTTTTAGACGGCCTTCCACGTTTCTCGTATCTCATATCAAAATCAACAGTTTTGAATCGTTGAAACCATCTCTTACGTGTTGCTTCCGATAGAGCATGAGAACTATAAGACCAGAACACCAATTCAACATAATATGATTGAGAACACTAATTCAACAAAGTCCGATATTATTCGCTATTTGGCACAAAATATGACATATTTAGACTCAAATCAAGTACTCTTTATTTGTTTTAGTCACCGCAACTGTGTTCAATTATGGGTGTTTCTTGACTTTTTTCGGTAAGAATTCGATTCGAAGGAAACACTTGGTGAATGCTGTTTAAGGGCAAATTTCACGGTTACAGCGTTTGAACAATGACTCAATAGAAGCTTTCAAACAAGTCAAAGCTTTTGGAAGAATCATCTTTTATGTTAGCCATCTCCGAGAAACATGAGTGGTAAGAAAAATCTTTGGAAGATGCACACGCATACATACACAGTTCTAGTCTGATCTCGTCTAGCTGAGTCGAATGGTACATAGCAATATGGGTCTCCGAGGCTCCGTTTGAACGTCGGTTTTTCCAGCAATTCTATATCCTTCCTATAGCGTAAGGTAAAAAAATGCCGAAAAAGGCCATTTTTTTAATTGTGTTTCATCTAATTCGGAGTACCTTATGATAAAAAAAGAACCGGAATTTTATTAAAAACGTGTTTGATCATACCAGCAGTGAGATGATATCTTTTTTTATCAATCCGCATGTGTTTTTTGCATGAATATTCTTCGATGTTTCAGTATTCATGACATTATTATAATGTCCGTCGTTTTAAGTGGCAATTTGAGATTTTATTCACGCATTACTCTGTAATGTCGAAAATGCAAATCGGATCGAATTTGAATCTAAAAGTGTAACAATCGATTGAACATTCCATGATAAGTCGAAGTTGTTTTCTACTTTAGAGTTTAGGGTAATTTAAAGTACTTCTGTTTTCTATTTTGACATTTTAGGGGGCATAATGCATGATTGTTGTGGAGCATAATGTCTTTTGTTGTGGGGCATACCACTGATTTGTTGTGATGCATTTTATACAGCTTCTGAGGCATTATGTCTAAGGTAAATAAAAAAAATGTGGTCGTTTTGAAAAATATGTTTTTATCAATCAGTTTTCATCTCTTGTACCAAAATCATGATAAATTATGTTTCTCCGCCGTATTGCAATGAAATACTTATATTCTCGAAGAAAACATATTAATACATTAATAAATTTCTTTATTATCGCCTTCAAAGTACTCTCCTCCTGCGGCAATACATGTATGCCAACGCTTGATCCAATTTTCCATACAATTTTTTTAGGCCGCCGAAGGTATGGCCATTAGTTCACGCAGCGCATTCTCTTTTATGGTCTCTATGGTCTCAAAACTCGTTCCCCGCAATGGCAATTTGAGTCTGGGGAAGAGGAAAAAGTCACATGGGGCCATATCTGGAGAGTACGGTGCTTGGTTGATGATATTGGTTGAGTTTTTGGCCAAAAATCATCTCTTTGGCCACATCAACACGACGCTGTTTTCGAATGAAATTCAGCTTTTTTGGCACCAGCCGAGAAGCGACGCGTTTCAAACATAAAACATCAGTGAAAATGTGTTCGGCTGATCCATAAGAGATACCCAACAACACAGCAATCTCTCTAATCGGTACAGAACGATTCTGCAACACGATTTGCTTCGCCGATTCAATGTTTTCTTCAGTAACAGATGTTGTTGAGCGGCCAGGGATCTCATCATTTTCAACATTTTCAACGTTTCGAAACACTTAAATTCATTTGCAACACAAAATTTGATGCACGCACGTTGTTCTAAATTTTCATCCATTATAAAAATCGCCACACGAAAATTTTTCAACTTCTTTGTATAGACGCCAAACAAAAACTAATCGTACGATATGCGTCAAAATTTGACAGAATGTGTATAAAAGTGTTGCCAACGTTAAGAGAATAAAAGTTTACCTATTAGACAAGCGCGGGAATTTTAAAATGAAAATTCCGGTTCTTTTATGGTAATAAGGTAGTTAAATTAGTACAAAATGATTTCTCTAGATGGGAGAAAGTTGCGAGTTCATGTTTCGTCTCTGAGGTAGCTTTCTGCCAATTGCTCTTTCTGCTGTTTCATGCATCAGTTGTGCATGGTAACTTTTTTATTATTATCAGAGAAAAACTGAAATCTTTTCAACATAAATTTTAGCTAATTGGTCGATTTTTTTTTGCTGACCAGCAAGCAAGTGGTAATTATTTTCCACAACATTCAGCAATAGAAGCTTTGCATTGAAGAAAAATACACTCGATCTTACTTATCATGGAATAAATTCAATAGTACGGTCTTTTTAGGGACTGAAATTCGATCCAAAAAAAACTACTTTTAACACTTTTTGCTATTCAAATAAGTCTAGAGCAAAATATTCAATAAAAAATTCTGCTAGTTTCATTTTTGTTCTCCTGAGCCCCACCTAATAGATTTCGTCGTTCTCACCGATAAAGTGACAATTATTTACAACAGTATTCAGCAGCAGAAGCTTGCAGAAATTCAAGGGAAACCCACTCGACATTTTTAAACATGGACGAAATTTAATATTTCGATCCTTTCAAAGTTCAATCAATCGATCACCAAGAATATGTTTGATGAACGTATTTTTTTTTTCAAATTCAGGAAGCGAAGTAGTAATAGCTCGAATGAATCAAACAGTCAACCAACTAATTGGATCGATTATTCGCCGATTTATCAGTTCTTCTCATTCTTATATTATCCAGTTACTTCCCTGGTATCATGAACTTACTTATTTCTTCCGCCTTTTCATTTTCGACTCGTGGGAGCCACAATTCAGTACAAATTAAATTGCGATAACCACCTATCAACTCAACTTAAACCGCTAAGCAGACAAAATCTTAACTATCTTCAACACATTTGTGCGGTTTCTGCTAGCAGCTCAATTTGCACTGCTAAAGCACTATTAAGTCGCAGACGAAGTGAGAAAGGAAAAATATTTGCCTTTCTCATATAGAAAAGAGAGTGATAAGTTTTTGATTGTGAATATCTCTTGTTATATCTAATGTATCAACATAATTTTCGCTACATGCGAATAATATGATCATCAATTTATGATAAAATTTTCAGTTATATGGCATAATCACAAATAATTCAAAATTTAAATTTTCAGAAATGTTTGATAACCAACGAATGTCAAAACGAAAAACTCATGACGCTTTTCTCGTACTAAAGTAGGCATAAAAAATTAACACATGATATATTAGCAGTTGCAGCTTGTAGTTGACTGAGCAATGAAGTAAAGAAAGTGCATCATTCCGATTGGTTAAGGTCCAGGGCTCAGTTCCAGTTCCAGTATCAAGAATTAGGTCAGTATTGAATCAATTACGGCAAGTTCGCAGAACCATTTTCCCCAACTCTATTGCGTCATCCAGCTGCCGGTCGTTTACATTAAAGTAAAATACAACGAAAGGTGGACAACGATGGGGAACATTATGCAAAATCAGTCTTTCTAATGGCTCCAAATGTTATCTAAAGAATTATGAAGATTGCTTATCTGCAAATCGGAGATAAAAATCATCAGTTTAGTTCAAATGTAGTATAATTTGATTAGCTTTGTACACTTTTCGCACCAAAATGTTCCGAACAGTGTTTAATATCGTAGAGAATTCCACCATTTGCCCCTCCCGAACGCAAGAAATTATTCCCGTATTAAAATTCTGTTGCTATTTCTTTAATTCACATTTGTTCCGCGTTATTTAATTGTGTGGAAGAATGGCAGATTTTTTTCATGTTTTCATAAAATCAAACTTAAATTAACTGGACTGTTGGTCCCATAAAAATATCCAAGTCCGACTTCCGTTTCTAACATTACAAGGTGATAAATTTTCGAAATTTCAAACCATCATAAAAATGCAAAGCTGGATTCAAAATTGTTCCAATTAGTAGATCATGTTAGTTAATGGCCACGGGAACTGCTTACTGGACCCGTAATTTATTTCAAACCGGTATTTAAATTGAAGGTGCGGAAAATTTGGAAATTGTTTTAAGTTAGGCTTCAAACTGTTTAAAACCGTATGAAGTTCACTACCCAAGTTCTCAATGACCTATGATTAACAACACGCTCAAGTCTGAAACATCAGAAAATTCCGCTATTAACAATTTACACAAGTAGAGTAAATTTCACGGCTAATTCGTGGTTTAAGATAAACTGCTAAGTGACCCTAACCGATAATTTTAAACAGCTAATGCACTGATGAGTCGAAGACGGGACGCGAGATAAAATTTAACCTAATAGTTTTTTTTTTGTATTTGTGTATTGTACTTAATTAAGTTAATTTTCAAGTCAAATTCCTACGACTAGCCTAACAGAAAATTAGTTGATAAACTGTACCCTACAGTTTCAAATAAAAATAAGAACTAATTAAACATTGATAGCAAAGTTTCTTGTTACGAACACCGGTGCTCGATGACCATGTGACATCTTGATTAAAGTGAGTAAAGTGGAGACGCATGGTCAGTAACTAAATGAGCATTAATTCAAAAATAGGTTGATGAACATTCATATTGGATTTGTAGAAAAAATTACCGTCACCGTTTTGTACATAATGCAAACAACTATTCTGACTTTTACTTCACATCAATGATGGAACCAACGCAATTTCATTTTGCCTAAATTTTTAAATTGTTTGGCAACCTTAAAATCTATCGAAGCATGTTATTAAAGTTACATTTTCAATTACGTAAAATCATTTGCCCGGATTCGACAAATTGTGATATATCGAAATAAATTTTTGAGTGACTTCAAGCACTCTTCTGACTAAATGAAATATCCGTTTTCGATCTTACTCTAGTTCTCTATCCTTCAGCCGATTTCAGCAAGGCGATGAGGTTCCCAGAGGAATCGGAATCCATTCCAATAGAATTGTTATCATATGAAAGTGTAGATATAACGTACCAGTGTGCGGTATTTCTAGCTTAGTGAGTTGACCTGGTTTTAATGCGTGTACGGTTTTGTGAGTGTACGTGTGTGAGTATTTACAACCCAATATCGAGCATATTTGCGGTTGTAATGAAACTTTATCTTTCAGCTTGTTATCGACATCTAGCAGGAGACCGGGACGAGGCGGGACAAACGTAATCGGTGTGTTTGCCTACATGTTACATTTGTATCGCTCAAGTCTGTCCGCATTGACGGGTTTGAAGTTGATGGAAAATTGTAAACACATTGAACATTTTTCTCACCACTTTCAACTACTTGATACAGATGAATGCAAATTGGACGGTGCATGGGTTTGAGTTTGGGAAGAGTTGTATCGCTGAAAAATTGAAGCTCATGTAGAAAATGGTTTTCAATATGTAGATTTTGAATCGTTGACAGTATTGATGATAAACCAAGAGGATTGGAGACGAGTGAAATGTAAAATGATAATTTCCCAAAACTTCAGAAGCAGCAGCATCCGAGAGAAAAGCGCAAACATTTTGTATGGAACTGATTCGTTAACTATTCGTAAATTCATTAAGAAAATCACCACGCCATCACCACCTACGATCCCATTTCAACCAGAATGTTAGTTGATTCTCTGAATTCGATTGGTTAAAATTTGGTATAACTAATCGATTATTGTTTTAACTAAACTGTCATTTTTGTTTTTCGATCAGCAGAAACGATGGTTGAAACAACTAATTTAACTGTTTGAAAAAAAAAATGCTGTCAATTAGTGAATTTCAATTTCAACAAATATTTTAGTTGAAATAACTGGTGTTGTCATTGAAACAAAATTCTGTTAGTTGAAAAATAAATCGGTTTTATTTGTTTTAGACATTGCAAATAGTTGAATCAACTCGAACAATGTTATTGATTTGCGAAAATAATCAAAATATACCTACTGATATACGTCATGATATATTTGAAATAAGTTTGGTATGTTGAGATTCATGAAATAAATATCGTTGTTAAAATATAAACAGTATATAAATTATCATTACGAAATCAGAACTGATCTGATCTCTAAATGATTTTGATTTTTATATGATCATGATCATGTCAAGTCGAGATCAGTAAAGATCTAAATTCTAAAAAAATACTTCTGATTCGATCGGAAATGATTGATGTAGAAAAACGTTTTTAATCAGCAAAAGTGCCCGGTGGGGCGAGTAAATTAGCGAAATTATTAAACTTACCTATAACGAGTATTAAAAGATGATGCCTTCAAACGGTTGAACTAAAGTTATGCACTGATAATTTTAGTCAATTTATATGAGCTTGGGTGCATCAACCGCTGGAAATTGAAATTTTGCGACGGCAATCCAAACGCGCCATTCAAACGCAGCGCGTTCTTTGTGTTTGGAACCCTTCGCTCCTGTTACTTTTATAAATTAAATTCATGTCAAAAAGCGTTTTATTGCTAATGCATGAACACCATCATCGGTATCAAACAGCTGGAAGTAAAACAGTCTGCTGGAAGTAAATCAATTATCGCATTTGAAGCATAAATTTTTTGCGCATACCTGAAAGATTACGAGACGACCATTCATTAACATTTTCTTATTTGTCACCAAATCTTTTTCATCTTAAACAAGGTTAACTTTATCACAACACCGCTGTTAGATGAACACTTGTTATGGAATCATAAATTTCTCAAATCGAATAGACACAATTTCACCAAACGCTTTAATCATCGATGTTGTTTTCATTGACATTTTGAAGCGACGCGAACAGATTTCAACTAAAAAAATTGTTGATTTTGCATTGCGATTATTGTTTTGCAATCAACTGTCTCCGGCATTTGACAGCAATCAAAACAACATATTTTTCGAGTTCGTGCTTGCATGTCATAAGACACAGTCGAAAATTGCTTACGGTCGAGACGATAGAAACAAAGACAATACAGTGTAGTGAACAATAGATTGTACGAAATGGGCAAATACGATTTAACAAAGCCTGAAACTTGGCCTACAAGGCCAAATTCAATTTGTATTTATTTCAAGCGCTGCAAAGTTAGACCAGCAGCAACCGAAATTGAAATCTTGCTTAAGGAACGAATGCATCTAAACGTTACTGATGTAAGTGAGATTCAATTCAACAAGGCGTCTAACTGTGTGTACATTATGTTCAAATGTGAAAAAGATGCAATTGCATTTGCTTCGGTTAATAACGGTGTGCACAGTGTTGATCATGATAATGTTAAATATAAAATCCCTGTGTACATGGTGGACAATGCCATAGAAGTACTCGTGCATGACCTTCCCCCGCAGACCAGGGATGAGTTCGTTCGGGAAAGTATGTCGCAGTACGGTGAAGTTCTTTCCGTCGAAAGGGAAGTATGGCGGAATTTTTTTCCGGGCATTCGGAACGGCGTGCGAGTGGTACGTATGCAACTACGTAAAGCAATTCCATCGTACATCATTTGTGATCAAGACGGGATACATCCGTGTAAAACGCAAATTACGTATGAAAATCAACTGGTTACATGTCAGTTTTGTGAACAACCTGCACACTACGGCAAACCTTGCACTGAAACTGCAAAAAGGACATCTACAAACAAAAATAAGGACAACCGCCTAACAACGGAAACTAGTGAGCGCAGTACTCCTGTTGTACCATCAAACCCACCAGCAACTGCAATTAATGCACAACAAGGCGCGTCTACAGCAACTAATAACCAACCCAAGAATGCGAATTACAAGGAAAACGAAGAAAAAACGGAAACCAACAACGATACCACCGATGCGGCAATGGAGGACGAGACGAGCCACAAAAATGGAAGCTCCTCTCCCTCTAGAAAAAGGGTGACAACGAGATCCAACGGTAAAAAAAATATTTTATCTAATAAAAACATGGCTCATTCGGCCACGTAAAGCTTGTACGCAAATTGGCCTGAATAAAAAAAAATTATAAAAAAAAAAACATATTTTTCAACTACTAGAATTAATGCAAATCAAAAACCATATTGGTTGAATCAAAAAGAAATTAGTTAAATCAACTATCGCAAAAATCAAAAACTGCGATATCGCAATTTTATGATCGAAGGGTTCTCCGTGTGTAACTACTTTTTACTAGGGTTATTGTACCTCATTAGTAGAATCGCAATATTATATCGCCAATTACTCGACATTCAATCAACGAATTGTATTAAAATCGGATACAACATTTTTACTTCGGTTCAAAGAAACAGTACTACAGAAAAAAAGGTTCGAAAATTGTTTAACACTACTGTTATAGTGAACCGAAAACTCGAAACGAATGCACCTATTTTCATGTCATCCTTAACCCTGAAATACTCTCGCGGGGTAGATTTCTACCCCAGCGCTACTTCAAACCTACGTTATTTGGTTTCGCTTTACTATAACCATTGCGTTCCCCCCGGCGAATGACCATTAATAATTAAAACCGATGTGAAATAAAATAACATTAATGGTAATAACATTAACCATAATCAACCTTTACGATAATTCAATCTGATGTTTAGTATTTCATTTACACCGTGGTTTATTTTTATTTCACCTAACCGGCTGAGATATGACCGTTTGAAGTTGACCTGGAATAGGAATGTTCGTCACGAGAGCCTTTACGTTAGTGTTTTGTTAGGAGTTAAAAGTACGAAATTTTGATTATACCTTGTTTTGTGAGCAAAATATCTAACCTTGGTAAGTGAAAACAGTATAAAGGATAGTGTTAGTTAAAACTTTGCTGAACAATAGCAATATCCATCTTTTATGTATAAGTCAATATTTGATTAAAAAAATTTAGATGAGTAGTGACATACACGAGTGAAGCAATGTCGATTGTTTTGGCTTCACCAATCAAAAAGACAAAACACATTCGTTATACTGGAATATGTCATAATTTTTATACCATGCAACCAGTGTTGGGAAAATCATGATCAGAAAAAGTTCATTTCACTATCACTCGGAAAAAATCAGTTCAAGAGATTTTCTAAGAGATGGCTAGTACTACGATCCTACTGACACTATGAATCCTTCCAGGTCGGGGCTCGAACATATGACAACTGGCTTGTAAGACCAGCGCCTTATGCCTTGTACCGCCAAGAGAGCGCAGCATCGTCAGCAAGTCTCGAACACACAGTAGGCACAGTGTTTCAATGGCGCGTTTGAATTGGCATAGCGGTAGTCTGCGCTCCTGTTACTGCTGCGTACGTTATTCAAGCTATATGGCATGACATGGTTAATATTTTTAATCTGCTGCATAACATGCTTTGTGATTGTTTTTATTATCATTACAACTTTTATAAACCACAGCACTTATTGCTTTTATTAATGATGAAGTGCTCAATAAATTTCAAATACATCACCACTATTGATCCACTTATCAACCACAACCACACTGAATATTTTCAGTAAGGTTCAATTTTCGTTCATCGGCGATTTTATCCATGTATTCTGCAAAGGGTTGAGACACAACGGCTGTGAAAATTCATTTCCCAAAAATCTTCTGTTCGAGAATTATATCAGATATATTCAATGTGCCAACTTTTTTTTAAATGTCATCGAGCAGAATGTTCGCTAGTGAACTTTTCACAACTGATTTTTTTTGCCATGCGGAATCAGTTTCAGTGAGAATCGCGTTGTCAAAAAACCAGGGCTGAACTTTTTGCAGGGAGTTTTCTGATCGATGATTTGTTTGTCTAAAAATCATTTGTGAAAATTTTCAGTCACGAAATTTTCATTTTTTTCCAACAATGCACGCAACACCACTGTTTAAAAGCTTGCAACACATTGTTGCTCATCATTTCAACCTACATATGGCGTTAAAAAATACTTGCATTTGCACTTTTTAACTGGTTAGGAAAAATTTTACCATTTATAAAAAAAAACAATTTCAAAACCTTTAATATGCCATCAAAATTTTAAAAATTGTTTGTGAAATGCTGGAGCCATCAAAATTTTTTAAATTGGTTGTGAAATGCTGGAGCTATACGAAAATGAAGATAAAAGGGGATTTTGACGAATTTGAAGACTTGTTTTACAAAAAAATATATATTTCAAGGACAAATTTACCAAACTCAAATATTATTATAGAGGCTTCTTTGGGATAGGTTTCGAAAAGAAACTGTATCGTTTATTTGTAAATACATTGAAATTTGGTAATTTTAGATACATTACAATTCTATGGTAGAAATGCACCCCAAAGAGCATTTCGTATAGAAAAAGTCACGATAGTGCTCTAGGGTTAAGGTCAATCTGTCGAACACAGACAGCAGATTTCACTCTAACTAATGGTTTATGTGTATGAGATGACTACTGGAGCTGACATGATTACTGGAGCCGTTACCCTAGTACAGGGTGAATCAAGTTTCTTGGTTGATGTACACACAGTAAATTAGAGGTTGTTCATAACAGCAAAACAGTTGGTAGATTTTTACACTTGATCTGTTTATTTTTTTAACCAAAACACAGGAATATCTATATTTGTTATTAAAAAAATGATCAAAATAAACGCAAAAATATCTATTCCAAAGAATTTTATTGCTAAAATATATGAAAAAAATATCATATGTCAGCAAAAGTTAAAGTAATGGTATTCATCTAACGTTAGTCATAATAGCCTAAACTTATCAGTGTTCTTTGATGTTGTTGTAAAAACATGTTCTTTTTCAAGATGAGAGACTGTTTAGTGCGTGGAGTGAGTACGGTAATATTAATAGACATAAGCTGTAGTAACGTTTGCATTTAATAAATGGACAAAAAAGGACGATTTTTCATGGGTTTACCTTCACCCGCACTACCCATGCAGCATCAATCGTAGTAACCCATGAGTCAGCAGACAAAATTTGGCAGCTCTATCAGTCGAACTACAACCGTCGCGTCGAAAACGGATATCGTGCGGCAGTTTGTGAACGCCGGATACGCCCGTTCTGGCATCTACAACATCTTGACACTATTCGACAACAATCAGAACATCGAAAGAAAGCCCGACTCCGGACGGTTGACGACCCTGAGCGACAATAAACTCAAAAGGAAGCTGAAGTGGAAGACCGTGGAAAAGTGGCTACATCACTATGTGCGCTTCGCCGGGAGATCGATGCAATCGGCCAAACAGTGAAAAAGTACAGGGTGGGACATTTAAAGTGGGTGCATCGGTCAAGCCAATAACTTTTGACAGAATTGCCAGATCGACTAATGACATACCGCGTTGGAAGTATCATTGCAAGACCATTCTACCATGGAACAGTACACACCAAAAGAACGCCCTGAAATTGTTCAGCTTTACATTCAAAACGAGGCGAACTCGTCGGTTCTATACCACTGAAAACCCTCAATTAGCTGAGGAACAGCCCCTATACGACCAAAAAACTAAAGTTTGGTGTGGTTTTTGTGCGGATATGGTGATTGGTTCCTATTTTTCCAAGACGATGATGAAGCAATGAAAACATTAATGGCGGTAGTCAAAGCGATAGTTATCGAGCCATGATAAATGATTTTGTGATGCCCATCGTTCGTGAAAATGGTTTAAATGGCTAGTGGTTTCAACAGGACGGTGCAACATGCCATACAGCCCGGCTAACAATTGATTTGTTACGACTATTACTCCTCGGACGAGTCATATCGAAAATCGGTAATTATTACTGGCCCACTAGATCACCCGATTTGACGCCACCAGACTTTTTTTCTGGGGCTATTTGAAATCCAAGCTTAACTCAAAGACAACATACCACGTGAAATTGCCGCCATATTGACCGATACGTTGGCCAAAACGATGGAAAACGCCGAAGAAGGGCACATTTTGTACTCAAGGCCAAAGGAGGCCATTTACGAGATATCATGTTCAAATAATAGGAAGGAAGTGGGCTCCGAGGTAAAGTTCATTTCACACACCAAGTTTCCTAAGAAGGTGCTGGTCTGACTGACAATCAGCGAGAAGGGGATGTCAAAGCCACTCTTCTTTCGCCCCGAAGACGCGGTGTTCTGGCAGGATCTGGCATCGACCCACTACTCGACACGAAGCGTTCAAAACCATCCAAAAAAGTCAAATTTTTAATACAAACGTTAGTTCTTCCTATGGCACAGTGTAGTCAGTGTAATGACGTTTGTGCTGCTATCTGCTGACAGAAGCGAATTAACCGTTAACAGCCCCAATGTCATATGGGTAGGGTCTCCTACAACGCGGTTTTCCGTCAACAAGGAATGCTGGGTATACGAATCCCGACACACTGCAATTTTGCTTCTAACTTTTGTAACCGAACTATTTTCTTCATGATTGCGTTTCAACAAAAACGATACAGGAACATTTATAAAAAAAAAACTTGACACGATCATAAAACAGAAACGATAAGAATTAATTCAATTTCAAGAAACATAGGATGGCTACTAATAGGGTTAGGTAAATATTCTCAACTACCCAGTCTCTCGCTGGGCAAATTTCACAACGGCTCAAATTTACTGGAGCAAAAACACCCACACGTATTTATGTACCGTTATTATCAGAAACGTGCTGCCGTTATCTAGCTTCCCGATATTGCTCCTAACAAACGAGTGTTTACCGGGACCTGCATACAAATGTAGTGAAAAGGTGATTTATAGGTGTTCGACACAGCAAATGGAAGCTTTCTTTTTGTTTCTTAACAATAATTGTTAATGAACTTATTTCCATCCTAATTGAGATGCATGCTCGATCAAGAGATCATAACAATTTTATATCAAATCTGTATATGTTTTTGATAGAGAAAGGTGTTCGGTTGCCGGCAGTGTTCGGTTGCCGGCACTCCACCGTAACTTTTGGCAGAAAGCAGATAGCGTCAATCTGACAAATGTCATGTGTGTGTGTAATAGCAGCACGTTCTTTTTGTGCCGAATTGCGAAGCAAACAGTCACTTGTACTTTTTGCTGCGTTCAAAATAACTTTTAATTACGTGAATATCAACACAAAAGTTTTTTCTGACATCGGAATTGAAGAGCATCAATCGGAAAGGTGAGTGGATTGAATATTTATGAGGTGAAATAGATCTATTTCATGATTCAATACCGGATGCTATCAAAATTTTCGCAACCAAAGATTTTTTTTTGTAATTTTCAAAATGTCTACCAATTTCGGTTATCGGCACCCCAAGATGTTCGGTTAGCGCCACCCCATTTTTTCGACAAATCGTGAAAAATTATCAGTGATATGCAGGCTGCTGTCGAGACAAACATCTAGCTGCTCATACAGCAGATGCTCCGGCTAAGAAAAAACGTTGAAGACCGGCCAAATTAATACCAAAGGCGCCAACATCCAAATATTCGACCAAGAGATCCAAGGCGAAGTCACAATCAGATAATGAAGACTTTTACAAAAACGCTTCCACAAAGAATAAATTCTGTTTATTTTTAAATAGCTGCAGTCATTACTTATATTTTTCCATTTTTAGCGAAATTTCTTGGGGTGCCGGTAACCGAACACCTTTTTTAAAATGGCCAAAATTTATCGCTTTACTAAATTGATAACAATTTTTTTTTAATCAAATGAATCAACTTATGGTGTTTTTCATTGAAAATCACTGGTGGCGTGGATTGCTCTGATTTTGCACTTTCGAGCAGAAATGCAATATTTGGACGGTGTTTCATTACCATTTCTGCCCGAAAGTGCAAAACCAGAGCAATCCCCGCCACCATTGTTTCTCAATGAAAAACGCCATTAGTTTGCTTAATCAGTTGTTAGCCAGGGACTTTAGCTTTCCATTGATATATAGATGTCCGCATAATGTGCACTTAGGTAGAAGTTATGCGCTAAAAAGAAAAGGGTGCCGGTAACCGAACACTCTCCCTTACTTGTTAAAAATTTCAACGGTTAACGAACCAAATTTAAAACGGAATTGCTTTCATAAATGACGTTCATGAAGTACCAACTCCAACTTTCAATGTATTATGTGTGAAATAAATAACATAACTATGAAAGTATTATAAAGCGGCCCCCTTCCTTTTTTAAGCATTCAAGACTATTCTAACCAAAAGTTTTATCACTAAACACTATCTCTTCGTAAGATCTTTTTTATATGTAAGTTTGACAGATGTCGTCTGCTGCAAAGTATGAAAAAAAAATTCAGAATGCCATTAGACAGCTTTTCGATGCTAGATTTCGCATCGATTAAATAAGCATTTTATCAGTAAACAACGTCTTATAGTCGGTTGCAATGTAGTAACTAACTTCTAGTAGTGCTAACGCTTCTATTCATAGTTTAAACATGCAAACAATAATACATATTTGACGTATTAATTTTTTCATAACAGTCACTCTATGAACATTATGTCCAACTTTTGATTCAGTAATATGCATTAATTTTATAGATTTATAACGATTATTAAAACAAAGTGTAGCATTGGGAGGATCGAAAATGCTGCTTCGCAATTGCAATTAGTTGATTATGCGAATAATTTCTGATGCAAATAATATT
The DNA here is from genome assembly GCF_030247185.1 of Malaya genurostris. Lineage (NCBI taxonomy): Eukaryota > Metazoa > Arthropoda > Insecta > Diptera > Culicidae > Malaya > Malaya genurostris. Next base: position 66,491,765 of record NC_080570.1, on the reverse strand, counting down.
TGATTTTCTCCTTTTTTTCTGTTTTGACATTCCAGGGGACTTAATGCATGATTGTTGTGAAGCATTTTATATCGCTCTTAGGGCATTATGACTAAGGTAGACGAAAAACATACTTAATCAACCTAGCAGTGAGATGATACCATTTTGTATCGGTCCGCATGTGTTATTTTGCTTAAATATTTTTTGGTGTTATTAGTTTTCATGAAATTATTTTATTGATCGTCGTTATAAATGACAGTATGAACCCTGTAAATTCGGAACTGCAAGTTGGATCGAAAAGAGAAATTCTACGGAACCATAAAATTGTGCCCTCGAAATAAACGTGTGACAATCGGTTAAATATCCGCTTTAGAGTTTTTAGTCATTACTTACGGTACTTCCAGAACCAAGAGATCTTTTAATCAGAATCTAAGTTTGTGATTATTCGTCCAGCCAACAATGAGTGATTTTATAGGACGAGAAAAACAATTACATGTGAACAACATTTATTTCATGCCCGATGGAGCTGAATCACAATTTATTAACAGAAATTGCTAATTGCTAAGGAACGTGAACATCCGATAAACAAGGTAAAAGAACTATTCGATTGATCTCAAAAAGCGAAAGGAGGAACAACTGACACGTTTATTTTTCTTATGTCACTACATTAGAGTATGACAAAACCAAGCAACATCTTAATGAACAATATTCAAAAGAAATTACTATTCAAGGAACACAAAAATACCATTCATTTATTTCAGTTTCTGTAGATAAAATAGAAATTAGAATAAATTGTAATGCTAGTATAAAAACTTTAGATATTATTACACAATAAGAAATCTTTAAGAAATGCGACTCTCGAACATTTTAAAAGAACTTAAAATAAAATTCTTTCGGGAAAAAAAGCTTTTTGCCGTTCTAATATAACATATAACGTATAGCCGATCACTGTGAAAATCGACTTTTGAACCGAGGCCCCGAGAGTCGATGTCATATATCATTCGACTCAGTTCGACGAACTGAGGAAATGTCCCTGTGTGTATGTGTGTGTTTGTGTATGGCTTTTGGTACCGGTATTACTGCGCGATAAGTGAAAAATTCTCAATTTCATGATGAATTTTTCAAAAGTTATGACGAAACTAGGTGCAAGTTTTTATAAAATTTGCTGGTAAAATCATCTAGTTGGTAAACCTTGTTAATAAGTGAATATAGAAATCTACTTTGAGACTACTAGTCCCTGGATTCCGCTTCCGAACGCACCGATAATAGTGAAGAAAAACTCCAAGAACGGAACTCACTTCGATTTCTCAGCAACGGATGAACTGATTTTCACAAATCAGGATTCAAATTAAAGCTCTCAGTGTCTTAAAAGATACTGTGCAAATTTATCCAGATTCGACTTCCGGTTCCGAAATTATAGGGTAATAAGTATCAAAACTTTCAAACTGTCATACAAAATTATGCAAAATCGGTACGTGCTGGTACGGAAGAAGAAGAAAACGCACCCGCCTAGCACACAGTGTTCTTTGTTGAATTTTGTATAGCATGCAGGGTTGCCACATTAGCGGCCCTTACACGATCATTAAAAGTGTCATTACTTTTTAGTAATGGTCTGCGAGTTCAGTAATGACACGAGTAATGATGGAATTCCGGATTTTCCATCATTACCAAAACTATTTCTTCTTATTATTTTTTGTGGAAGTGTTGAATATCGTCAGTTGTATTAGATGAGAAAATTTGACAACCATGAAGTAAACATTCTCTTCAGAGCTATACGTGATGAAAGTAAAAATGACAAAGTGTAGATTTAAATTATTAATGTTTCATCAACCCTAACGTTTCAATGGCAAATCAAATTTATTTTCAGCTAAACTAAGATAAAGAATATTGCTAATATTCTTTAATTGCTGAGGGAAAGTTATTCTGGTTACAAGCGCCGTGCTGGAGTAGTTACAAATACTCATTATTAATAATGAACGTGTAATGCTAAAAAGTAATTATGTACAGTAATGCAGTAATGACGAGCGTTTGAGCAGAAGTGTCATTACTTAGTCTTTTAATGATAGTGTAAGGGCCGTTATTGAAATCTATATTAACTTGACATAGCTGTTTACAAATAGTTTTTACCAAAGAAAATATTTGATTTTATTCAAGTTTCAAAAAAAATCTTGTCACAACATAAGTAAAATGAGAAAAGCATCATTACACCACTAGGTGGATTAAAAAACGTTTTTTTTTTCAAAAGTTTTATACGATTTTGCCATCATACTCTAAGCGACGGTTTAAATTTTTGTTAAATCCACAAATAATCAGTAATTTTTGGTAGGACCATAAGATGTCATCTTTCATTTGACCCTAAGATTGGGAATATCGGTTCTGCAATCTCTGAGAAAAGTGTGTGAGAACCATTTCTGAGCATATGACTATTATCTCCTGTCGTTAATCGAAAATCGGGCACCAGGATAGCCAAGGTCGGTTTATTTAGTTGCCTATTGGTAGTGGCTATCGATTTGAGTAGTCTTGAATTATATTTAGAATAATGAATGCCTATTTTGTTTCGCCGTTTTAAGTGACGGTGTACAATATTTCACACACTTTACCCTATAACTCCGAAATCGGAAGTCAAATCCGGATGAAACTCAGGAATTTCGTATTAGATCGTAACATCTTTCATTTGAATCTAAGTTTGTGGAAATCGGTCGAGCCGTTGCTGAGAAAAGTGAGTGATATCCATTTTGGAATATATGACCACTATTTCCGGTGCTTCCGTTCAAGTGACGGTGTACAATATTCAACTCACGTTACCCTGTAACTCCGGAGCCGGAAGTCGGATCCGGATGAATTTCAAGAATTCCGTATGGGATCACGAGAGCTTTCATTTGAATGATGGTCAAAATCGGTTCAACCATCTCCGAGAAAACCTAGTGAGATTATTTGACACACACATACACACACACACAAACATTGCTCAGCTCGATGAACTGAGTCGAACAGTATATGTCACTTGGCATTTTTACTAGTCGATTTTTCAAGTGATTGTATAACCTTTCTATATGATGAAGGCAAAAAATACTCATATAAGCAACTCATGCAATCTTAAAAAATGTAATAAGATAAGAATTATTCATACACTTGGGTTTCTTTTAAGCGTTTTTTTATGCGGTTTCTTTTCACGCGGCTTTTTTACGCGGATTTCCGAAGCTACGCGGATTTTCGAAGTTACGCGGATTTCCAAAGTTACGCGTTTTTGTTTCGGCAAGTCTCATAGTTTTTCTAACCCCCGATTTTCACAAAAAAAATTTCAAGATTTTTTTCTTTAGTTTACGTGGATTTCCGCAAGTTACGCGTTTTTTTACCTTTTTTATATATATATAAAAAATAGGTATAGAATTCGCTCAAACTTTCGAAAAATTTTCCGAGGCCCGGATCAAATTAGTCGCAAATGAAAGGTCTCCCATCACCCTGAACGCTATTGAATGGTTTTGAGATCGGATGTTTACTTTTTGAGTTATACGAAGTTTATTGTCAAAATTTTCAGTTTTTTGACAGCATCTGTCACATTTGACCTTAAAAACAGAATATTTCTCCAGACTTAGATTCCGCATAGTAAAAGCTATCCAACAAGCCATAGATTGTTAAAGTCGGTTCATTTTCAACGGAGATATCGAAATTTTTGTGTAAGCGACTTTTCCCCTATTCCAGCAGTAGGAGTTTTGAGCGCTGTGTGACAAAGCAATGCTTGGGAGCAACGTGAAACATGATTTTTTATACTGTTACATACAACTGTTTCTAAGTACCAAATGACTGTGTACAGCATCCTTTTTCATGACATTTTGCCTCGGACCAATTTTAGCACGGTTCGTTTTTGACAACATAATCGTTCGAATATGACATATGTGAACTAAATGATGGCTGCATTTTGTGGATGAAACCAATTTCATAATTATATTGATTTAAACGACTTATAGCAATAAATGCTGGAAGAACATAACACCCATATACCATTCGAATCAGTTCGTCGAGATCAGCAAATGCGTGTGTGACAAATAATTTCACTAAATTTTTTTCGGAGATGACTCAACCGTTTTCTACAAACTCAGATTCATATGAAAAGTCGTATGCTCCTAAGCAATGTTCCTGAATTATATTTGGATGCGATTTCTGGTTCCGGAACTACAGGATGGTATGTGAAACGAAATTAAAATTATGAACCCATTTTCTCGTAGATGGCTGAACCGATCTCAAATTCAAATGAAAAGTTTTAAGATCCTGTAAAACATCTTTCTTTTCAGTCAGATCCAACTTCATGGAATGTTCAATCGATAGTTACACTTTTAGATTCAAATTCGATCCGATTTGCAGTTTCGATATTACAAAGTAATGAGTGAATAAAATCTCAAATTGCCGCTTAATTCGACGGTCATTAAAATAATGCCATGAGAATTGAAACACCGAAGAATATTCATGCAAAAAACACATGCGGATTCATAAAAAAAGGTATCATCTCACTGCTAGGTGGATTAAGCACGTTTTTTAATAAAATTCCGGTTCTTTTTTGATCATAAGGATTATCTTTTAATCTGTAGATTAAAATTAATTTCTGCACATTCTATTTTATTTAACTGTGCCCGATCGATTTTCTACAACTTCTTGGACACCATTTTTCTACAATCCGAGTTACCACGATTAGAAGAAAAGGCATGCATAAAATACACACGTCCTTTTAAAAAATCAGTCTCTAGTCGAATTGGTCTCTGCATCCGTGCAATATTAACGTTTGGTCGTACTGAAAAACATGTGCAAAGTTTCATCCGAATCGGAGGGTGTAAATTCTGATGACCTGCTGATCATTTCTAGAATGGCTCATATGGTATTTTGAAATTGATTGTCAAGACTTCATTTATCATGCAACATAAGTTATAGTGAAAATCGCTCTATGGCTGGTAATCGTGTAAATGATCATTTATTATCATGTGTCACTGTAGTGATATTAAACGGGATGAGATTTTCTCCAAAATCAGCGGTGTATTTGATTATGTGATAATGTCGCAGCACCAATCAGAAGTAAAAAGCTGTCCCAATATCATTACTAGAAAATCAAACGATTATCATCACCATTGAATTGTTTTATACAAATATGTAAGAGACACATAGAGGTGGTACCGGTAGGTGGATCGCGAGGGGTAGTATTTTCAGTTGCATATCGAGATCGAATTTTCATTGATTAGACCGCAACCAACTCCAACTTAGCAAATGTTCGTACCCACAAATGTATCGCACCAGTGAAGCCGACACCGACGTTATCCGTCGGTCGGTCAACAATACATTTTTCCCATTCTGATGAACAGTGTTTATAGCATAGATAGATGGATTTTGAACGAAATGAGGGGTTATCTATTATTACTCATAAGCTCTTAAATTTAACGCTAGAGATTTCACTCTAACTAATGGTTTATGTGTATGAGATGACTACTGGAGCTGACATGATTACTGGAGCCGTTACCCTAGTACAGGGTGAATCAAGTTTCTTGGTTGATGTACACACAGTAAATTAGAGGTTGTTCATAACAGCAAAACAGTTGGTAGATTTTTACACTTGATCTGTTTATTTTTTTAACCAAAACACAGGAATATCTATATTTGTTATTAAAAAAATGATCAAAATAAACGCAAAAATATCTATTCCAAAGAATTTTATTGCTAAAATATATGAAAAAAATATCATATGTCAGCAAAAGTTAAAGTAATGGTATTCATCTAACGTTAGTCATAATAGCCTAAACTTATCAGTGTTCTTTGATGTTGTTGTAAAAACATGTTCTTTTTCAAGATGAGAGACTGTCGTGCGGCAGTTTGTGAACGCCGGATACGCCCGTTCTGGCATCTACAACATCTTGACACTATTCGACAACAATCAGAACATCGAAAGAAAGCCCGACTCCGGACGGTTGACGACCCTGAGCGACAATAAACTCAAAAGGAAGCTGAAGTGGAAGACCGTGGAAAAGTGGCTACATCACTATGTGCGCTTCGCCGGGAGATCGATGCAATCGGCCAAACAGTGAAAAAGTACAGGGTGGGACATTTAAAGTGGGTGCATCGGTCAAGCCAATAACTTTTGACAGAATTGCCAGATCGACTAATGACATACCGCGTTGGAAGTATCATTGCAAGACCATTCTACCATGGAACAGTACACACCAAAAGAACGCCCTGAAATTGTTCAGCTTTACATTCAAAACGAGGCGAACTCGTCGGTTCTATACCACTGAAAACCCTCAATTAGCTGAGGAACAGCCCCTATACGACCAAAAAACTAAAGTTTGGTGTGGTTTTTGTGCGGATATGGTGATTGGTTCCTATTTTTCCAAGACGATGATGAAGCAATGAAAACATTAATGGCGGTAGTCAAAGCGATAGTTATCGAGCCATGATAAATGATTTTGTGATGCCCATCGTTCGTGAAAATGGTTTAAATGGCTAGTGGTTTCAACAGGACGGTGCAACATGCCATACAGCCCGGCTAACAATTGATTTGTTACGACTATTACTCCTCGGACGAGTCATATCGAAAATCGGTAATTATTACTGGCCCACTAGATCACCCGATTTGACGCCACCAGACTTTTTTTCTGGGGCTATTTGAAATCCAAGCTTAACTCAAAGACAACATACCACGTGAAATTGCCGCCATATTGACCGATACGTTGGCCAAAACGATGGAAAACGCCGAAGAAGGGCACATTTTGTACTCAAGGCCAAAGGAGGCCATTTACGAGATATCATGTTCAAATAATAGGAAGGAAGTGGGCTCCGAGGTAAAGTTCATTTCACACACCAAGTTTCCTAAGAAGGTGCTGGTCTGACTGACAATCAGCGAGAAGGGGATGTCAAAGCCACTCTTCTTTCGCCCCGAAGACGCGGTGTTCTGGCAGGATCTGGCATCGACCCACTACTCGACACGAAGCGTTCAAAACCATCCAAAAAAGTCAAATTTTTAATACAAACGTTAGTTCTTCCTATGGCACAGTGTAGTCAGTGTAATGACGTTTGTGCTGCTATCTGCTGACAGAAGCGAATTAACCGTTAACAGCCCCAATGTCATATGGGTAGGGTCTCCTACAACGCGGTTTTCCGTCAACAAGGAATGCTGGGTATACGAATCCCGACACACTGCAATTTTGCTTCTAACTTTTGTAACCGAACTATTTTCTTCATGATTGCGTTTCAACAAAAACGATACAGGAACATTTATAAAAAAAAAACTTGACACGATCATAAAACAGAAACGATAAGAATTAATTCAATTTCAAGAAACATAGGATGGCTACTAATAGGGTTAGGTAAATATTCTCAACTACCCAGTCTCTCGCTGGGCAAATTTCACAACGGCTCAAATTTACTGGAGCAAAAACACCCACACGTATTTATGTACCGTTATTATCAGAAACGTGCTGCCGTTATCTAGCTTCCCGATATTGCTCCTAACAAACGAGTGTTTACCGGGACCTGCATACAAATGTAGTGAAAAGGTGATTTATAGGTGTTCGACACAGCAAATGGAAGCTTTCTTTTTGTTTCTTAACAATAATTGTTAATGAACTTATTTCCATCCTAATTGAGATGCATGCTCGATCAAGAGATCATAACAATTTTATATCAAATCTGTATATGTTTTTGATAGAGAAAGGTGTTCGGTTGCCGGCAGTGTTCGGTTGCCGGCACTCCACCGTAACTTTTGGCAGAAAGCAGATAGCGTCAATCTGACAAATGTCATGTGTGTGTGTAATAGCAGCACGTTCTTTTTGTGCCGAATTGCGAAGCAAACAGTCACTTGTACTTTTTGCTGCGTTCAAAATAACTTTTAATTACGTGAATATCAACACAAAAGTTTTTTCTGACATCGGAATTGAAGAGCATCAATCGGAAAGGTGAGTGGATTGAATATTTATGAGGTGAAATAGATCTATTTCATGATTCAATACCGGATGCTATCAAAATTTTCGCAACCAAAGATTTTTTTTTGTAATTTTCAAAATGTCTACCAATTTCGGTTATCGGCACCCCAAGATGTTCGGTTAGCGCCACCCCATTTTTTCGACAAATCGTGAAAAATTATCAGTGATATGCAGGCTGCTGTCGAGACAAACATCTAGCTGCTCATACAGCAGATGCTCCGGCTAAGAAAAAACGTTGAAGACCGGCCAAATTAATACCAAAGGCGCCAACATCCAAATATTCGACCAAGAGATCCAAGGCGAAGTCACAATCAGATAATGAAGACTTTTACAAAAACGCTTCCACAAAGAATAAATTCTGTTTATTTTTAAATAGCTGCAGTCATTACTTATATTTTTCCATTTTTAGCGAAATTTCTTGGGGTGCCGGTAACCGAACACCTTTTTTAAAATGGCCAAAATTTATCGCTTTACTAAATTGATAACAATTTTTTTTTAATCAAATGAATCAACTTATGGCGTTTTTCATTGAAAATCACTGGTGGCGTGGATTGCTCTGATTTTGCACTTTCGAGCAGAAATGCAATATTTGGACGGTGTTTCATTACCATTTCTGCCCGAAAGTGCAAAACCAGAGCAATCCCCGCCACCATTGTTTCTCAATGAAAAACGCCATTAGTTTGCTTAATCAGTTGTTAGCCAGGGACTTTAGCTTTCCATTGATATATAGATGTCCGCATAATGTGCACTTAGGTAGAAGTTATGCGCTAAAAAGAAAAGGGTGCCGGTAACCGAACACTCTCCCTTACTTGTTAAAAATTTCAACGGTTAACGAACCAAATTTAAAACGGAATTGCTTTCATAAATGACGTTCATGAAGTACCAACTCCAACTTTCAATGTATTATGTGTGAAATAAATAACATAACTATGAAAGTATTATAAAGCGGCCCCCTTCCTTTTTTAAGCATTCAAGACTATTCTAACCAAAAGTTTTATCACTAAACACTATCTCTTCGTAAGATCTTTTTTATATGTAAGTTTGACAGATGTCGTCTGCTGCAAAGTATGAAAAAAAAATTCAGAATGCCATTAGACAGCTTTTCGATGCTAGATTTCGCATCGATTAAATAAGCATTTTATCAGTAAACAACGTCTTATAGTCGGTTGCAATGTAGTAACTAACTTCTAGTAGTGCTAACGCTTCTATTCATAGTTTAAACATGCAAACAATAATACATATTTGACGTATTAATTTTTTCATAACAGTCACTCTATGAACATTATGTCCAACTTTTGATTCAGTAATATGCATTAATTTTATAGATTTATAACGATTATTAAAACAAAGTGTAGCATTGGGAGGATCGAAAATGCTGCTTCGCAATTGCAATTAGTTGATTATGCGAATAATTTCTGATGCAAATAATATTTGATTTTCTCCTTTTTTTCTGTTTTGACATTCCAGGGGACTTAATGCATGATTGTTGTGAAGCATTTTATATCGCTCTTAGGGCATTATGACTAAGGTAGACGAAAAACATACTTAATCAACCTAGCAGTGAGATGATACCATTTTGTATCGGTCCGCATGTGTTATTTTGCTTAAATATTTTTTGGTGTTATTAGTTTTCATGAAATTATTTTATTGATCGTCGTTATAAATGACAGTATGAACCCTGTAAATTCGGAACTGCAAGTTGGATCGAAAAGAGAAATTCTACGGAACCATAAAATTGTGCCCTCGAAATAAACGTGTGACAATCGGTTAAATATCCGCTTTAGAGTTTTTAGTCATTACTTACGGTACTTCCAGAACCAAGAGATCTTTTAATCAGAATCTAAGTTTGTGATTATTCGTCCAGCCAACAATGAGTGATTTTATAGGACGAGAAAAACAATTACATGTGAACAACATTTATTTCATGCCCGATGGAGCTGAATCACAATTTATTAACAGAAATTGCTAATTGCTAAGGAACGTGAACATCCGATAAACAAGGTAAAAGAACTATTCGATTGATCTCAAAAAGCGAAAGGAGGAACAACTGACACGTTTATTTTTCTTATGTCACTACATTAGAGTATGACAAAACCAAGCAACATCTTAATGAACAATATTCAAAAGAAATTACTATTCAAGGAACACAAAAATACCATTCATTTATTTCAGTTTCTGTAGATAAAATAGAAATTAGAATAAATTGTAATGCTAGTATAAAAACTTTAGATATTATTACACAATAAGAAATCTTTAAGAAATGCGACTCTCGAACATTTTAAAAGAACTTAAAATAAAATTCTTTCGGGAAAAAAAGCTTTTTGCCGTTCTAATATAACATATAACGTATAGCCGATCACTGTGAAAATCGACTTTTGAACCGAGGCCCCGAGAGTCGATGTCATATATCATTCGACTCAGTTCGACGAACTGAGGAAATGTCCCTGTGTGTATGTGTGTGTTTGTGTATGGCTTTTGGTACCGGTATTACTGCGCGATAAGTGAAAAATTCTCAATTTCATGATGAATTTTTCAAAAGTTATGACGAAACTAGGTGCAAGTTTTTATAAAATTTGCTGGTAAAATCATCTAGTTGGTAAACCTTGTTAATAAGTGAATATAGAAATCTACTTTGAGACTACTAGTCCCTGGATTCCGCTTCCGAACGCACCGATAATAGTGAAGAAAAACTCCAAGAACGGAACTCACTTCGATTTCTCAGCAACGGATGAACTGATTTTCACAAATCAGGATTCAAATTAAAGCTCTCAGTGTCTTAAAAGATACTGTGCAAATTTATCCAGATTCGACTTCCGGTTCCGAAATTATAGGGTAATAAGTATCAAAACTTTCAAACTGTCATACAAAATTATGCAAAATCGGTACGTGCTGGTACGGAAGAAGAAGAAAACGCACCCGCCTAGCACACAGTGTTCTTTGTTGAATTTTGTATAGCATGCAGGGTTGCCACATTAGCGGCCCTTACACGATCATTAAAAGTGTCATTACTTTTTAGTAATGGTCTGCGAGTTCAGTAATGACACGAGTAATGATGGAATTCCGGATTTTCCATCATTACCAAAACTATTTCTTCTTATTATTTTTTGTGGAAGTGTTGAATATCGTCAGTTGTATTAGATGAGAAAATTTGACAACCATGAAGTAAACATTCTCTTCAGAGCTATACGTGATGAAAGTAAAAATGACAAAGTGTAGATTTAAATTATTAATGTTTCATCAACCCTAACGTTTCAATGGCAAATCAAATTTATTTTCAGCTAAACTAAGATAAAGAATATTGCTAATATTCTTTAATTGCTGAGGGAAAGTTATTCTGGTTACAAGCGCCGTGCTGGAGTAGTTACAAATACTCATTATTAATAATGAACGTGTAATGCTAAAAAAAATTATGTACAGTAATGCAGTAATGACGAGCGTTTGAGCAGAAGTGTCATTACTTAGTCTTTTAATGATAGTGTAAGGGCCGTTATTGAAATCTATATTAACTTGACATAGCTGTTTACAAATAGTTTTTACCAAAGAAAATATTTGATTTTATTCAAGTTTCAAAAAAAATCTTGTCACAACATAAGTAAAATGAGAAAAGCATCATTACACCACTAGGTGGATTAAAAAACGTTTTTTTTTTCAAAAGTTTTATACGATTTTGCCATCATACTCTAAGCGACGGTTTAAATTTTTGTTAAATCCACAAATAATCAGTAATTTTTGGTAGGACCATAAGATGTCATCTTTCATTTGACCCTAAGATTGGGAATATCGGTTCTGCAATCTCTGAGAAAAGTGTGTGAGAACCATTTCTGAGCATATGACTATTATCTCCTGTCGTTAATCGAAAATCGGGCACCAGGATAGCCAAGGTCGGTTTATTTAGTTGCCTATTGGTAGTGGCTATCGATTTGAGTAGTCTTGAATTATATTTAGAATAATGAATGCCTATTTTGTTTCGCCGTTTTAAGTGACGGTGTACAATATTTCACACACTTTACCCTATAACTCCGAAATCGGAAGTCAAATCCGGATGAAACTCAGGAATTTCGTATTAGATCGTAACATCTTTCATTTGAATCTAAGTTTGTGGAAATCGGTCGAGCCGTTGCTGAGAAAAGTGAGTGATATCCATTTTGGAATATATGACCACTATTTCCGGTGCTTCCGTTCAAGTGACGGTGTACAATATTCAACTCACGTTACCCTGTAACTCCGGAGCCGGAAGTCGGATCCGGATGAATTTCAAGAATTCCGTATGGGATCACGAGAGCTTTCATTTGAATGATGGTCAAAATCGGTTCAACCATCTCCGAGAAAACCTAGTGAGATTATTTGACACACACATACACACACACACAAACATTGCTCAGCTCGATGAACTGAGTCGAACAGTATATGTCACTTGGCATTTTTACTAGTCGATTTTTCAAGTGATTGTATAACCTTTCTATATGATGAAGGCAAAAAATACTCATATAAGCAACTCATGCAATCTTAAAAAATGTAATAAGATAAGAATTATTCATACACTTGGGTTTCTTTTAAGCGTTTTTTTATGCGGTTTCTTTTCACGCGGCTTTTTTACGCGGATTTCCGAAGCTACGCGGATTTTCGAAGTTACGCGGATTTCCAAAGTTACGCGTTTTTGTTTCGGCAAGTCTCATAGTTTTTCTAACCCCCGATTTTCACAAAAAAAATTTCAAGATTTTTTTCTTTAGTTTACGTGGATTTCCGCAAGTTACGCGTTTTTTTTACCTTTTTTTATATATATATAAAAAATAGGTATAGAATTCGCTCAAACTTTCGAAAAATTTTCCGAGGCCCGGATCAAATTAGTCGCAAATGAAAGGTCTCCCATCACCCTGAACGCTATTGAATGGTTTTGAGATCGGATGTTTACTTTTTGAGTTATACGAAGTTTATTGTCAAAATTTTCAGTTTTTTGACAGCATCTGTCACATTTGACCTTAAAAACAGAATATTTCTCCAGACTTAGATTCCGCATAGTAAAAGCTATCCAACAAGCCATAGATTGTTAAAGTCGGTTCATTTTCAACGGAGATATCGAAATTTTTGTGTAAGCGACTTTTCCCCTATTCCAGCAGTAGGAGTTTTGAGCGCTGTGTGACAAAGCAATGCTTGGGAGCAACGTGAAACATGATTTTTTATACTGTTACATACAACTGTTTCTAAGTACCAAATGACTGTGTACAGCATCCTTTTTCATGACATTTTGCCTCGGACCAATTTTAGCACGGTTCGTTTTTGACAACATAATCGTTCGAATATGACATATGTGAACTAAATGATGGCTGCATTTTGTGGATGAAACCAATTTCATAATTATATTGATTTAAACGACTTATAGCAATAAATGCTGGAAGAACATAACACCCATATACCATTCGAATCAGTTCGTCGAGATCAGCAAATGCGTGTGTGACAAATAATTTCACTAAATTTTTTTCGGAGATGACTCAACCGTTTTCTACAAACTCAGATTCATATGAAAAGTCGTATGCTCCTAAGCAATGTTCCTGAATTATATTTGGATGCGATTTCTGGTTCCGGAACTACAGGATGGTATGTGAAACGAAATTAAAATTATGAACCCATTTTCTCGTAGATGGCTGAACCGATCTCAAATTCAAATGAAAAGTTTTAAGATCCTGTAAAACATCTTTCTTTTCAGTCAGATCCAACTTCATGGAATGTTCAATCGATAGTTACACTTTTAGATTCAAATTCGATCCGATTTGCAGTTTCGATATTACAAAGTAATGAGTGAATAAAATCTCAAATTGCCGCTTAATTCGACGGTCATTAAAATAATGCCATGAGAATTGAAACACCGAAGAATATTCATGCAAAAAACACATGCGGATTCATAAAAAAAGGTATCATCTCACTGCTAGGTGGATTAAGCACGTTTTTTAATAAAATTCCGGTTCTTTTTTGATCATAAGGATTATCTTTTAATCTGTAGATTAAAATTAATTTCTGCACATTCTATTTTATTTAACTGTGCCCGATCGATTTTCTACAACTTCTTGGACACCATTTTTCTACAATCCGAGTTACCACGATTAGAAGAAAAGGCATGCATAAAATACACACGTCCTTTTAAAAAATCAGTCTCTAGTCGAATTGGTCTCTGCATCCGTGCAATATTAACGTTTGGTCGTACTGAAAAACATGTGCAAAGTTTCATCCGAATCGGAGGGTGTAAATTCTGATGACCTGCTGATCATTTCTAGAATGGCTCATATGGTATTTTGAAATTGATTGTCAAGACTTCATTTATCATGCAACATAAGTTATAGTGAAAATCGCTCTATGGCTGGTAATCGTGTAAATGATCATTTATTATCATGTGTCACTGTAGTGATATTAAACGGGATGAGATTTTCTCCAAAATCAGCGGTGTATTTGATTATGTGATAATGTCGCAGCACCAATCAGAAGTAAAAAGCTGTCCCAATATCATTACTAGAAAATCAAACGATTATCATCACCATTGAATTGTTTTATACAAATATGTAAGAGACACATAGAGGTGGTACCGGTAGGTGGATCGCGAGGGGTAGTATTTTCAGTTGCATATCGAGATCGAATTTTCATTGATTAGACCGCAACCAACTCCAACTTAGCAAATGTTCGTACCCACAAATGTATCGCACCAGTGAAGCCGACACCGACGTTATCCGTCGGTCGGTCAACAATACATTTTTCCCATTCTGATGAACAGTGTTTATAGCATAGATAGATGGATTTTGAACGAAATGAGGGGTTATCTATTATTACTCATAAGCTCTTAAATTTAACGCTAGAGATGTTCGATTTCCATGAGTGTAGGTAGTTTTTGAATAATTTTCCACAGATATTTAAAAATCGATGTGCAATAAAACGAGCAATTGAGAATTATAACTATAAAAATTAATGTTCACAGTATTCAGTTTTATTTGTTTCATTTCTTGCACATTTTTCACATCCCTGTGGAAATGCAGATCCATTATTACCAAATTAAACTTCTCTATGATGACTACATAATGAGACAACACACAAAAAATGAGGATCCCAGCGCTGCGACTGACACCGCCATACCCGGAAGAAAAATGAATTCAATTAAAAACAGAATAAATATTAGTATGCGGGAAGCATGCTGCACTTAAGCACTTAATTTCCCATGAATTTTTCACTTTTCGATGCTGACCAAGTTGCTCAGCTCACCACCATCAAAGAGAGCAGAGGGATTGAAAAAATTTAAAACTATAAATCATTCACTGGACGCCGAATGGTTTCCGTATAAATCTTTACCCAAGATTGAATATTTTTCGACTCCTCTAACTAAATCCATTATCTATGAAATACTTTTTACAGAACATAAGTTGGTAAGACAGATTGACCGAACGGCCTTGAATGAACACTTTGGTATCTTGAGTTTCGGGAAACAAAATCGAAAGTAAAATGTTTTTTTCGGCAATCTTTACGAATGGTTACGCTTATTGGAAATGACTGCACTCAATTTGCTCTTTCCGAAACGGTTTCCGTGAATGAAAAAAATCAGCTTATCCCAAACTTCATCAGTTCATTCTTTGTTTACACACCAACCTTGATTTAGTCGAATGTTTGCGGTACTTTTTTTGCATATTGTTTCTTTTACAGCGGACTATTTCAGTTACATTACGCTCCAGCAGTCAAGTATTATGATTTATTGCTCATTTTTGACAGAAACATTTTCAACAGAAACTTATGTAACGAAACTGGCAATGCGCTGAGTATCCACTAGTAATAAATTGAACGTGAGATGAAAGCCGAACGAGATTCAGTTTTGCTATCACTAAAATAAAAATCACTTATTGTCGATAATAAGAATTTAGTGTGTACTATTCGTACTAGCCATGCAATGATACTGTACACTAAGAATCGGCTGCGAAGTCTGTTGAAACAGAAAGGCCAAATTCCACAATAGGAATGTAAATGCGAGGACTTGACTTTGTGTACTATTCGTTAAATTACAATAAACGTCAACTGATATTTCACCAAAGTAATCAACTTTCAATCGATTGAGTTTGATTGACCGTTCTCTCTTCTATAAAATGTCTCCAGTTCTGATAATACATTGCCTCTGTCAAGGTCTTACATCACATTGATATTTGTTTGGAGAATAAACTATTGTCTATCCTCGTTTTTCAAGTGCTTATTTTGCCCGACCGAGCGCAGCAATATTGTCTAGAAACGATGACAGATAAATCAAAATGTGGTCAATTTAGCGAACATTTTTATGAGCCCAAAACGCAATAACATTTATTGGACAATAAACTCCGACCCCAAATTGCTTCCATTACGAGGTTCCGTGGAAAACATGACATCGCCCACGCAGTGTCGGTAATGCTCCCTGGCAGAACCTGTAAGCATCACGAGCTCGAATCTGGTTGTAGATAGTTCAATGCTGGAGTCTTCACTTTTTGAATCTACGGCGAAAGTAAAAGAAAAAACAAATCCAAAGAGGAAACACCATTCTGACAGTTGACGTGACTCCATAATCATGTTTCGCTTTGGCGGGTGGGCATTGAAAATTGCGGTTTCTAAATCTGTTGCAATGGAGTGGAAAATACACATATTTTTACACATTTCGTAAGGCACAGCCAGCGTCTTCATTTCGAGCCAATGTTAAACGTAGATCCTCTGGCGGCCTGGATGAGGGGTTGCCTACCGACGCACAGCATCTTCCATTCATCGGGAATTGATGGATAAAGTTTCTCTACGCTACTGCTGGCTGGCGGGATTTAGTGAAATTGAAATTATTTCGCCGCAAACAAATAAACCGTTTCGGCACTGACGGTCTGGCTGCCGCCTGAGGAAGTGATTCTTCGCTAAAGTATCATAGCAACTGGAGCAACGTAATGGAAAGTTTTGCTAGGTAGGTGCAATAACACTGCAACAAACTGGTTAGAACACATCAGAGAATGACAACTGGCCAATTTATGGGTTGAGATTATGTACGTAGATTACATTCCAGGGAAAAGTTATGATTTCACTGATTAAACAAACTGAAACTGCACCTAACCACCGAATACATATTTTGGTACTTGAACGTGGGAGCAGATTCGTAGCGTTCTTCCTTTTCATGGCGCGTAGGCCCTAACCGAATGTAATTGAGTATCGTTCGGAAAATCGAAATCTTCCGCCGAACAACGAGCGACACGGGCACGCCTACATGCATCGCTTCCGTTCAATCCTTCCCACGCCCGGTAATATATTGCAAAAGTCCCGGTAATGTATCGATCCGCTATACAAATAACTTCTCTTTTTGAGGCGAAAAAATCGTGCGAAAACTTCCCAAGCTCCAAGTTCTTAATTCGTTATGAACCGATTAACTGGAAGACAGCCTCGGATACAGACATACTGACAGCACTAGCATTGTCTGTAATTTATATGCGCATTCTGTTTAGGACATAAGGTCGAACTGCCAGGATTGTGGTAGAGTTTTGCAAGGCTTCGCTATACATTCATCCATCGATGCTAGATTGAATTGATTATTGATAGAAAACTTTCCAATTAAATTGACGAATTATTCAATAATAAAAATATAACCTGAGGGTCTCAGACTGACATTTTGTTCAACTACGTGTAGTGTTTTTACACATCATTTTTCACAAATTGACATTCTGTAGCCTATTTTAGATATCGTTTTGTGACTGATTGTGACGGGTGAAACTCTGTAGATTAAAGAAAAGTGCTGAAAGTGTTAACTGGCATATTACCGCCTAACTCAATTACCGTTACAGGCGTCTGCGTATGTTAAATGAAATGATAATTTTCGCAACTTGTTTTTTCTATTTTTTGTCGTGAATATGACTTACTTTACTATGGAGCGCCTTTTCAAAATTTACCCTCTAAGAGAGTGATAAGTTTTTGATCGTGAATATCTCTTGTTGTATCTAACGAATCAACATAATTTTTGCTACATGCCATCGGAAATATGATCACAATTTTATGATAAAATTTTCAGTTGTGTGACATAATCTCAAATAGTTCAAAATTAAACTTTTCTGAAATGTTTGGTATAAACGAGTATCAAAGAGGATAATCTCGTATTTTGAAAGCTCATAGCTCAGTGATCTGTGGAAGGATTTATATAATCTAACTACCAATAGAATCGAAAATGTTCAACTTGGACGTGTACAGCAACATCATTGAAATTTTTCAATAGTACACTATTGAAAAATCTGTTTGATTTAACCCATAACAGCACGAGAGCAACATCGAGGACCTGTCGCCTCACTATTTCCCGTTCTGTGAACAGGAAAAGGAATTTTGGCAAAGGGGCTGTCCGTACACCGCTGCCAGTAGCAGGTATAAAACGAAATGTCATGTAAGAAATAGCGCCATTTAAGTTAAAACAGGTACTATGAACGCACGAGACACCGTTCAGCACGATGGCACCGAAAACCGGTAGAAAGGCAGCCAAAAAGTTCAGCAAGACCCATTCATAGCACTTTTCAGTACTTTTCAGACAATTCAAAGCACTTTTCAGTGCTAAAGATCATCATAAAGAACTAGTTGAATTTTGTCGCTTTCCTACCATTTTCTGAGCAACTGTTGCGGAAACAAGACACACACGAGAACCATCTCAGATCTAAATTCAGATTTTGTTGATTGTGACAATTCAAGGCACTTTTTAGTGCCACAGATAATCATTGAGAGTTAATCAAACTTTCAATATTGCCTACGAAAAGATTCATCAAGATGGAAATTCAAATAATTTGTACCGTCACTAACACATTCAATTACGAAAGGCAATGCGAAAGAGAAAGTGATGATGTTGAACACATCTTTATACTAGTATGGGGTCGTGTGTTCAGACCAGACCAGTCTCGTACTGAAATTTCGAGAGGGATCAGATATCTTCGAACTTCATAGCTTCAATAAAAATAAACTACAAATTTGTCGTAATTAGCCTCCTGTATTAGCAAATTAAAAAGGAATTGTTTCAAATTTTAAATATACAGTTGTAGAATAGTAGCTGTTTAGTGTAACTAATCTGTACTTTAATGTAGGCGCATCACTTCAAACTCTATTAGTGAAAAAGGGGAAAGCTTGCACAATTCATACAATCAATCAACTAACTGATATTCGGAAAAGTTATGGGAGCGTGCCAGTTTTTTCGTATTCACGACATCCAGTTATGTCTCTGACATTACCCACCCACCTTTTTTTCAATGATAGAAATAGATATCACAATTAAAAGTCAGCTCGGTGGGTAAGAACAGGGATGAAACGGTAGCGGTAAAATACATTTTTTCTTGTACATTTTACACATTCAAAATTCTACAGCCTGTTACTTGATGGTACATTTACCGCAGAGAGAGTACCAGCTACGATCGGATCGGTACAGGTAGAAATAAATTTTATTCGACTTCATTCTACTTGTACTGCTGCTCTACGATGCTGCTGCTTGAAACTCCCGTCGCTTTCAAAAATGAACAGTAGCTTCCTACCGCCAACGAAAAAATGTATTCTACCGCTGTACTTTATGGTGTTTGTTCAGAATGAAAGGTTGATTAAATTGATTTTGCACATGCATAAGTATTATTTTTGCGTATAGACGAATTATTGATCGATTTGAACAACTGATTATATTTTATTTAACCAGGAGTTCTTTGATATTATTGATAATCCTCTTGAACGATGCAATTCGTTTTCTGGTATCAAGACCTTCTTGCCTAACTCTATAGAAAGGTATTACAATTGCTGGAAAACCCGACTATCGAATGGAGACCCATAGTGTTATATACCATATATTTTACCGCTCGTTTAAAAGTTACTATCGGGCCATTGATCAAGTTCAAAGATCAAATGGATGTGACTTCTGGTTCCGGAGATATAATGGTATAAGTGACGTAACCGACAAAACGCGTTGTTTTTTACCGCTCTAAAGTATATAAGGGTGCCAGTATTTTGGGTTAACATCTAATTTCGTAAAGCGATATTATTTAAAAGTTTAAGCAAAATCGAATATGGGTAAGCGGTGCAGCCGGCGGTAAAGTATTGAAAATTTTTTATCTTTAAAAATCACCATAGGGGGTACACAAGATTTCCGAAATCGAAAATTTTTTTTGATGCCAAGGGTCTTATAATTGCATGAAACGTCGAGACTTAGTGTCATCTTAGAGAATTTTTGATGTGGAACACATATTTGTTTTCTATATAGGGATGCAGATCAGAGATTCATGGGTAAATTCAAGTACAAGTAGTATGTGGTCAGCTTTTGAACATTTATAGCTCTGTCGGTTTAGTTTCAATCAGTAATATTATTTCACCCATTGATAGGAAATATTTCTACGTATTCATTTGAATGTTCATAGCCATGTATTTTCAATTATAACAGAGAGGGCGCCACTAGAATTAAATCCATACCATTTTCAGTTAGTACCAACCTTCAAAGGATACGTGTATAAATTTGACAGCTGTCTGATTATTAGTTTGTGAGATATTGCAGATTTTTTTCGTCGATATATAACAATGGACGAAACATGGCTCCATCACTTCACTCCGGAGTCCAATCGACAGTCAGCTGAGTGGACTGCACGCGATGAACCGAACCCAAAGCGTGGAAAGACTCAACAATCGGCCGGTAAGGTTATGGCGTCTGTATTTTGGGATTCGCATGGTATAATTTTCATCGACTACCTTGAAAAGGGAAAAACCATTAACAGTGACTATTATATAGCGTTATTAGAGCGTTTGAAGGACGAAATTACAAAAAAACGGCCTCATTTGAAGAAGAAAAAAGTTTCGTTTCATCAAGACAATGCACCGTGTCACAAGTCGATGAAAACAATGCTGAAATTGAACGAATTGGGCTTCGTATTGCTCCCTCATCCACCGTATTCTCCAGATTTGGCCCCCAGTGACTTTTTCCTGTTCTCAGACCTCAAGAGAATGCTCGCTGGTAAAAAATTTAGAAGCAATGAAGAGGTAATTGCTGAAACTGAGGCCTATTTTGAGGCAAAGGACAAATCGTACTACAAAAATGGTATCGAAAAGTTGGAAGATCGCTATAATCGCTGTATCGCCTCTGATGGCAATTATGTTGAATAATAAAAACGAATTTTGGCAAAAAAATGTGTGTTTCTATTAAACGATACGAACTTTTCAGCCGAACTGTTAGGTATATAGAAAAGAATAAGCAATCAAGACACGGATGGCCAAGTACCATATACCATTCAAATCAGTTGATCAAGGTTGCCACATGTCTGTGCTCCGGAGTTACAGGGTGATTTGTGCCAAAAATTGCAGCAAAAAAATAGTCAATTTTCTCAGAGATAAACAAAATCAATTTAACAAACTTACAGGGTGCTGTAAGTCGGTATGTCGGTATGTAAACATTGAAAAAATTTTTGGAAAAATCAGCCGAGTTCTATAAGTGATGTATTTTTATTCAGTTTGGTTTTTTGAACTAGTTTTTGAAAACAATATCAATCAAGTGGTCACCTTTATTAGCAATTCAAAATGACTCCTTTTATCTGCGTTTGCCATTACCTTTTCGAGCATCTCGGGTGTTATAGCGTCGATTACAGCACGAATATTTGAGCTCGTCAATATTTTAAGGCTGGTTGGCGTAAACCATGCTTTTCAGATAACTCCACAAAAAGAAGTCCGGGGGCGGGGTTCAATCAATAATATCGTCAGATGATGCCTTTTTGCTGGGGATATTTTTTTCGATATGCACCTGGAGTTAACACAATGGAACGAATGCTTTCAATGTAAAGTAAAAAAACGCAAAATTCTTATATGCTTAGCTTAAAAATGGTTGCAAATTGTAGTTTATGTTAGTTACTGATATAACGAAAAGATCTCGGCTTTATCAGTTCTTAGTTCCCGGTTCCAGATGAACTGTCAATAGAGGTCATAGACTCCCAAACCGGAACTGAATTCATTCTAGTTTTTAATCAAGATTCAATGAAAAGATTTTTGAAGATATTTATGAAAAAATGAGTGAACGATATCATCACACAACTAAGTGGCTTGAAATAAGTTTATAATTCGTGTTTAAAATAATATGTTTCTTCTTGTGGAGCTAACGAAACTTGCTTAAATGTTTACAGTAGTTCGGTATGAAATTTTGTTTCAATTTGCACATGTCATTTAAATTTGCGAATCGAGTCAAGGCCACAATCTATATCAAGTATTCTGAAGATTTTTTTCCGTTTGAAATTATCATCTACAGTTATTTTTTCCTTAATCCACTTAGATGTAATCAGAAAAAAGCAGGTATAGCATTAAAAATTGCTTTATCGAATCCTCAATATTCAAAGTATCTTTATCAAAAGGCAGAGATACCCATTTTTTATATAGAAATATGTGCATTGTTGACCTTTCGCACGTAATTTTATGGTTGAATTAAAAGTTGTCTTCTTTTCAATCGAAATTTTAATCACGTCGAAAATCAATAAAGCAGTTTCACTCTTTGAAAAGCACTCCACACCGGCCAAATTCCGATTCTAGAAATGAGCAAAACGAGTGATTTGGGGAAAGTAATAAATTTTTAATGTTATGATAATACACCATGATTAAATCTTCTCGGATCATGATACATTTAGACTGATTTCGCTGAAATTTAAATGTAACGCACTTGACATCGTTAGGTATAACTTCAGGCGTGTTTCTGCTACGATTGTAATTTTTGCAACATAAATTCAGGCGTTATGTGTGATTTTTGCAACGATGGTAATTTTTTCAACATAAATCCAGTGAAAAGCACGACGAACTTCTTTTAATCAGAATCATTAACAATTAAAATATTGTGTTTTTGAAAAACGACGACGCCTAAAATAACGTGTTTACTTGCGTTCATTGCACCAGTTTTGATTTTGTGTTTCATAACTTAAACACTCAAACTAACTGTATGTAAAAACACGTGTGAATCAAACCTCTTAAAAAGAAACTCTATATCGAATTCTTGCAAATAACCGAGGAGCTATCAGGAAGTTGAAGGTGGAGTTTAGCATTAACAAATTCAAGAACGGAAAATTAATTGACAGTGTAAATTCGAGAATAGATGTATAAAGAAATTCATCCATCAAATCAAATATGTAAGAGTATCCAAATACTATTAAATCTTAAATGAAATTGTGGCTGCTTTTTCCATTAGGATTCATGGTACTCACATTGATTCCATGAGCGAACGAAACTGGGATCGCCGTGGTGCTGATGACCACCCACAGTATTGTAATAGCCCAAATCGTATTCTTTTCAGTTCTTATGACCATACTGGCAATCGGATGCACTACCGCCAGAAACCGATCGAGCGACATGAGAACTAAAGTGTATATGCTAGCGTGAGCCGTCACTACGATCAAATACTGCACACTTTTACACCACAGGTCTCCGAATGGCCAGGATGATAGCACATAATCAGTCGCCGTGAATGGTACACAAAATATCACAAACAGGAGATCCGCTACTGCCAGATTGATAATCAGCAAGTTGGTCGTTGAACGCATCAGAGGATTTGAAATGACTACCAGCACTACAAGCGCATTGCCCAGCAAACCAGTTATGCCGATGAGACCGAAAAATATCGGCACAATTCGCGAGACTATCATTTCTATGTCCTCTTCCTCTTCCTCAGACATACCGGATGTTAAAGAGGTCGTCGTCGGGAAGATGGTGGTGTTGAAACGAGCGTCCGAAGCCGCTGATGCGGCCAGCACCAGTGAACTGTAACTATCATTCACCATTTTTCGTTATTACACACGTACACACTGGGCAATAAATCACCTAATCCTAAGGTTGCGCTACCAATGTTTCCTACTCGTGTACTCGCAATCTAGCCACATTTATCAGGAAAACACCACGAAAAGTAAAGGAACACTTCAACTTGCTATAAATCACAGACTTCGGTTTTGGGGTATCACACCCAGTTCCGAATTTGAAACCGAAGACTCGGCATACAGCAAACGAAATCTCACCAACGGAAAAAATACAATCACGTTCGTCACTTTTTCATTTGGCGCTTTCCAAGACTACATATGCAACGGACAAAACAACTGCTAATTTCACCGCCTGCCAGTATCAGATATCTAAATCGTCTCTTCCGAGAGCATAATTCTAAGCACGAATTTGCCTAAATAGCCGATAATCCAACACAATCACATTTTTACGCCTAGAGTTTTCCTATCAAAACTCAACGCAAACGTCTCCTACTACTGAAGAATGAATCCCGCACCGTTTTTCTCGTTGTTCACTCTTCCACGGCCTATCTGCTACTGAACCATCCGTGAGCCGTAGCTCAACTGTATATCCTTAGTCATAAATTTCCACAGTCACGAAACACAGGATGCTTTTCGTAACACGAAGCTCAAAACCCATCAGTACGAGCGTCAAGGAAATAAATCATCAACTTTTCGACACAACCATCCGGCACCTACTAAACCGATGAGCCGTGGCCGCCCACCTGGCTGGCTGAAAGAAAATTGCGGAAATTTAAATGTACTCTCATGCTTTCCCCACTGGAAAGTGTTCAGAGAGAACGATATCACGAGACATTCTCTCGTACTGGAAACAGAGGCACAGTCTTCCGTGAAAGCAACTGGTCGCTTTCCACGCGGAGCGCCACTG